>NC_135233.1:457544547-457864130 GCF_051348905.1 Ranitomeya variabilis
GAAAAGACACAGCGGATTCTAGTCCAGGCAATGCTCTGTGAGCTCAAAAGACGCACCTGAGTCTAGTCCAGGCAATGCTAGGGATTTCATGAAACCCCTACATGTGATGCGGTCGTCGAACAGCCGCAAGACATGCAGCCGCGGGGACTCAAACAGATTTTTCGAGCACGCCGAAGTCACTCGGTTAGCACCCGAGCATGCTCAGATAGCGCCTTATAAGATCATGTTCACATATCACTAGTGGACATACCATTGGTGCAACTTGTGCAGCCGGGCAGGTGCCCAAGATCTACGGGCGTCCCACTTCCACCTCAATAGCAGGAATTGAGCAATATGATGAACTATTAGACTACAAGGGGCCCATATATCGTTCTTGCCCAGGGTCCCCCTTCTCTCGGTGTCTGCCAGTGCACGCATATACTGTATAAACGATATTAATTCCTCCGACCTACGTACCTAGTACGCCTTTGTGTATTTCATTCGTCCAGGTGACATGTCCTAATACAGGAAAATCTTCTTCCATTTCTCGCCCATCTCTTCTGCCATCTACAGAGAAAATGGATTATTACAGATTATGTGTAGAATATGGGTTAGATGTAAAACATAGTGTGTAATAAGGGCAGGGACAAGGGGGTCCTCATTTCAGGAGGGGGCACAAATTTGTTTAAAACACCACTCCAGTGATTCTGTTTTTCACCGTTGCAGTGGTGCTTTAAATATATAGGTCTCCTGTCCCCTGTCTTATACTCGCCCTCCGGCATCTTCCCCATTTTTCGGTGCCGATCCGGTCCAGCGGCGCCATCTTGTGACAGTGGCTTCTGACTGGCCAGAAGTCAGAAGCTACATCGCAATCTCTCAATGCAAGTCTGAAAGCCAGAACGTGGCCAGATCGAGACTCTCATAGACTTCCATTGATTAGTGACCCCCGACGCGCTCCAGCAAACACTGGTCACAAACTGTAGGAGACGGACTGGAGCTGCGGCAATACAAGGGGAAGACGCCAGAAGATGAGTTTGAGGGTAGGGGCAGGGGACATAGATTAGAAGCACCACTCCAGTGGTAAAATAAAAAAAAAATGCTGGAGTGGTGCTTTACACGCAAACAAATGATGGCTTGTTGCTGCTTAACGCTTCTATAAGGTACCAGACCAGGCAGGAATGCAGGTCACAGCCTCGTGGATGACAGCGGCTGTAGCACTCTGGTTAGAAGTTAGGCTGCTGTCTGTGCCCTGCGCTGCACTGCCACATGCATTGCTGGAATTGAAGCAGCGGTTTGCACATTAGTAAGAGATTAAAGGTAAAGCAGCAGCATTTGTAATTTGTGAAAGAAAGTATAAGCTCCTTTGGATCTGACAAACAGTCATAAACATGGAGAGTCAGGCAGCACATCTTGTGCAATGAATATTTTATGAAGACTGGTGAATAAAAGGTTCACTCCAATTTTGGGGGGTGTGCCATTTGGGAGGGGAGAAATAATAGCCAAAGCACTAAAGAAGCCCTCCTCCCATCAAAGTTTTTATCCTCAATATATTGCAATCATCACATTATATAGCACTGTGTACTTACAACTGCTCGTTTTTCCTTTCTACCCAGTAATTTTTCTCTTTTTCCATTAGGTCTACGTCATCACGTGATTAAAAGCTGACTAACTGAATCCTTCTAAGCTCTATACAGAAACAGGAGGTTAATTTTCCCTGTATGAGTCATGAGTCACTGCAGAAGTCCCTGGTAGAGGGGAAGAGGAAGCAGCTGGGTCAGGAGATGAAGAGGGGAATGATTTTTTTTCTGGCAAAAGAGACTTTCTGCTTCTACAGAGAGCAAATAAAAGAGAAGAATTATATGGGTAGAAAGGCAAAATGAGCAATTGTAAGTACACAGTGCTGTATAATATGTTGACTGTGATATATTAAGAGGATTAAAATGTTGATAGGAGGAGGAGGAGGGCTTTTTTAAAAGGGTATTCTGATTTCAATAAATTATCACCTATCCATAGGTCCATTGATAGGTTATTATTACTTCAATAATGGTGCAGGGACCCCAGAAGCGAGCTGAGTACAGCGCTCCGCTTTCTCTGGACGTTTCATGGAGATTGGGTGGAGTCACGGTCAATCATGAACACTCTCACTCCATGCTGATGGGGAACAAAGGTGCCCCGTTCTGACAATAAGTTTTGGTCTCGGCAGTTGAGCTTTCATCTACTCCATCCTGTACCAGAATACCCCTTTATTGGTGAACTTATGGCCCTACCAGATTACAAGTCAGCGATTCCGCCTCGACAAGTGGCAACAGCATGTACAGGGGGGAAGGATCTGTGGGAATGGCTGCCACTTTGTCTGTGTGAACTGCCGTATAGACAAGCCTAGTTCTACTGAATCCTAAGGTAGCCAACGTGTCCATACATATAATAACAATAATGAAAAATGAAGGAAATAAACAATATCTCTAATTTATTGTCACTTCAACCAATATTAAAATTAAAGGCTGACTCACGCTTTCCTTTGAGATACAGTGTAGATTGCGGACCCCAATTTCTAGTTAAAACCTGGACATAGGAATAGAATGATAGACTAAGATGCTAATCTCCACACACACAAACATCTAATAAGTCCATTCATGAACCATCCAACTTTCTTACCTTTGTGCCTCCACTACTGTCGGCTACGAGGGCGATCAGGAACATGGCAGATATCCAGGCAATCGCCTTTTGTGTGCACTACGAAAAATAAAATGTGAATATGAAAATAAACGTTATCATCAGTGACGATGGTCTAATTTTCTTGAAGTATCCTCACCATTGTTCTAGTTATTTATCTAAGGTAGCTTTGTCCTTTCATGAAGACGCAATTATGTATTTTGCAGTCCCGATCCTTTTATGTAAGAAAATCAGCGGTATTCAGTTTGTAGTTGTGGCTCTTATGGTCTAGGGACCTTACCCTTGTTTAGTTTCTGCACATGTATTTATACAGTACAAATTGGACTATAAACACGTCACGGTACATTCGAAAGGTCTTAACACCCCCTAGGCCTAATTAGTTTAACACAGAACATCCTGATGCAATTGCGTGTTCCTCTATTATCATTAATTGTGGCCGTGACAGGCGCTTTCCAGTGTAATGCCATTCTGGCGTCAGTTGCTTCATTGGTTCCTCTTATCCACTATGGACTACAGTAAATCTTAAGCTCAAAATACTGTAATTATAATATTCTATGGTTTAAAGGGAACTTGCCACAAGTTTTTGGGTCAATGCCCATTACTTTTAAAATCATGTAAATGGGGTTCCTACAACCCATTTATATCCTCATAGATGTCCCTGTATACCCCTGAAAAAGTGTTTTATACATGTACAGCTCTGCATGGAAGTTGCTAGGTCTGGTAAAATGGGCGAGTCCAGATTGTGATCAGATCCACCCCGGTTCCTTCAAACATCACCTCTTCTATCTTGATGGAAGGGGATGACGGCTCTTCATCATCCCCTCGGCTTTCGAAGTCTTACTATGGCACATTGGAATCAGAGATCAGCAGAACAAACTCATGTAATATGCAGGTGACACGCTGGCTACACTTGTACATCACCAGGAGCCCAATTACATGATTTTCCTTTGTAGGAACCCAATTTACATGATTTTAAAGGTTATTGGCATGGTTTATAAGCTATAAAACTAGTGAGAGGTTCCCTTTAAAGCCACAAAGAGTGCTGAATTTACTTGTTAATACTTTGTGGTCGGCATTGACAAAATGCTACAGGCAATTGGTCAGGATCTGGTTGACCCATTCCAACAGGCCATTGGACTGTGGACGGTAGGCCGAAGAGAAATCCAGAGTGACATTCAACAACTTACAGGTTGCCCTCCAGAAGCGAGATGTAAACTGGATGCTTCTATCAGAGACTATATGGAAAGGTAAACCATGGAGATGGAAAATATATAGTATGAACGTTTCAGCAAGCATTGGAGCAGACGGGAGACAGGACAGTTGTGTGAAATGGGCCATCTTGGAAAAGCAATCCACAACTACACAGATGACGGAACATTCGGCTGATACTGAAATCGATAAATAAATCCATCACGCTGTGCTGCCATGAAGCAGGAGGTACAGGAAGCGGAAGTAGCCGACCGGCCGGGAGCTGCTTCGGAGCCTTTTTCTGGGCACAAGAGGGAGAGGCTGAGAAGAAATCCACAATATACCATGTGCAAGGTCAGCCACCAATAATGCCTGGGAATGAAGAGAGCCATTTTCTTCTGTCCAGCACATCCAGCTAGTTACGACGAGTGACCCCAGTGAAGAACCTGGTCCAGCAGCGAAAGTCTTTCCAGGTGGAAAGGAGACAGGTCTAGTGGAGTGACCGTAAGCATCTTGGAGAGTTCAATGATGCTCTGAGGTTACTCTTTCTGGTCAGAAGATAGAAAAGACCTGGAGAGTGCATCAGCTTTGATGTTCTTGTTGGCCGTCCAAAAGTGGAGAACGAAATCAGATTCAGGCACTGTGCGGACTGCAAATAGGCCAAGTTCTGTATAGATAATCACAGGATGAACTGCTAGAAAGTAGCAAGCGCCACTCCTCCAAAAACAGTTTTATCGCGAAGAGTTCTCGATTGCCTATCGAGCAGTTGTGTCCTGGAGCAAAGAAGGTCTTAGAGAAAGCAATGCAGGTTACCATCCGGCCGGATGGAGACTTCTGAGTGAGAATGGCTCAAGCACCTTAGGAAGAGGCATCCACCTCCAGAAAGAATTGATGGTGCAGCATTGAGGCAGAGGCTAAGGCCTTCTTTAAGGAGACAAAGGTGCTATTAGCCTCAGGATTCCACATCCTAGGATTAGCACCCTTACGGGCAAGGACAGAGATTGGAGCAGTCTGAGAGGAGAAGTGCGGTATGAACTGGTGTTAGGAAGCGCTGGATCATCTTCAGACTGTCAAGGTGAGGCAACTTCAGGACAGCAGATACCTTCTCGCTATCCATTTTCAGACCGTTCTCAGAGATGATATACCCAAGAAACAAAAGAGAGATCTGCTCGAAGATGCACTTCTCATACTTGGCGTATAGATGGTTCTTCCTTAATCTCTGCAGAACCTGATGAACATCACTCTTGTGTATAGGCAGATAGGGAGAAAACACCAAGATGTCATTCAGATAAACTTCTACACATGTGTCGAGGAGGTCCCAGAAAATGTCATTCACCAGTTGTTGGAAGACTGCTAGGGCATTACAGGACCCAAATGACATTACACAATACTCATAATGCCATCGCGGGTGTTAAAAATCATCTTCCATTTGTCTCCCTGATGAATTTGAACCAGGTTATACACCCCCTTGCAGGTTAAGTTTTGTGAAGATTCTGAAACTCTTAAGATGATCAAAAAGCTCAGAGATAAGAGGCAGAGGATATTTAATCTTGATTGCTATTTGGTCGAGTCCCCTATAATTGATACAGGGTCGAAGTGAGACGTTCTTTTTCTTCACAAAGATCCTGTAGATGTTGGATTGGGATTTTGTATAGCTTCTTAATGGTCTGTTGGATGAGATTACCTGCAGAACCAGAGGCCAGGTAGGCCGACTCAACAATTGTGCCACAGGAAATGGATACTGACAGTATCAGCAATGGAGAGGGATGATTCTAGCCCAGGGTGGCCTCTCCAAGAAACTCTAGGCTTTAGTGTTTCCCGGTTTCTTTTGGCAGGAGTGGAGTACATGCTCAGGACTGCCACAATAGAAGCTTCACTTGGCAGGATGGGGCTCCAAATAATGATTGGCCATCGTAACCTGGTCAATTTGCATGGTCTCTGGGGAGGATGCCGAGTCTAAGGCTTGCTGTAAGATCGGCTTTTGAAAGGTAGGAGACAGGCACACAGGTCTTCTCTCACTGGTCACCTCCTTGGAACACTCCTGAAACCTGATGTCGATCCGGGTTGCAAGAGACACAAGGTTATCCATTGAAGTGGGAATATCGTGACCGGCCAGCTCATCCTTGATTCTCCTGGAAATACCATCCCAAAATGCGGCCACCCACGCCTCATTATTCCAGACAAGCTTGGAGGAAAAGGTACGGAATCGGACAGCGCACTGGCCCACTGTGAAGTTTCCTTGGCGCAGTCTGAGAAGAGGAGATGCTCATGAAATAGTGCGGCCAGGCTCATCAAAGACTTTACGGAAGACTTCTAGAAAAGGCTGGAGGTTCGAAAGAAGCGGATCCCTTCTCTCCCATAGAGGATTGAGCCACGCCATATTTTCACCAGTGAGATGGGACATGATGAAAACTACTTTGGCCAAATCCAAGGTGACCTGATGAGCCAAGATTTCAGGCGTACATTGATTGATGAACCCTCAACATAGGGTAGGGTCACGGACATAGTGTGGATGAATGACAGATGGGGTCCGGATTTGTGAACATAGCTCGCAGGGTGAAAAATTTGCGGCCATGGTTGCTGCAGCTTGGGGAGGTACGGATGTTGCCGGAGTTGTCAGTGTATCAAGGCGGATGGTCACAGTATGCAAGTGTAACACCCCAGGTAACTGGTTGTTACAGTGGTATTCCTTTCCTCATGGGGAGAGTGATACCATGCTTAGAAGCGAGGAAGGATCCCTCTATCAATTATTCAGCACATGCAACAATGTTCTGACTCGGGGGAGCTCTGAACCCAGTTTCAGGGGAGCTTCCCTAGATATAGATATATATTCTGGTCTGGAGGAGGAGTTAGTCAGTCTGTCAGAGACAGAGATTGTGAGAGTAGAGTGAAGAGTGAGGAAGGAAAGCTGGGACCGTGCAGACAGAGAGTTCTGCAGCTCCTGGGAAGAGCAAAGAGAGCAGAGCAAATTGTAAAGAGACTGAGAGAGAAGAGAAGTAAAGGAGAGTGAAGGGCTGGAGGGAAGCTGCAACTGAACTTCCTCCATGCTGAATCGCAGAATACTGGTAGCCGGCAGACCGAGGTTATGGGGGTAACTTTATACCCCACGGCAGAAACCGGCAGACAGAAGGATTTCAAGTCACCTGTCTTACTGTTCCTGTTCTTACTGAACCTGTTCCTACTAAACTGGGAGCCCAGGGGACCCAGCTTCACCTGTGGGAACCCATACCATCCCTGCTGTCATAACATCACCCCAGTGGACCCCTTTAAGCAGCGTCAGTCCACCCTGACCGAATACCACAGGTGGCATCATGAACATTTCTTATTTCACAAACCCCTTTAAAGACCTTTCCTTTAACATGGGCGCCCAGGGCCACGGACCGGGTCACCGCCACCGTGACACATCCCTTTAAGTACCGGACCCGGTACCGAGTACCCCACGGCAATGGCGGGCGTTCCATTTTTGGTGTCACGAACAGGATGGACAGATCCAGCAAACTGGGTCCTGTGCGCCTAAGAGACTGAGCTTTATTGTGAGAATATTGAATTGCTAATTGCCGCCAAAACTGCCGCCATTACAGCTCTGAGGAGCGCAGGAGAAGAAAAGTGTGCCATCGTGGGCAGAGACAAGCTGCATGGCGCGAAAGTCATGAACGCCCCCTTCAAATGTTGTTATACCACAAGGACATGTCCATCTGCAATGGAGGTTCGCCTCCTGATTTGTTATGGCGGGAACCAAAAGAAGATGAAGCCCTGCCCACGGAAAACAGAGCAGGAACAGTGCGTGTGCGCAGCCAGGGACCCGGAGGAAAAGATGGTGACCGGTGGCCACCCAGAGGGTGGAGAAGCAGCCGAGGACTGTCCGGATGATGGGAGGAGGACCCGGACCTACCAACACTTGTGGATCCGGAACTCCTGGGAGCGCAAGTGGAGGAGCTGAGCTGCCAGCTCCTAAGCACGGAGCAGACTGCGGTAAAGAAATGGAAGTCGGCCCTGCGCAGGAAGACCACACTGGAAGAGCCGTGGCCTGTCCTGCGACCAGCGTCCACAGCCTCAGCAGCAGAGCAGATCGGCACTAGAGGGATCACATCTGAAGCAGGTTTGGAGAACGACCCTGCCCCGGTGACCGCCCCCACTCCTGCGACTGCTACTGCCACAGCTACTGACCCTGCTCCAGTGACTGACCTTACTATGGCCACTGACAGTACCGCTCTGCAGGCCGAAAAGACACTCATAGGTCCGCTCCAAACACCATCAGCCCCCCGACCTGGTTGGGATCATTACAACGTTTCCTGGGACAAGGTATCTGGTGTAGAGGGACACATGAAAGCTCTGTTGAAACCCATAGGCACATCACTGGAGGTGAGCTCAGAGGGGGGTCGTATTTCAGTGGGACAATCCGGGGCAGACCTGATCGGGTTCCCTGGGGAGGCCCAACCAGGAAGGTCACATATAGAAGTCCTCAGCTGAGAGGAATATGGCCAGCGCCTAGAAATAAGACTGAATCCCAAGATGAGAGAGGGTAGTGCAGTGCCCCAGAGACCTGGTCGTTGCAGTAACATCACTCCGCCGCTAAGGGGAGTGATGGTACATCTGATGGCACTGAAGGAGTTCACCTGACCAGGTATCACAGACACCAATACACTTCATAGTCTGGCCTCCAGGGGGAGCTAAGGGCGCTATGTATTAGGCCACTCCTCACAATCTGGTAAAACTGGGGGTTGGATAGGAAGTTAGGAAGAAGCTGACTGGGTTGGAACCAGGCAACATCCTGTGGCAGAGGGTGTTGCAGGGGAAGATTCAGGGGGGTCCCTGTCAGGGGTGGGATCCTGACAGAGGCCTAGCGAACAGGAAAGAACGTTAAGGAACCGCGCCTGCACTACATCGCGGCGGTATCTCAAGAAAGGACAAGAAGCGAGGTTTATTGTGGAGAGTGAGCAGGGGCTGGCTGGCACTTTTCAGCCTGGGGGGCAATCACAAGGCAGTGGCCCTCGAGTTGCGGTGGCCCTCCTTTTCCCTGCTTACCTCTGACCATTGCATTAAAGCAGCAGACATAACAGGCTTTAAAAACAGGCTGGTACAGAGATATGGGAACAGAACTGAGCTTGCTGCATAGATATGGGAGCAGAACCGAGCTTACTACAGAGATATGGGAGCAGAACCGAGCTTACTACAGATATATGGGAGCAGAACCGAGCTTACTACAGAGATATTGGAGCAGAACAGAGCTTCCTATAGAGATATAGGAGCAGAACAGAGCTTACTGCAGAGATATGGGAGCAGAACGGAGCTTACTACAGACATATGGGAGCAGAACGGAGCTTACTACAGACATATGGGCGCAGAACGGAGCTTACTACAGAGCAGTATAATATAGTAAAATATATAGATGAATTAGAAATGGCGACACACGCAAACGTCATCTGCATTAGTAATACATGCACCATTACATAATTAGTTGTAGGCTGGGTTCACAAGAGTGAAGTTTACATTCTGTATACGCACCACAACCTCCAGCCTCGCGGAGGGTATCCCTCCTGTAAACCCAGCCTGACGGGGACAACCCCTTATAAATGGAAGTGTGCTCCTCTAAACCATGCAATCACTGCCAATCCTCCAACCGTAAGTGGTGAATTTCCAGAGCTGGGAAATGGAATTTCAATATTAGAACACGTCAACTTTGGTTCCCGTCCCTCCTCAAGGAAGTAAGGCAGACAGGTGTGATAAGACTATTAGAAAAACTACTGCCACACACACGGCAGTACATACTGGCAGAAGTGTGAGGGCATTAGTGCCTGTGTATGGACATGTCAGAGGCTATTGAGAAGAAAGCTTGGTCCCTCTTAGCTTCTGGCAATGTTTTACCTCAGCTCACATTTGGGCCATACACCATTGTAAAACAGGTAGACACATTTACCCACTGACCCTACTATTCATAAGGAACTGCTGTCTACCCCTTAGTTGCCCACTGTATATAGTCAGTGTGGGGATGTGGGCTACAGAACAACACAGGGCGAAGACACTGCTACCTGAACCCTTCAGCTGCCCCACAATATGCAGGGAGAAAAACCAGTACAAAGTATGGCAGCCTCCCTGCAGAGCTGTCCAGGGCCGGACTGGGACAAAAAAGGAGCAATGCCACACAAACCCCACCAGCCCACAGACTATAAAGGTATCTTCACACTCAGCAACTTTACAACGATAACGCTAGCGATCTGTGACGTTGCAGCGTCCTGGATAGCGATCTCGTCGTGTTTGACACGCAGCAGCGATCTGGATCCTGCTGTGATATCGCTGGTCGGAGCTAGAAGTCCAGAACTTTATTTGGTCGTCAGGTCGGCGTGTATCGTCGTGTTTGACAGCAAAAGCAACGATGCCAGCGATGTTTTACATGGAGCTAACGACCTGTGAGAACGATAAATGAGTCGCCGTTACGTCACAGGATCGCTCCTGCATCGTTCTGGAGCTGCTGTGTTTGACGTCTCTACAGCGACCTAAACAGCGACGCTGCAGCGATCGGCTCGTTGTCTATATCGCTGCAGCGTCGCTGAGTGTGACGGTACCTTAACACTCCCCCCACACCCGATCAGTGGATTTTCCTATACTGTGTTGTGCCCTTCAACGCTCCTCTTAAAGGCGTTATTTGAAGAGCTATGTGTGAATGTCGCCACAGTGCCCACGATTGATCGCTTCTTTAGAGCGCCGGTTCTCGAGATCATGGGGGTCCCAGCGGTCGGACCCCAGCAACTACAAAGTTCTCGGGAAAGGGGATTACTTGGTATAATCCATTTAAATGTGTTTTCCAATATATATATATTTTATTTTCCCATAGTATTCCTGAAAATAATAAACCAATATTAACCCTCCCAAAGACCAATGTCGCCTATCCGAGAACAGGACAGGAACAGGATTGGCAGGAGGAATGGTACTGTGCAGTGTATATATACAGGACAGGAGGAGGGTACTGTGCAGTGTATATACAGGAGGAGTGGTACTGTGCAGTGTATATATACAGGACAGGAGGAGTGGTACTGTGCAGTGTATATACAGGAGTGGTACTGTGCAGTGTATATATACAGGAGGAGTGGTACTGTGCAGTGTATATATACAGGAGGAGTGGTACTGTGCAGTGTATATATACAGGAGGAGTGGTACTGTGCAGTGTATATATACAGGAGGAGTGGTACTGTGCAGTGTATATATACAGGACAGGAGGAGTGGTACTGTGCAGTGTATATATACAGGACAGGAGGAGTGGTACTGTGCAGTGTATATATACAGGACAGGTGGAGGGTACTGTGCAGTGTATATACAGGAGGAGTGGTACTGTGCAGTGTATATATACAGGAGGAGTGGTACTGTGCAGTGTATATATACAGGAGGAGTGGTACTGTGCAGTGTATATATACAGGACAGGAGGAATGGTACTGTGCAGTGTATATATACAGGACAGGAGGAGTGGTACTGTGCAGTGTATATATACAGGAGGAGTGGTACTGTGCAGTGTATATATACAGGACAGGAGGAATGGTACTGTGCAGTGTATATATACAGGACAGGAGGAGTGGTACTGTGCAGTGTATATATACAGGACAGGTGGAGGGTACTGTGCAGTGTATATACAGGAGGAGTGGTACTGTGCAGTGTATATATACAGGAGGAGTGGTACTGTGCAGTGTATATATACAGGACAGGTGGAATGGTACTGTGCAGTGTATATATACACAGGAGGAGTGGTACTGTGCAGTGTACATATACAGGACAGGAGGAATGGTACTGTGCAGTGTATATATACAGGACAGGTGGAGGGTACTGTGCAGTGTATATACAGGAGGAGTGGTACTGTGCAGTGTATATATACACGAGGAGTGGTACTGTGCAGTGTATATATACAGGACAGGAGGAATGGTACTGTGCAGTGTATATATACAGGACAGGTGGAGTGGTACTGTGCAGTGTATATATACAGGACAGGAGGAGTGGTACTGTGCGGTGTATATATACAGGAGGAGTGGTACTGTGCGGTGTATATATACAGGACAGGAGGAGTGGTACTGTGCAGTGTATATACACAGATACTTAGATTTACACCACGCAAGCAATATACATATATATATATATAACTGAGCAGCACCAAATATTTAAGGGCTTGTCCACTACTGGGACAACCCCTAAATGTTCGGCCCCGATAAATTAATAAAGCCTATACTCACCTCCTGTGCCGCGCCGTTCCCACAGTGGCTGTGATGTGGTGTTATGACATGTGATGCCCGGAACCAATCAGTGCTGGTGTCACTGTCTCAATCTTCGCACAAACTGAACATGAAGAGGACGTCCGGGATCAAGCAGCTCATCCTGCACTTCCTCTTCATGTTCAGTTTGTCTGAAGGCAGAGACAGTGACACCAGCGCTGATTGGTTCCAGGCAACATGTGGCATAACACCACATAACAGCCACTGTGGGAACGGCGCGGCACGGCAGGTGAGTATAGGCTTTATTAATGTATCGGGGCCGAACATTCAGTTTAAGACGAGGTTGTCCTAGTGGGAGACAATCCCTTTAAGCAATGGACTCATTAGCCCATATTCTTGGCCATATTCTCGGAGTCCACTGCACACACACAGGGAACCGTGGAATTACCGGGGCTCTGGCCTGTCGCAAAATGGCAGCGCCGGACACCCACGCAGCACTGCTGGGCCCCGGAGACACCCGCAGCACCGGCCAGCAACCGCCAGGCACCCAGAGACACCCGGCAACAGCATCGGACATGCACCAGCACAAGACCCCCCACACCATCACGTCGCTCATCAGAGCCCCCCTCATCCTGGCCTGCAGCATCACCCCACTCCTGCCTCCTCCAGCAACGACCCTGAGACCCCCCTTCACTGCACCCACTACTCCCAGTAAGCAATAAGACGCATGGATTATAAGAAGCACCACCATTTTATTAAAAAATATTTTTTTCTTATTATTTGGGGTGCGTCTTATAATCCGGAGCCTCTTATAATCCGAAAAATAAGTGGTGTGTATAATTATATATATATATATATATACATACACACACACACACACACATATATATACACAACATAGACACGCATAATTACACATACACACACACACACACACAGACACACACATATATATATGTATATACACACAAACACATACATACATAGACACACACACACATATATATATATTATATATATATATATATACATACACACACATATATATACACATACATACACACATACATGCACACACACATACATAGACACACACACACATATATATATACACATACATACATAGACACACACACTCACTCACACATTATATAGGTGAAACTGCGACTGCGGTACGTACATTATATAGGTGATACCACTGTGTGTAATATACTGCGACCGCTATGTATAGCCCATATAGGCCAGGCGCTCTGTGTGTGTATGTGTGTGTGTGTATATATATATATATATATATATATATATATATATATACACACACACACATACACACACACACATATACACTGTGGCTGACCTATATGGGCTATACACAGCGGTCGCAGTATATTACACACAGTGGTATCACCTATATAATGTATGTACCGCAGTTTCGCCTATATAATGTATATAGACTGCTGTACATACATTATATAGGTGATACTGCTACTGCGGTATATAATCGCAGTATCACTTATATATTGCATATACAACAGTCAATATACATTAGACAGGTCAAACTGCAAATGCTGCATATACATAAAAAAGTTTTCATCTTGGGTCTCATCTGAGATAGGGGAGGATGAGGAGGGTCCACTGTCCAGCCAGCATCGGAGGTGCGGAGGATGTGGAGCAGATGCAGGCCGGGGATTGGTGAGGAGAGCACTGTTCTCTGACACTGGTTCTGGCCAGGGTCAGACACAGTAAAGGCCCCGTCTCACTAAGCGATTTACCAACGATCACGACCAGCGATATGACCTGGCCGTGATCGTTGGTAAGTCGCTGTGTGGTCGCTGGGGAGCTGTCACACAGACAGCTCTCTCCAGCGACCAACGATCAGGGGAACGACTTCGGCATCGTTGAAACTGTCTTCAACGATGCCGAAGTCCCCCTGCAGCACCCGGGTAACCAGGGTAAACATCGGGTTACTAAGTGCAGGGCCGCGCTTAGTAACCCGATGTTTACCCTGGTTACCAGCGTAAATGTAAAAAAAAACAAACAGTACATACTCGCCTTCTGATGTCCGTCAGGTCCCTTGCCGTCTGCTTCCTGCTCTGACTGAGATCCGGCCGTACATACAGTGAGAGCAGAGCGCAGCGGTGACGTCACTGCTGTGCTCTCACTTCTCACTGTACGGCCGGGAGTCAGTGAGAGCAGGAAGCAGACGGCAAGGGACCTGACGGACATCAGAAGGCGAGTATGTACTGTTTGTTTTTTTTTACATTTACGCTGGTAACCAGGGTAAACATCGGGTTACTAAGCGCGGCCCTGCGCTTAGTAACCCGATGTTTACCCTGGTTACCAGTGAAGACATCGCTGGATCGGTGTCACACACACCGATTCAGCAATGTCAGCGGGGCCTCAACGACCAAAAAAAGGTCCAGGCCATTCCGACACGACCAGCGATCTCGCAGCAGGGGCCTGATCGCTGGTACGTGTCACACATAGCGAGATCGCTATGGAGGTCGCTGTTGCGTCACAAAACTTGTGACTCAGCAGCGATCTCGCTAGCGATCTCGCTATGTGAGACGGGGCCTTAAGGCTCAGGCATCTCTGCGCGCGGTGGCGGCCTTTTCAAACCTTTGCACAGGCCCTGGTGCGTGCGCTCTCCTGTTTTACCTCACTGACAAAGGCGGCAGCCATGTACGCAAGCAAGAACGAGGGCTGTGCTCATGTGGGCTGCCACGGCCTTGGACAGCGCGTTCACCAAGAGAGCACGCACCAGGGCCTGTGCAGAGGATTTAGAGGGCCGGCGGCCCATTTTGTAGCTCAGCGTGCTTAGGGGCCCCTTAGCACTCTGGGCCCCGCTGCAACCTCTGTAGTTACGCCCGATAGGGGTATACTATAGGCACAGGTACACAATGTTATATACACTGGATGGATCAATCCTGCACCTGGCCCAGGACATACATGCACTGTATATATACAGGGCCATGTATATAGCATGTGATGTCCAGTCACCAGGTTCAGGCGTGATCACTCCAGTGCTGGGTTCTGTAGACAGTCTCTGCTCACTCTCAGTATAGGGAGATTTATTGCAGGAGACTGAACTTTCCTGCAGTCTGGTAACTCTGGAGCCGATGACCTGGCACTGACAGGGTGAAAGTTCAGTCTCCTGCAATAAATCTGTGAGCATCAGCAGAGCGGCCACTGATACTATAGGGACCGGCCCCGGACTAATCAGGAGGTGAGCAGCAGCGTCCATCCCCTCACCGCACACAGAGCTGAAGGTACTCCCTGATGTGTGAGCCGTCCACATGCAGATCTCCAGCAGTTACATGCAGCAGTGTTCCCTCTTCCTCAGCAGCCGGCCGGCCGCACACAGGGGGCACGGGGCGTGTCTGCTCCACTGTGAGGCAGCTGCCAGGACACAGAGAACACAGCGCCGGCCACCAGCAGCCCAAATCAGCTGCTTGGTGACCGGCCCGGGGGGCACATGCCCCTTTGCAACCCGGCCCAGTCCGCGCCTGAGAGTGAGAAACGAGATCAAAGCAAAAAGGAGATAACACCAGTAGGAGTCGTGCTGTAAGATCGAGGCAACATCCTATTGAGGCGCGTAGCCGGTGGCCAGAACGCCGAGGAAGTATTAGGCTCCAAGCAATACTTCAAACAGAGGCAGGACAGTTGATTTTAGGTTGGCTGTCTCACCAAAATCACCTAAGAAGACATAGGGGGCAGTTGTGAGGGAACATCAGAAACAGACACAACAGTTGTGAGGACTATCCCGTGGTGCTCAGCAGGGAAGGACTACAACACACAAGCGCTAGTTGGTAGGCACCGATTTCCACCTGCAAAGGGAACTCTGGATGTGCCTTCGGACCGGCCGGACTCAGCCAGCCCGGTTAACAGTGCTCTTGATTGAGGATCCTGAAGCCTTCAGTAAAGGGGTAAAGAGACTGCAACCCTGTGTCCTCGTTATTCATCGCGACCTGCACCGCGCACCACCACTTACAACTTTCATTGGACGCCCCTTAGCAGGGTCACGGACCGGGTCTAGCCACCGTGACAACCCCAGAACTGAGACAGAGAAGCCCGGTGCCGAGTACCCCGCGGCCCTGCGTCTGGGGGCGCTCCAGTAGCGTCCAGGTGCTACCATGGAAGCAGGATTAACATAGACCCTGGAATATAACTGTAAAGAGTTAAATTAACTTGGTTGGGTTATGTTCTTGTTTCTCAAGTTTAAAGAACTGCAGAATCATGAACTAGGCATGATCAGAACTGTCATGTAAATAGTTAGCACCTCTTAAGGTGCTTTCTACTGGTTTTACATGGAACCATTAAAGAAACTGTTTATTGTTGCTTGCCTTAAAAAGTTGTTTTGTCTTAAAGGGACCGAGAAGAAAAACCCATGTGGTGTGGCCGAAGAAAAGGTCCAGAGAGGAGACCACTTAAGCCTTGCAGCATGCCCAAAGCCTACGTTGGGGGTTTACAATGGGTCCCCCGCATCACTGCTGTTGTTGGTGAGAGTGATCTCACAATTTGCTAAATGTAACTGTTATAATAAGAAGTACTTGAATATTAAAAGTGATAGTGTTTAATATTGCTAAAGAAGTTAACCCCTAAGGGAAGTGAAAAATAGTTAATATGTCAGATAGTTAATATATGCACAGGTAATATTTTGTATTACAGAGAGTTTCATATCTTTGTGGTGAAGCTAATGTTTTGCACATGTAAAATATGTTCCTGTAACGTTCAAGAAAATTGCCTCCCATAAAGGGAAGAAAAAGTTTGCATAACCTGTTTAACCTGTTGTATGCACTTCAAAAAGCTTGTATGTCTTTAATAGTGATGAGTGAGTATACTCGTTGCTCGAGTTTTCCCGAGCACGCTCGGGTGGTCTTCGAGTATTTGTGACTGCTCTGAGATTTAATTTTTGTTGACACAGCTGCATGATTTACAGCTGCTAGCCAGCCTGAGTACATGTGGGGGCTGCCTGGTTGCTAGGGAATCCCCACATGTAATCAAGCTGTCTAGCAGCTGTAAATCATGCAGCTGCGGCAAGGAAAACTTAATCTCCAAGCAGTCACAAATACTCGCAGACCACCCGAGCGTGCTCGGGAAAACCCGAGCAACGAGTATACTCGCTCATCACTAGTCTTTAACCAACCTTCTGTTGTTTTTGCTTTCCCAGTCCGGGAGTACTGGATTTAACGGGGAGGGGAGGGGGTGTGACTCCCCAAGTAAGCGGTTGTTATAGTGGTATTGCTTTCCTCATGGGGAGAGGGATACCATGCTTGGAAGCAAGGAAAGATCCCTCTATCAGGTATTCAGCACGTGCAACGCTGTTCTGACTCCGGGCCAGAAGGGGGAGCTCTGAACCCAGTTTCAGGGGAGCTTTCCTAGATATAGATATATATTCTGGTCTGGAAGAGGAGTTAGTCAGTCTGTCAGAGACACAGATTGTGAGAGGAGAGTGAGGAGTGAGGAAGGAAAGCTGGGGCCGTGCAGACAGAGTTCTGCAGCTCCTGGGAAGAGCAAAGAGAGCAGAGCAAATTGTAAAGAGACTGAGAAGGAAGAGAAGTAAAGGAGAGTGAAGGGCAGGAGGGAAGCTGCGACTGAGCTTCCTCCATGCTGAAGTGAAGAATACCGGTAGCCGGTTACTGGAAGTAACAATCCTACAAGCCATTATCGACCCTTTAACGAGCCTTGACATATGACTTAGGATAAAAGCTAAATAAGAATCTTAATTTATAGACCTGCAAGTCAGCACTTAGTAAATAAAAATAATTCCAATGTAATATGTAAGAACATGGCTTTGGGGGGTAATGACACATTTGAGAAATACAACACTGAATTTTGCAGTTGCGTAATTACAATTCTGCACAAAACAAAACACACAAAGGGTTAATAAAGTCTTTATATTGTAAGGGACGCAAAGTAGTGGACTTGTAATACAGAGGAGACCTCTAGTGGTCTCATACCATGTAAGCAGTAGTGAAAATTTTTTTTTTAGATCCTATACAGTGAGGTTACTTATGAAATGTTCATTGGACTTTGCGTTGCCAAAACCAAGTAGACCACTCAATCATGACAACAGAACACTGATATTGCTTGTTCTACTTTATTTTTTAGTTTGTGCTTCCTTTCCAACAAGGTCCAAAAGGAGCAGACCCTACGGTGCACAAGAAGGCAAATGTAAAACGGGAAAGGTCATCCGAGCATCCCCCCATAACGCTAATTCTAAGTCTAGGTGTTGGATCATTTGGTTGGTTAGGAATCCAATAGTCACAACTTCCCCTACATTTCACCAGTAAGGAATTATTCAATTTACTCAGTTAAAACAGCACACAGCATGGGGTGTAACCAGGAAAGAATAAGTAAAAGAAAGTGTGATCCAGCTCACCGAAATGTTGACGTAGCAAGCAAATCCTCAGCTCAGATAGAAAACCACTTCTGATCAGTGGTAGCAATAGGAAAAAGGTAAAAGCATCCAGCTGGTTTTTTTTTTTAATAAAAAATTTGCAAAACAATTTATTGGTAGAATTGAAAAAACTGAACATTCCCAGTATTATAGAAAAAATATAAATCTAAGAGCTTTTCTTACATGTGATTAACTTGCACTCAATCTTTGCCGCTCCTACTTGCTCCATGAAATGGACCACAGTTCAAGGAGGCAGGCTAGGATGGGTTACCTCCTAGATTAGGGGTGCATAACATTTATTGGTCCAACAGCCACAATGCCATACTGAACTAATCCCACGGACCTCAATTTTTTTTACTGGGGTAATTACATGAATACATAACCAAAACCACCATCAGTGCAATAATACATAGCCAGAAACAAATTTTGAGCATTCGAGAAGGATTTGGAGAGTTTCTGCTCAGTTTCTGCTCCATAAAAATCAGTATGAACACACACTAACTTAAATTTGATTTTTTTGGAGCAGAAGCTTGCCAAATACTCATCACAATCTCAAATCTCTAAGATTTGGCACTTTTTTTAAGTTTTAACATAGCCATGAAACACGTTATGAATTGATACGTGTGCACAAGATCAGAACCATTGTCAGCAAGAGTGCAGCACCAGAACCGCCATCAGTACATGAATGCAGCATCACAACCACCATCGTTACATGAATGCAGCACCAGATCTACCATTAGTACATGAATGCAGCACTAGAAACACAGTTAGTATATGATTGCAGTGCCAGAAACCCAGTCAGTACATGAATTCAGCAACAGAACCAACATCAGTACATGAATGTCCTCTATAAAATACTTCTCACACACTGCCCTTCTCCAAAATATCCCCCTACTCTGCTCATCTATATAATATGCCCACACACTGATCCTCTCCAAAATATCCCCTTACACTGCTCCTCTATATAATATCTCTCCCACATAATATCTCCACACAAACTCTCTACATAATGTCCCCCACATACTGCCCCTTTCCATATCTACCCCAAAGTGCCTCTTTACAAGTCCCCTCACCCCATTGTTCCTTGTTATACTATGCCCCCTTTCGCAATCCCCCGTAATTGCCCCATAATTTCCCAAATTGCTCTATAATGTCTTAAATTGCCTTTAATGTCTCAAATTGTCACATTATGTGCATTTGTAGTAACACAACCCTTCTCTCCCCCAGCCCCTCATGTAAAATAACATGACATGTAATCTTCAGTTCCTCAATGGAGCACTTACCAGTGCCCAATGTCTCCACTGCTTGTGCGGCCCTGGCAGCAATGTGATTGAATCAGCAGAGTGCTTTCTATCCACCAGTCCTGGTGCTGCAGTGTTCAAATGTATTCACATTTTTCAGATGCAAATACATTTGAATATGGGAAGAAGGAGCTGTCGCATCCCAGACAGTTCTGCGAGCCATATGTTGTACAGACCTGTCACCCTCACATGCTTCTTTCAATATGGTAAACTTGGGCACTGGCATTGGGACCTCAATAACTGCTGCACACTGGACAGAAGGTCCCTTTGGCTTTACATTCCCCTGCTGCCACACACACTACCCGGCACCTTTCTCTCTGCTTCTATAATAAATAGTATCCCATTCTTCTCCAACATGGCTGTCAGGACTCAAACCAAGCAGCTCTTGTGCACTGGGCGACAGCTCTTCTCTCTGAGCTATTTAGCTCGCTGGACAGTTCCTTGCTAAACAGATACTAGTACCTGTGTATGTTACTGATGGTCTCCACCCTGAGTTCCTGTTTGTCTCCACTCCGATTCCTGATTGGCTCAACCCTGTGATCTCCTGATTGAAAACTACTTAAACCTAGCACTGCACTTCCTTCCTTGCAAGATTATTGAGCTCCCAGCCTTTAGTCTAGCTTCTTCCCACCTGCTGCTTATCCTCAAGGTTCTAGTGCTGCTGCCGTGTACCGACCTCTGGCTATTTCCTGACTACGATTCCTGTTATCTTCCCAACTATACTGCTGCTCCGTGTACTGACCTTTGGTGATTCCCTGACTACGCTACCTGCTGGTGCTGCCCCTAGTGGTTGCAATATCACTACTCCAACTCCGGTCAGTCCATAACAATGGCGTTGCTCAAGAGAGTGTCGGAATGTTCAGTCTCCTTCTTCACCCACTTTCATATTGAATCAAGCTTTCCTTCACTGCTTGGCATGTAGTTGTGCAACTGTCATGGCACACCATGCTGTTGTGATTTGTTGCCATGATGGCACAAATGCTCACATGGCTTGGGGAGATAATAAATCCTCAGTGCTGTCACATGAACACATTGGATATTACCTCTCATTAAAGAGATATTCTTATAAATGCAAGTAATCCCCTTTACTTAGGATAGGGGACAGCTTACTGATCGATTGGAGTCTGACCACTGAGATCCCAAGAGATACTGGCTGTCTCGAACCACAAGAACCACAAGAACTTGAGTGGAATAGAGGTCTGTTGTGAACTCTATTTTTGGGCTCCCTCTAGTGGTCACAAGCGGTACTGTGTAGTGTTGTCTTTTTGCAGGTTGCAGCATCAGCTGGTTCGTTATCCTTGGTTTGTTTCCTATTTAGCTCACCTGGATACTCAGTTCCTTGCCTGCTATCAATGTATTCAGTGCTCTTCAGATTCCTTGTGGCTACCTTGCTCCCAGTCTCTCCAAGACAAGCTAAGTTTTTGTTTGATCATTTTTTGATTATCAGCGTTCATTATGTTTTTAGTCCAGCTCGCTAAAATGTGATTTCCTCGCTTGCTGGTTGCTCTAGGGGACTGAGTTTCTCCCCCCACACCGTTAGTTGGTGTGGGGGTTCTTGAAGTCTCAGAGTGGATATTTTGTAAGGGTTTTTTATTGACCGCATAGATTCCCTTTTCTATTTTCTGCTATCTAGAATTAGTGGTCCTCATTTGCTGAATCTGCTTTCACCCCTGTGTATGTGCCTTCCTCTTACATCACCGTTATTATCTGTTGGGGGCTTCTATATCTTTGGGGATTATTTCTCTGGAGGCAAGAGAGGTCTTTCTTTCTCTCTAGGGGTAGTTACTTCCTCAGGCTGGCTCGAGACATCTAGGATTTTTAGGCACGTTCACCGGCTAATTCTAGTGTGTTTGGATAGGTTCAGATTTGCGGTCAGTCCAGTTTGCCACCTCCCTAGAGCTTGTCCTACGTTTGTTACTTAGCTGGAGTAATTTGTGATCCTCAACCACTAAGGATCATAACAGTATAGCAGGCCAAAAAGTGTTTAATGCATCGCAGAAGTGGGATAAAAAGAAGACCTGAGTACATTTTTATTTTTCCTCCCGCTTTTCCTTTGCTGCAGTCTGTTTAGCTTCTTTCATCCTCTTGAACTCTGGGTGGTTTTGAGCTCAGCTGCAGACATGAATGTTCAGACTCTGACTTCTAGTGTGGATCATCTTACTGCACGGGTGCAAAGTATTCAGGATTTTGTTATTCGTAGCCCTATGTCAGAACCAAAGATACCCATTCCTGAGTTGTTTTCTGGAGATAGATCTAGGTTTCAAAATTTTAAGAATAATTGTAAGTTATTTCTATCTCTGAGACCTCATTCCTCTGGTGATTCCGCTCAGCAAGTTAAAATTGTTATCTCCTTGTTGCGTGGCGACCCTCAAGATTGGGCTTTTTCTCTGGCGCCAGGAGATCCTGCTTTGCTTAATGTAGATGCATTTTTTCTGGCTCTTGGACTGCTTTATGAGGAGCCTAATCTTGAGAATCAGGCAGAAAAAGCGTTGCTGGCTATCTCTCAAGGTCAGGATGAAGCAGAGGTGTATTGTCAAAAATTTCGGAAATGGTCGGTGCTTACTCAATGGAATGAGTGTGCCCTGGCTGCAAATTTCAGAGAAGGTCTTTCTGAGGCTGTTAAGAATGTTATGGTGGGGTTTCCCACCCCTACAAGTCTGAGTGATTCTATGGCTTTAGCCATTCAGGTTGATCGGCGTTTACGGGAGCGCAAATCTGCTCATCCTTTGGCGGTATTTTCTGGACAGAGACCTGAGTCTATGCAATGTGACCGAACTCTGACCAGAATTGAGCGACAAAGTCATAGACGTCAAAATGGGTTGTGCTTTTACTGTGGTGATTCTACTCATGTTATCTCAGCATGCTCTAAACGCTTAAAATAAATCGCTAAGCCTGTCACCATTGGTACTATACAGCCTAAATTTATTTTGTCTGTTACTTTGATTTGTTCTTTGTCGTCCTACCCGGTTATGGCTTTTGTGGATTCGGGTGCTGCCCTGAATCTGATGGATTTGTCATTTGCCAGGCGCTGTGGTTTTGTCCTGGAGCCTTTGGAATTTCCTATTCCTCTGAGGGAAATTGATGCTACGCCATTGGCTGAGAATAAGCCTCAGTATTGGACGCAAATGACCATGTGCATGTGCAGCGCCCCAGAGTCCTGGTCGTTGCAGTACTGAGGCTCCGCCACTATGGGGAGCTATGGTGCGTCTGATGGCACTGAAGGAGTTCATCTGATCAGGTATCACAGACACCGATACATTTCACAGCCGGGCCTCCGGGGGGAGCTAAGGGTTCTATTCACTAGGCCACTCCCCACCATAGTGGGTAAACTGGGGGTCAGGCAGGAAGTTAGTCAGAAAGCTGACTGGGTTGGAACCAGGCAACACCTTGTGGCAGAGGGTGTTGTGGGGGAAGATACAGTAGGGTCTCTGTCAGGGGTGGGATCCTGACAGAGGCTTGGCAACTTGAACGAATGTAACGGGACCGTGCCTGCTCAGGATAGCGGCGGTGCCCAAGGAAGGATTAGAAGCGAGATAGATTGTGCTGAGTGAGAAACGAGATCAAAGCAAGAGGAGAAATACCAGTAGGAGTCGTGCTGTAAGACCGAGGCAACATCCTACTGAGGCGCACTACCGGTGGCCGGAACGCCGAGGGAGTATTACAACATCCAGCTTCAGGTAATACTCTAAACAGCGGCAGGACAGTCAGTCTAAGGCGGGTTGTCTCACTTAAATCACCTATGCAGTCTTGGGGGGCAACTTGTGGAGAGGGGCGACTCTAGGGTCCCGGAAGAGCTCCGAGCCTACCCGTCAAACGGGTGCCGTCCCAACCAGAACATCAGGGAGGGACGGAGGATTAGCAGAACATCATCTAATCGAGTTGTGAGGGAACTTAAGAAACAGACACAACAGTTGTGGGGACTTTCCGTAATCACAGCAGGGAAGGACCGCAACACATAGCGCTAGAAGGAAGGCACAGATTTCCACCTGTTAAGAGAACTCTGGAGGTGCCATTGGACCGGCCGGACTTGCGCAGCCTGGTTATCCGGATTCCGGACTGAGGGCCCAGAGATCTTCAGTAAAGAGGTAAAGAGACTGCAACCTGGTGTCCTCGTTATTTACTGCACCGCACCATTACAGCGTCACCACCATCATCCGTCATCTCTACACTGTGCGCCCCTCGGCAGGGTCACGGACCGGGCCTAGCCACCGTGACAACCCCAGAGCAGAGACTCAGAGGCCCGGTACCGGGTATGCCCTCGGCCCTGCGGCAGTGGGGGCGCTGCAAATTTGGCGTCACGAACAGGATTCTACTTAAGCCTGAAAAATCAGGTCATGTGTGCCTTGGAACTGTGATTTATTGTGCTTGGACTGTACTTTATTGCAAAAGTTGTGTGTTGCCATTTACCGCCAAAAGTTCCCGCCAAAAGTCGCCGCCATTGCAGCGTCACAGGGAGCGCAGAGGAAGAAGAAGGGCGTGCCATGGGAGGAGACTACCAAAGCGGCGCCAGAAGTAGCGACCGCCCCCTCCAACTCCTGCTGCGAGAGGACAACCTACCCAGCAGCAGAGGAGAACCGCCCCCTGACTCGGAACGGCAGGAACGAGATGAAGGAGGAGCTCGACCTCGGAGAAATGGCGGAGCCAGGTGCATGCGTTGCCGCCGAATGCCCGACAGCGACGATGAGCAGCAAGTGCCCGAGCCCCAGCGAGGTGATCCTGGCCTGCCCCTGCCCATCAGAGACGGACTTGCGTCCACCGCCGGTGAAGGACCTGAACTCTTTGGAGCTGCCGGTGGGGGAGCCGAGCTTACCTATTCCAGCCACCGAGCCATGGAGGGCGGTGCCACATCCAGAGACCACTCCGGAAGAGCCACGGTCCGGGCTGCAGCCGATTCCAGTGCCCTTGTCAGCGGACCGGAGCGACATCGGTGGAATCACATCAGGCGCAGGTATGGACGGCATCCCTACTCCCCTGGCCGATTCTGCTCTCCCGACCGATCCGGCTCCACTGACCGATCCCGCTCCTGTGATCGCTCCTCACCCCAGCAATAATCGTTCCTTCTTGGTGGAGCGGGTGATCCTCACCTCTAACGCAATGGGGAAGCTAGTGCCTCCGCTACCAACCAAGATGGGAGAACCCATAGATGTGGGCCTAGACGGGGTGATCCTCCGGTGGGACACCCCCTGGACCGGGCCGGATGGAACCCGGGAGGATGGCCTCACCCTTGCGGTACTTACCTGGGAACAGTATAAGCAATGTCTAATACAACACTGGAAAGATCGAGACGAGACCGAACAACATGACACACAACGTAGGAAGTCTGCGCCTGGCAGGAAAGACGTAGTAAAGCGGGGAACTGTGCTGGCCTACCACCCGAAGAGGGGATGGGGCTCCATACAGGAACCGGGGCTACCAACTGATGTCTTTGTTACTAGCTACAACGTGAAAACCCCCTGCTGCAGTCGAGATGGCGACCCATTACAAAGGGGGGATCAGGTGACCTACACCCGTCATCGGAATGCACAAGGATGGTGTGCCCGGAACGTTCGACAGTGTGAACCTGAGAGAGCGCCCCTGTTGCCCCGATCATGACTGATCCCGATTTGCCAGATCTTGTTCCTATCACCACCGTACGCCTTGTAGTGGCTGCTGAACTTGTAAGCAGGATTAGCCTTCAAATCCAGACACCGGCTGATCTGATGGCGCCTGAGAGACCAACTACCAGCATGGGTGCTGCCTCAGCCAGGGGTGGGGAACCACCTTCTGTACCGAAGGATGAGTAAGATAATACTACTCTTAAAATATGTACATAGTTTCTTAACTATTTGTTTGCTTCCTGTTTTGCTGCTAAACCCGTTCAGGGTTAACTTTTAAAGGGATCCCTTTGTTGACCCGGGATCCCTATTGTTTTGTTTATTTTTTCTGAGTTTTGCACAAGTTTCCAGAACTGCCGCAATCATGAACAGTGCATGATACAAACTTTTTGTAAATAGTTTGCACCTTATTAAAGGTGCTCCCTACTGGTTTTACTTCAAAAAGGACTCTTTGTGAAGATACCACACTGGAACCTTTGCTGAGTATGGACTGGTAGCTTGAGAAGATATGCTACCTCATAGAGACTTGGTCCCCTCTTAAAGGGGATGTTCATTTGTTGCACTTAAATGGTGATATTGCTTTAAGACAGGTGGCAATAATGTTTTGACGAAAGAAAGTGATGATAATGTTTACATGAGAAAGTTATATGTATCCAACTAGTTAATTGTGAAGAAATGCTGATAATGTTCCCTGAAAGAAAGTAAGAGCTAGATGAGGGATGCAGTAGGCCCGTAGGGGTAGATGTAGTGTCCAGCATACATGTCAGTAAGAAGATAATGAGAAGGCTTAATGTTACATAGAAAATGTTTGATAATGTTGATAGACAACGAGGATAGAAGGTGAACCCTGAGTCCTCCTAGGAGCCATATAGAGATGGCTCAGTGCTCTTAAACTGAAAGTAACGTTATGTTCTATGCTGTGTATAGTAGTTGAAAAGGCAGTAGGCCCGGGCTGAACGGGGCGGTCCTGTAACAGAAAGGAGAGGCAGAAAGTCTGGTGCCGTTAGGACAGGCGGTCCTGCAGATTTAAAGAAGGAGAATGTAAAAGTTAAATTGCCTTATAATGTGATTATAAGAAGGTCTTTAGCGGATTCAGAGTGTACGTCCTTAAAGGCAATGTTAAACTATTGTTCAACAATTTTACACTTAGTAGAATACCCGGTTGGGTAAAAGAAAGTTATTTATAGCATGTTGCTATGATATTTAACCATGTTTGTAACGTTCAAGTGTCCTCACCTCCCATAAAGGGAAGCTCTGTTTGAATATACTTATTGTTATTGCACTCAACAAAACTGTATGTCTTTTTGCTAACTTGTATTGTTGTTTTCTTCTCAGTCCCGGAGTACTGTGTTTAACCAGGGGGGAGTGCAGCGCCCCAGAGTCCTGGTCGTTGCAGTACTGTGGCTCCGCCACTATGGGGAGCTATGGTGCGTCTGATGGCACTGAAGGAGTTCATCTGATCAGGTATCACAGACACCGATACATTTCACAGCCGGGCCTCCGGGGGGAGCTAAGGGTTCTATTCACTAGGCCACTCCCCACCATAGTGGGTAAACTGGGGGTCAGGCAGGAAGTTAGTCAGAAAGCTGACTGGGTTGGAATCAGGCAACACCTTGTGGCAGAGGGTGTTGTGGGGGAAGATACAGTAGGGTCTCTGTCAGGGGTGGGATCCTGACAGAGGCTTGGCAACTTGAACTTGACTTTGGTGGGTTGCGGCCTTTGGTTTCCACCTGTCCATCAGAGGCTGGGTGTTTCCTATTTTACCTGGCCTTTCTGTCATTTCCCTTGCCGGCTATCAATGTGTTCAGATGTGCTCTGTTTGGTTCCTGCCTACCTGCTCCCAGATCTTTCAGGATAAGCTAAGTGCTGATTTTCAGTTGTTTGGTTTTTGGTCCAGCTAGCTTAGAATGTCTCTATGCTAGCTGGTTGCTCTAGTGGACTGAGGTTCTCCCCATGTGCCATGAGTTGGCACATGGGTTCTTGTAATCTCAGGATGGTTTTTTTGATTAGGGTTTTTTGCTGACCGCTCAGTCCCCTTTTGTATCATTCTGCTTTCTAGTTTTTAGCGGGCCTCTATTTGCTAAAGCTATATACATCATCTCTATGTGTGTGCCTTCCTCTCATTTCACCGTCAATACATGTGGGGGGCAACTATACCTTTGGGGTTAATTCCTCTGGAGGCAAGTGAGGTCTTGTTTTCTCTGCAGTACTAGTTAGCTCTTAGGCTGGTGCGTGGCGTCTAGAACCAACGTAGGCACGCTCCCTGGCTATCTCTAGTTGCGTTTGTCAGGCGTAGGGCAGCGGTCAGCCCAGGTTCCATCACTCTAGAGCTCGTCCGATATTTGTTATACTTTGCTTGTCCTGTGCTATCCCTAGCCATTGGGGATTCATGACAGTATAGCCGGCCCACAAAGTGTTAATTGTTTGGGCTGAAGCAGGAGGAAAAGAAGTGTTCAAGGAAAATTTTTTTTTTTTTTTTTTTTTCCTTCAGAGTTTTGCTGCCTAGCCCTTAATTGCTGTCTAGCTGCTTCTTACCTCCTCTTAACCCTTGAATGGCTCTGATCTTAGCTGTTTATCATGGATGTCCAGAGTTTGGCTTCCAGCCTGGGTAATCTCGCGGCAAAGGTTCAAAACATACAGGATTTCGTTGTTCACACTCCCATGTCTGAACCTAGAATTCCTATTCCAGAGTTTTTTTCTGGAGATAGATCTACCTTCCTGAATTTCAGGAACAATTGTAAATTGTTTCTCTCTTTGAAATCTCGCTCCTCTGGAGACCCTGCTCAACAGGTCAAGATTGTTATATCGTTCCTACGGGGCGACCCTCAGAATTGGGCATTTGCATTGGCACCAGGGGATCCTGCGTTGCTCAGTGTGGATGCGTTTTTCTGGCATTGGGATTGCTCTATGAGGAACCTAACCTAGAGATTCAGGCTGAAAAGGCTTTATTAGCTCTCTCTCAGGGGCATGATGAAGCGGAAATATATTGTCAGAAATTTCGGAAATGGTCGGTGCTTACTCAGTGGAATGAGTGCGCCCTGGCTGCAAACTTCAGAAATGGTCTTTCTGAGGCCATTAAGGATATTATGGTGGGGTTCCCTGCGCCTACAGGTCTGAATGAGTCTATGGCTATGGCCATTCAGATTGATCGGCGTTTACGGGAGCGCAAACCCGTGCACCAGTTGGCGGTGTCTTCTGAACAGGCACCTGAGACTATGCAATGTGATAGAATTCAGTCCAGAAGTGAACGGCAAAATTATAGGCGGAAAAATGGTTTGTGTTTTTATTGTGGTGATTCAGCTCATGTTATATCAGCATGCTCTAAACGCACAAAAAGGGTTGATAAATCTTTTGCCATTGATACTCTGCAGTCTAAGTTCATTTTGTCTGTGACTCTGATTTTTTCACTGTCTTCCATTTCCGTCGATGCCTATGTGGATTCAGGCGCTGCCCTGAGTCTTATGGATTGGTCATTTGCTAAACGCTGCGGTTTTAGTCTAGAGCCTCTGGAAGTTCCTATTCCTCTGAAGGGAATTGATTCTACACCATTGGCTATGAATAAACCACAGTATTGGACACAAGTGACCATGCGCATGACTCCCGTTCATCAGGAGGTGATTCGCTTCCTTGTACTGTATAATTTACATGATGTACTAGTGCTTGGTCTGCCATGGTTACAAACTCATAATCCTGTCCTGGACTGGAAAACAATGTCTGTGCTAAGCTGGGGATGTCAGGGGGTTCATGATGATGCACCTCCGATTTCTATCGCTTCATCGACTCCTTCGGAGATCCCTGCGTTTTTGTCAGATTATAAGGATGTTTTTGAGGAGCCTAAGCTCAATTCGCTCCCTCCTCATAGAGAGTGTGACTGTGCTATAGAATTGATTCCTGGCAGTAAGTTCCCTAAGGGTCGTTTATTTAATCTGTCACTGCCAGAGCATACTGCTATGCGGAATTATATTAAGGAGTCCTTGGAAAAGGGACATATTCATCCATCTTCGTCCCCTCTGGGAGCAGGTTTTTTTTTCGTGGCAAAAAAAGATGGTTCCCTGAGGCCTTGTATAGATTATCGCCTTCTGAATAAGATTACAGTCAAATACCAGTATCCATTGCCATTATTTACTGATTTGTTTGCTCGCATTAAGGGGGCTAGGTGGTTCACTAAAATAGATCTTCGTGGTGCGTATAATCTGGTGCGGATAAAACAGGGTGATGAGTGGAAAACCGCATTTAATACGCCTGAGGGCCATTTTGAGTATTTGGTAATGCCTTTTGGACTCTCCAATGCTCCGTCAGTCTTTCAGTCCTTTATGCACAATATTTTCCGTGAATATCTGGATAAGTTTATGATTGTGTATTTGGATGATATTTTGGTGTTTTCTGATGACTGGGAGTCTCATGTTCTAGAGGTCAGGAAGGTGTTTCAGGTTTTGCGGGCCAATTCTCTGTTTGTGAAGGGCTCAAAGTGTCTCTTCGGAGTCCAGAAGATTTCTTTTTTGTGGTACATTTTTTCTCCTTCTACTATTGAGATGGATCCCGTTAAGGTTCAGGCTATTTGTGACTGGACACAACCTACATCTGTTAAGAGCCTTCAGAAGTTCTTGGGGTTTGCTAATTTTTATCGTCGGTTCATTGCTAATTTTTCCAGTATTGTTAAACCTTTGACTGATTTGACTAAAAAGGGTGCTGATGTTGCTGATTGGTCTCCTGCGGCCGTGGAGGCCTTTCGGGAACTTAAGTGCCGGTTTTCTTCTGCTCCTGTGTTGTGTCAACCAGATGTTTCACTTCCTTTTCAGGTGGAGGTTGATGCTTCCGAGATTGGAGCGGGGGCGGTTTTGTCACAGAGAAGTTCTAATGGCTCGGTGACGAAGCCATGTGCTTTCTTCTCTAGAAAATTCTCGCCCGCCGAGCGCAATTATGATGTGGGTAATCGGGAGCTTTTGGCCATGAAGTGGGCATTTGAGGAGTGGCGTCATCAAGAATCTCATTTACCTTGAGTCTGCCAGGCGTTTGAATCCTAGACAGGCTCGTTGGTCATTATTTTTTTCTCATTTCAATTTCGTGGTTTCATACCTGCCAGGTTCAAAGAATGTGAAGGCAGATGCTCTTTCCAGGAGTTTTGTGCCTGACTCTCCTGGAGACACGGGGCCTGCTGGTATCCTTAGGGATGGGGTAATATTGTCCGCCGTATCCCCAGACTTGCGACGCGCATTGCAGGAGTTTCAGGTGGATAAACCGGATCGATGTCCACCAGAAAGACTGTTTGTTCCGGATGATTGGACCAGTAGAGTCATCTCCGAGGTCCATTCTTCTGTGTTGGCTGGTCATCCTGGAATATTTGGTACAAGAGATTTGGTGGCCAGGTCTTTTTGGTGGCCTTCCTTGTCTAGGGATGTGCGTACCTTTGTGCAGTCTTGTGAAGTGTGTGCTCGAGCTAAGCCTTGCTGTTCACGGGCTAGTGGGTTGTTGTTATCTTTGCCCATCCCGAAGAGGCCTTGGACGCACATTTCCATGGATTTTATTTCTGATCTCCCGGTTTCACAGAAAATGTCCGTTATCTGGGTTGTGTGTGACCGCTTTTCTAAGATGGTTCATTTGGTGCCCTTGCCTAAGTTACCCTCCTCCTCTGAGTTGGTTCCTTTGTTTTTTCAGAACGTGGTTCGTTTGCATGGGATTCCGGAGAATATCGTTTCTGACAGGGGATCCCAGTTTGTGTCTAGATTTTGGCGGACGTTTTGTGCCAAGATGGGCATTGATTTGTCTTTCTCGTCTGCATTCCATCCTCAGACGAATGGCCAGACGGAGCGAACTAATCAGACCTTGGAAACTTATTTGAGGTGTTTTGTTTCTGCTGATCAGGATGACTGGGTTGCTTTTTTGCCACTGGCCGAATTTGCTCTTAATAATCGGGCTAGTTCTGCCACGTTGGTCTCTCCTTTTTTTTGTAATTCGGGGTTTCATCCTCCTTTTTCCTCTGGTCAGGGGGAATCTTCGGATTGTCCTGGAGTGGACGTGGTGGTGGACAGGCTACATCAGATTTGGAATCAGGTGGTGGACAATTTGAAGTTATCTCAGGAGAAGACTCAGCAGTTTGCTAATCGCCGTCGCCGCGTGGGTCCCCGACTTCTTGTTGGGGACTTGGTGTGGTTGTCTTCTCGTTTTGTCCCTATGAAGGTCTCTTCTCCTAAGTTCAAGCCTCGGTTCATCGGTCCTTATAGGATCTCGGAGATTCTTAACCCTGTATCTTTTCGTTTGGATCTCCCAGCATCGTTTGCTATTCATAATGTGTTCCATCGGTCGTTGTTGCGGAGGTATGAGGTACCCGTTGTTCCTTCGGTCGAGCCTCCTGCTCCGGTGCTGGTGGAGGGAGAATTGGAGTATGTTGTTGAAAAGATCTTGGATTCTCGTGTTTCCAGACGCAAACTCCAGTATTTGGTTAAGTGGAAGGGTTATGGTCAGGAGGATAATTCTTGGGTGGTCGCCTCCGATGTTCACGCGACTGATTTGGTCCGCGCCTTCCATAGAGCTCACCCTGATCGCCCTGGGGGTTCTCGTGAGGGTTCGGTGACCCCTCCTCAAGGGGGGGGTACTGTTGTGGATTCTGTTGGTGGGCTCCCTCTGGTGGTTACTGCTGGTACTGGGTGACTTTGGTGGGTTGCGGCCTTTGGTTTCCACCTGTCCATCAGAGGCTGGGTGTTTCCTATTTTACCTGGCCTTTCTGTCATTTCCCTTGCCGGCTATCAATGTGTTCAGATGTGCTCTGTTTGGTTCCTGCCTACCTGCTCCCAGATCTTTCAGGATAAGCTAAGTGCTGATTTTCAGTTGTTTGGTTTTTGGTCCAGCTAGCTTAGAATGTCTCTATGCTAGCTGGTTGCTCTAGTGGACTGAGGTTCTCCCCATGTGCCATCAGTTGGCACATGGGTTCTTGTAATCTCAGGATGGTTTTTTTGATTAGGGTTTTTTGCTGACCGCTCAGTCCCCTTTTGTATCATTCTGCTTTCTAGTTTTTAGCAGGCCTCTATTTGCTAAAGCTATATACATCATCTCTATGTGTGTGCCTTCCTCTCATTTCACCGTCAATACATGTGGGGGGCAACTATACCTTTGGGGTTAATTCCTCTGGAGGCAAGTGAGGTCTTGTTTTCTCTGCAGTACTAGTTAGCTCTTAGGCTGGTGCGTGGCGTCTAGAACCAACGTAGGCACGCTCCCTGGCTATCTCTAGTTGCGTTTGTCAGGCGTAGGGCAGCGGTCAGCCCAGGTTCCATCACCCTAGAGGTCGTCCGATATTTGTTATACTTTGCTTGTCCTGTGCTATCCCTAGCCATTGGGGATTCATGACACAGAACATCATCTAATCGAGTTGTGAGGGAACTTAAGAAACAGACACAACAGTTGTGGGGACTTTCCGTAAGCACAGCAGGGAACAGGGAAGGACCGCAACACATAGCGCTAGAAGGAAGGCACAGATTTCCACCTGTTAAGAGAACTCTGGAGGTGCCATTGGACCGGCCGGACTTGCGCAGCCTGGTTATCCGGATTCCGGACTGAGGGCCCAGAGATCTTCAGTAAAGAGGTAAAGAGACTGCAACCTGGTGTCCTCGTTATTTACTGCACCGCACCATTACAGCGTCACCACCATCATCCGTCATCTCTACACTGTGCGCCCCTCGGCAGGGTCACGGACCGGGCCTAGCCACCGTGACAACCCCAGAGCAGAGACTCAGAGGCCCGGTACCGGGTATCCCCTCGGCCCTGCGGCAGTGGGGGCGCTGCAAATTTGGCGTCACGAACAGGATTCTACTTAAGCCTGAAAAATCAGGTCATGTGTGCCTTGGAACTGTGATTTATTGTGCTTGGACTGTACTTTATTGCAAAAGTTGTGTGTTGCCATTTACCGCCAAAAGTTCCCGCCAAAAGTCGCCGCCATTGCAGCGTCACAGGGAGCGCAGAGGAAGAAGAAGGGCGTGCCATGGGAGGAGACTACCAAAGCGGCGCCAGAAGTAGCGACCGCCCCCTCCAACTCCTGCTGCGAGAGGACGACCTACCCAGCAGCAGAGGAGAACCGCCCCCTGACTCGGAACGGCGGGAACGAGATGAAGGAGGAGCTCGACCTCGGAGAAATGGCGGAGCCAGGTGCATGCGTTGCCGCCGAATGCCCGACAGCGACGATGAGCAGCAAGTGCCCGAGCCCCAGCGAGGTGATCCTGGCCTGCCCCTGCCCATCAGAGACGGACTTGCGTCCACCGCCGGTGAAGGACCTGAACTCTTTGGAGCTGCCGGTGGGGGAGCCGAGCTTACCTATTCCAGCCACCGAGCCATGGAGGGCGGTGCCACATCCAGAGACCACTCCGGAAGAGCCGCGGTCCGGGCTGCAGCCGATTCCAGAGCCCTTGTCAGCGGACCGGAGCGACATCGGTGGAATCACATCAGGCGCAGGTATGGACGGCATCCCTACTCCCCTGGCCGATTCTGCTCTCCCAACTGATCCGGCTCCACTGACCGATCCCGCTCCTGTGATCGCTCCTCACCCCAGCAATAATCGTTCCTTCTTGGTGGAGCGGGTGATCCTCACCTCTAACGCGATGGGGAAGCTAGTGCCTCCGCTACCAACCAAGATGGGAGAACCCATAGATGTGGGCCTAGACGGGGTGATCCTCCGGTGGGACACCCCCTGGACCGGGCCGGATGGAACCCGGGAGGATGGCCTCACCCTTGCGGTACTTACCTGGGAACAGTATAAGCAATGTCTAATACAACACTGGAAAGATCGAGACGAGACCGAACAACATGACACACAACGTAGGAAGTCTGCGCCCGGCAGGAAAGACGTAGTAAAGCGGGGAACTGTGCTGGCCTACCACCCGAAGAGGGGATGGGGCTCCATACAGGAACCGGGGCTACCAACTGATGTCTTTGTTACTAGCTACAACGTGAAAACCCCCTGCTGCAGTCGAGATGGCGACCCATTACAAAGGGGGGATCAGGTGACCTACACCCGTCATCGGAATGCACAAGGATGGTGTGCCCGGAACGTTCGACAGTGTGAACCTGAGAGAGCGCCCCTGTTGCCCCGATCATGACTGATCCCGATTTGCCAGATCTTGTTCCTATCACCACCGTACGCCTTGTAGCGGCTGCTGAACTTGTAAGCAGGATTAGCCTTCAAATCCAGACACCGGCTGATCTGATGGCGCCTGAGAGACCAACTACCAGCATGGGTGCTGCCTCAGCCAGGGGTGGGGAACCACCTTCTGTACCGAAGGATGAGTAAGATAATACTACTCTTAAAATATGTACATAGTTTCTTAACTATTTGTTTGCTTCCTGTTTTGCTGCTAAACCCGTTCAGGGTTAACTTTTAAAGGGATCCCTTTGTTGACCCGGGATCCCTATTGTTTTGTTTATTTTTTCTGAGTTTTGCACAAGTTTCCAGAACTGCCGCAATCATGAACAGTGCATGATACAAACTTTTTGTAAATAGTTTGCACCTTATTAAAGGTGCTCCCTACTGGTTTTACTTCAAAAAGGACTCTTTGTGAAGATACCACACTGGAACCTTTGCTGAGTATGGACTGGTAGCTTGAGAAGATATGCTACCTCATAGAGACTTGGTCCCCTCTTAAAGGGGATGTTCATTTGTTGCACTTAAATGGTGATATTGCTTTAAGACAGGTGGCAATAATGTTTTGACGAAAGAAAGTGATGATAATGTTTACATGAGAAAGTTATATGTATCCAACTAGTTAATTGTGAAGAAATGCTGATAATGTTCCCTGAAAGAAAGTAAGAGCTAGATGAGGGATGCAGTAGGCCCGTAGGGGTAGACGTAGTGTCCAGCATACATGTCAGTAAGAAGATAATGAGAAGGCTTAATGTTACATAGAAAATGTTTGATAATGTTGATAGACAACGAGGATAGAAGGTGAACCCTGAGTCCTCCTAGGAGCCATATAGAGATGGCTCAGTGCTCTTAAACTGAAAGTAACGTTATGTTCTATACTGTGTATAGTAGTTGAAAAGGCAGTAGGCCCGGGCTGAACGGGGCGGTCCTGTAACAGAAAGGAGAGGCAGAAGGTCTGGTGCCGTTAGGACAGGCGGTCCTGCAGATTTAAAGAAGGAGAATGTAAAAGTTAAATTGCCTTATAATGTGATTATAAGAAGGTCTTTAGCGGATTCAGAGTGTACGTCCTTAAAGGCAATGTTAAACTATTGTTCAACAATTTTACACTTAGTAGAATACCCGGTTGGGTAAAAGAAAGTTATTTATAGCATGTTGCTATGATATTTAACCATGTTTGTAACGTTCAAGTGTCCTCACCTCCCATAAAGGGAAGCTCTGTTTGAATATACTTATTGTTATTGCACTCAACAAAACTGTATGTCTTTTTGCTAACTTGTATTGTTGTTTTCTTCTCAGTCCCGGAGTACTGTGTTTAACCAGGGGGGAGTGCAGCGCCCCAGAGTCCTGGTCGTTGCAGTACTGTGGCTCCGCCACTATGGGGAGCTATGGTGCATCTGATGGCACTGAAGGAGTTCATCTGATCAGGTATCACAGACACCGATACATTTCACAGCCGGGCCTCCGGGGGGAGCTAAGGGTTCTATTCACTAGGCCACTCCCCACCATAGTGGGTAAACTGGGGGTCAGGCAGGAAGTTAGTCAGAAAGCTGACTGGGTTGGAACCAGGCAACACCTTGTGGCAGAGGGTGTTGTGGGGGAAGATACAGTAGGGTCTCTGTCAGGGGTGGGATCCTGACAGAGGCTTGGCAACTTGAACGAACGTAACGGGACCGTGCCTGCTCAGGATAGCGGCGGTGCCCAAGGAAGGATTAGAAGCGAGATAGATTGTGCTGAGTGAGAAACGAGATCAAAGCAAGAGGAGAAATACCAGTAGGAGTCGTGCTGTAAGACCGAGGCAACATCCTACTGAGGCGCACTACCGGTGGCCGGAATGCCGAGGGAGTATTACAACATCCAGCTTCAGGCAATACTCTAAACAGTGGCAGGACAGTCAGTCTAAGGCGGGCTGTCTCACTTAAATCACCTATGCAGTCTTGGGGGGCAACTTGTGGAGAGGGGCGACTCTAGGGTCCCGGAAGAGCTCCGAGCCTACCCGTCAAACGGGTGCCGTCCCAACCAGAACATCAGGGAGGGACGGAGGATTAGCAGAACATCATCTAATCGAGTTGTGAGGGAACTTAAGAAACAGACACAACAGTTGTGGGGACTTTCCGTAAGTACAGCAGGGAAGGACCGCAACACATAGCGCTAGAAGGAAGGCACAGATTTCCACCTGTTAAGAGAGCTCTGGAGGTGCCATTGGACCGGCCGGACTTGCGCAGCCTGGTTATCCGGATTCCGGACTGAGGGCCCAGAGATCTTCAGTAAAGAGGTAAAGAGACTGCAACCTGGTGTCCTCGTTATTTACTGCACCGCACCATTACAGCGTCACCACCATCATCCGTCATCTCTACACTGTGCGCCCCTCGGCAGGGTCACGGACCGGGCCTAGCCACCGTGACAACCCCAGAGCAGAGACTCAGAGGCCCGGTACCGGGTATCCCCTCGGCCCTGCGGCAGTGGGGGCGCTGCACATGACTCCCGTACATCAGGAGGTGATTCGCTTTCTCGTTCTGCATAATTTGCATGATGTTGTCGTTTTGGGTCTGCCATGGCTGCAAGCTCATAATCCAGTTTTAGATTGGAAAGCTATGTCTGTGTTAAGTTGGGGTTGTCAGGGAATTCATGGCGATACTCCGTTGGTGTCTATTGCTTCTTCCACTCCTTCTGAGGTCCCTGAGTTTTTGTCTGACTACCAGGATGTATTTGATGAGCCCAGGTCCAGTGCCCTGCCCCCTCATAAGGATTGTGACTGTGCTATAAATTTAATTCCTGGTAGTAAATTCCCTAAGGGACGACTTTTTAATTTGTCTATACCAGAGCATGCCGCGATGCGGAGTTATATAAAGGAGTCTTTGGAGAAGGGACATATTCGCCCATCCTCTTCCCCTCTTGGTGCAGGATTTTTTTTTTTGTGGCCAAGAAGGACGGTTCTTTGAGACCTTGTATAGATTATCGTCTTCTGAATAAAATCACAGTCAAATTTCAGTATCCTTTGCCACTATTGTCTGATTTGTTTGCTCGGATTAAGGGTGCCAGTTGGTTCACCAAGATAGATCTCCGTGGTGCGTATAACCTTGTGCGCATTAAGCAGGGAGATGCATGGAAAACAGCATTTAATACGCCCGAAGGCCATTTTGAGTACTTAGTGATGCCTTTTGGACTCTCTAATGCTCCTTCTGTGTTTCAGTCCTTCATGCATGACATCTTCCGAGAATATCTGGATAAATTTATGATTGTTTATTTGGATGACATTTTGGTCTTTTCTGATGATTGGGAGTCCCATGTGAAGCAGGTCAGGATGGTGTTTCAGGTCCTGCGTGCTAATGCTTTATTTGTGAAGGGCTCAAAATGCCTCTTCGGAGTACAGAAGGTCTCCTTTTTGGGTTTTATTTTTTCTCCTTCTACTGTGGAGATGGACCCAGTCAAGGTCCAGGCTATTCATGACTGGACTCAGCCCACGTCTGTTAAGAGTCTTCAGAAGTTCTTGGGTTTTGCTAATTTTTACCGTCGTTTCATCGCTAATTTTTCTAGCGTGGTTAAACCTTTGACGGATTTGACCAAGAAGGGTTCTGATGTGACTAATTGGTCTCCTGCGGCCGTGGAGGCCTTTCGGGAGCTGAAGCACCGGTTTTCTTCAGCTCCAGTCTTATGTCAGCCAGATGTCTCTCTTCCCTTCCAGGTTGAGGTTGATGCTTCTGAGATTGGAGCAGGGGCTGTCTTGTCGCAGAGAAGCTCTGATGGCTCTGTGATGAAGCCATGTGCTTTCTTTTCAAGAAAGTTTTCGCCTGCCGAGCGGAATTATGATGTTGGTAATCGGGAGTTGTTGGCTATGAAGTGGGCATTTGAGGAGTGGCGACATTGGCTCGAAGGAGCTAAACATCGTCTGGTGGTCTTGACTGATCACAAAAATCTGATTTACCTTGAATCTGCCAAGCGCCTGAATCCTAGACAGGCTCGTTGGTCGTTGTTTTTCTCCCGTTTCAACTTCGTGGTCTCATACCTGCCTGGTCCGAAGAACGTGAAAGCTGATGCACTTTCTAGGAGTTTTGTGCCTGACTCTCCGGGAGTTTCTGAGCCGGCTGGTATTCTCAGAGAGGGAGTGATTTTGTCTGCCATTTCCCCAGATTTGCGACGAGTGCTGCAGAAATTTCAGGCGGATAGACCTGACCGTTGTCCACCAGAGAGACTGTTTGTCCCGGATAGATGGACCAGCAGAGTTATTTCCGAGGTTCATTCTTCGGTGTTGGCGGGTCATCCTGGGATTTTTGGTACCAGAGATTTGGTGGCTAGGTCCTTCTGGTGGCCTTCCTTGTCGCGGGATGTGCGTTCCTTTGTGCAGTCTTGTGGGATTTGTGCTCGGGCTAAGCCTTGCTGTTCTCGTGCCAGCAGTTTGCTTTTGCCTTTGCCTGTTCCGAAAAGGCCTTGGACGCACATTTCCATGGATTTTATTTCGGATCTTCCAGTATCTCAGAAAATGTCTGTCATCTGGGTGGTGTGTGATCGTTTTTCCAAGATGGTCCATTTGGTGCCCTTGCCTAAGTTGCCTTCTTCCTCCGATTTGGTTCCTCTATTTTTTCAGAATGTGGTTCGCTTGCACGGCATTCCTGAAAATATTGTGTCTGAAAGAGGATCCCAGTTTGTGTCCAGGTTTTGGCGGACTTTTTGTGCTAAGATGGGCATTGATTTGTCTTTTTCGTCGGCCTTCCATCCTCAGACTAATGGCAAAACCGAGCGAACTAATCAGACGTTGGAAACTTATTTGAGATGTTTTGTTTCTGCTGATCAGGATGATTGGGTGACTTTTTTGCCTTTGGCCCAGTTTGCCCTTAATAATCGGGCTAGTTCTGCTACTTTGGTTTCACCTTTTTTCTGCAATTCCGGTTTCCATCCTCGTTTTTCCTCGGGTCAGGTTGAGTCTTCTGACTGTCCTGGGGTGGATTCTGTGGTGGATAGGTTGCAGCAGATTTGGAACCATGTGGTGGACAATTTGAGGTTGTCACAGGAGAAGGCTCAGCGCTTTGCCAACCGCCGCCGCGGTGTGGGTCCCCGACTTTGTGTTGGGGATTTGGTGTGGCTGTCTTCTCGGTATGTTCCTATGAAGGTCTCCTCTCCTAAATTCAAGCCTCGCTTCATCGGTCCTTATAAGATCTTGGAAATCCTTAACCCGGTGTCTTTTCGTTTGGATCTCCCAGCATCGTTTGCCATTCATAATGTGTTCCATAGGTCTTTGTTGCGGAGGTATGTGGTACCTGTGGTTCCTTCTGTTGAGCCTCCTGCTCCGGTGCTGGTCGAGGGCGAATTGGAGTACGTGGTGGAGAAGATTTTGGATTCTCGTATCTCTAGACGGAGGCTTCAGTATTAGGTTAAGTGGAAGGGCTATGGTCAGGAGGATAATTCCTGGGTTGTCGCCTCTGATGTTCATGCGGCCGATTTGGTTCGTGCCTTCCACGCGGCTCATCCTGATCACCCTGGGGGTCTTGATGATTGTTCGGTGACCCCTCCTCAAGGGGGGGGTACTGTTGTGAACTCTATTTTTGGGCTCCCTCTAGTGGTCACAAGCGGTACTGTGTAGTGTTGTCTTTCTGCAGGTTGCAGCATCAGCTGGTTCGTTATCCTTGGTTTGTTTCCTATTTAGCTCACCTGGATACTCAGTTCCTTGCCTGCTATCAATGTATTCAGTGCTCTTCAGATTCCTTGTGGCTACCTTGCTCCCAGTCTCTCCAAGACAAGCTAAGTTTTTGTTTGATCATTTTTTGATTATCAGCGTTCATTATGTTTTTAGTCCAGCTCGCTAAAATGTGATTTCCTCCCTTGCTGGTTGCTCTAGGGGACTGAGTTTCTCCCCCCACACCGTTAGTTGGTGTGGGGGTTCTTGAAGTCTCAGAGTGGATATTTTGTAAGGGTTTTTTACTGACCGCATAGATTCCCTTTTCTATTTTCTGCTATCTAGAATTAGTGGGCCTCATTTGCTGAATCTGCTTTCACCCCTGTGTATGTGCCTTCCTCTTACCTCACCGTTATTATCTGTTGGGGGCTTCTATATCTTTGGGGATTATTTCTCTGGAGGAAAGAGAGGTCTTTCTTTCTCTCTAGGGGTAGTTAGTTCCTCAGGCTGGCTCGAGACGTCTAGGATTTTTAGGCACGTTCACCGGCTAATTCTAGTGTGTTTGGATAGGTTCAGATTTGCGGTCAGTCCAGTTTGCCACCTCCCTAGAGTTTGTCCTACGTTTGTTACTTAGCTGGAGTAATTTGTGATCCTCAACCACTAAGGATCATAACAGAGGTCTACATGATTGACCTCCACTCCATTCGTGGTCCATGAAACTGGCTATCTAAGGGAAAGCCAAGTACACTGGTTGTTCCGGAGGTCCAATGAATGGACCTGTGGTGGAGCATGCCCACCTCCAATCCATCCAAGACTTTGCTCTGCAGAATTCATGGGTCCAGAGCCCCCTCCTCAGGATCACAGGTGGGTCCCAACAGTCGCCCCCCCCACCCCCACCCTATGGACAGGAGATCATTTGCTATTCTGGGAGCATCCCTTTAACATACAAATGATTGGAATTCCACATTTGTTTCTACTCAGTTGGTAAATATTCCATTTAGTATTCACACCTAGATCCAGACTAATGGAAAATGTCATTCTGCATTCAACAAACTCAATCTATGCCTTTTTTTGCAAAAATCTTCTTTATTACAAGAACACTATTCTGTCTCGTCAGTGTTGATGTGGTCGGCATTTCAAATGTGCAAAAGCCGTGGCAGATGAAAATAAACCTAACCGTCAGGACGTCTTCTGAGGTGTCTTATAATGTAACGTGAAATTCTATATGAGCACCGATCTCACGACAATGTAGTCACAGAGCTGATAACACCTGAGAAACATGAAGGCCTAATGCTCCCAAGAGGTCTCCAGTTATGCAGGTCAACACCATGTAAAGAAGGGGAAGAGTCTGCAACAATGTGCAGAAAGTTTTGGAAGAGAGCATAGAAGTCAACCAATATCAAGTGCTACATAGGAAAGCTGTTTTCTGTGGTCACATGCAAGCCAGGCAGCAGATAGGTAGATGAGGCCCCTCATTGTTGGTAATGATGTTGGTCCTAGACTCCAGGACCAAGAGGATGCATCCTCATCATACTCCTAATACAATAATTTACAAGCGGATTGGAATTCTTGCTAATTCATAGCAGATGATGTCTTTATGTCCTACGGAAGACTGCACGGTCGGATAGGTTTTGTTTCTCAATCTCCTGATTGCAGATAATGCTATAGCTAAATATACTTTTAAGTGGCCACATTATACATCAGTAGGTCAGCATGGGCTAGGCTGGACCAACAGAACACTATGGGTAGCTTGGAGATCTGTGGAGGCTTTCTTTGAGGACATTGTGGCTCTCATGGGGGCTTTGTGGCTTTATGACTATTACTTGGATATGGTGGCTAGCATAAAGGGCGTGAGGGCATTGTGGATTCAGACTGTCCTGGAGCATACTGCCCAAGGTGGGGATAGGTGGCTGTCATGGGGCAAAGTAGCTAGCATAAGTACATTAAAGGGAACCTGTCACCCCCAAAATCGAGGGTGAGGCAGGCCCACCAGCATGAGGGGCTTATCTACAGCATTCTGTAATGCTGTAGATAAGCCCCCGATGTATCCTAAAAGATGAGAAGAAGAGGTTATATTATACTCACCCAGGGGCGGTCCCGCTGCTGGTCCGGTCCGGTGCCTCCCATCTTCATCAGATGATGTCCTCTTCTGGTCTTCACGCTGCGGCTCCAGCGCAGGCCTACTTTACCTGCCCTGTTGGGGGCAGAGCAAAGCACTGCAGTGCGCAGGTGCCGGGCCTTTCCCGGCGCCTGCGCACTGCAGTACTTTGCTCTGCCCTCAACATGGCAGACAAAGTACGCCTGCGCCGGAGCCGCAGCGTGAAGACCAGAAAAGGACGTCATCGTAAGAAGATGGGAGGCCCCACACCGGACCCCGACGCCCATCAGATCGGACGGCCCGCCCAGGTGAGTATAATCTAACCTTTTTTTCTCATCTTTTAGGATACATCGGGGGCTTATCTACAGCATTACAGAATGCTGTAGATAAGCCCCTGATGCCGGTGGGCTTAGCTCACCGTTGATTTTGGGGGTGACAGGTTCCCTTTAAGGAAAATTGTAGCAGGCAATGGGGGTGTGGTGGTTGTCAAGCTAGAGTAAATAATTCCTAAGGACAGTGTGTTCATGACCCACAATGCAGGCTCGAACATGGGTATGAATACACTAAATGCTCAAAGTTCGAAACATACAAGTCTCTGAAATATCTTGGCATGCTAAAACATTAAGGTTTCACTTCACTTGAACTTCGAGACCAGTCCTTTGGCATTATCTCTTCCCCACCAATCTTTACTTTAACATTCCTCTGGTATTCTCCAAACCCAGGTTTTCCATGAGATTGCCAGACAGAGAAGTGTGATTCATCACACTGCAAATGGTTCTACCACTCCTGCGTCCAGTGGTGACCTGCTTTATACCACTCCTTTCAACACTTGGCATTGTGCTTGGTGGTATAAAACTTGAATGCTGATGCTTGGCTCCTGGAGCACAGTGTTTGAGCTGATGTTAATACCAGAGGAGATCTGGACTCTGCAGTTATGGAGTCAGCAGAACGTTGCTGACTTTTCTGCCCTCTGCTCCTCAGCACTCGGCCCCCCGCTCTGTAACATTATGGGGTCTCCACTTCGTGGCTGAGTTGCTGTGGTTCCTTCCATTTCTCAGTAATATAACTCACAGATGAGGAAGATTCAAGAAGGATCAAATGTCATGAATGTTGGCAGATATGAAACAGATACAGACTTATTTGTGTGTAGGAGTTTACACTTTTCTGACAGTAGATGGTGATGTTGTCACTGTTATATGCTTAGTTGAATGTAATGTATATACTTGTTGTACTTTGGTTTCACTTTCTCTCTGGTAAAAGGTCCTTCAGACTTCCTGTTATGCTGCATTAAGAAGCTGATGCATGTACCTCATGTTCTGTGAAGATAAAAGTTGAATTACCCCATATAATCTACTCTTACAAGTTTCTTCTGTGACCAAACTGTGCAGCAATGAATGGACTTGTTACCCCGGTGGCTTCTATTACAGGACCGCGCTGGTATCAGTGAGCTCTGTCCCAGGTTATTGAAGGCAGACGGCTGAGAATTAAGCTAAAGGTTTATTGGTTGTTGGGGTGACAGTCTGTATTTTAAACTTTACCTTTTTTTAAAAAAAAAAAAGTAAAACTTTATTGATGTTCCAATTTTGCTTCTGCTTCTGATTGTTTTTGGCTATGATACTTGTCTTTTGAGAAATCTTAATTTTAGGTTCTGGTTGAATGGCAAACTAATAAGTTGCCAAAAATATTGCACAAATACTGCTTTTTTTTTTAAGGGAACCTGTTGGTTTTCCCAATGTAAACTAAAGCCACCACCTTCAACTCCTCTTCTACGGCAGTACAGTAATCTGTATATAAGCCCCAGCTCACTTTGCATATCCAAAAAAAATAACTTTTATAACTTTCCTGTACCGTATGCTAATTGACATGGCCAGATGGGTGTTACAGATATTTGACCCTGCGCATGATCCCCACATGCTGGAAAGGGGGCATGCGCGAGAAGACAGACACGTGGATGGCAATTGGGTCCAGCAGACTAATGAAAATGATCTTTTTTTTTCTTCCCGTGCCATTTAATTGAATGACTGATCACTACAGCCGGAGTCAATTTTAGTCCACGAGCGGGCAGAGCACCTGAGGCGCATTTACCAGGCAGCTGCTTCCTAAAGATTCCTGTCGCTTTCTGCTCTATCATTAGAAATTAATTACAAATTGCTTATTTATTGATCATCATGATACTGTGGTTTCTGCAACACTGTGAAGCTATTAAAGTAAATCTGTTACCAGGTATCTCTATACAAACTGCATACATTGTCAAATAGATCCGTTAGACTTGATGAGGTTGATGTGCTTACTCTGAAAATCCTTGGCAGAAGGGCCATACAATCCTTTTTGAGAGTTTTCAAGTTTCATATTAAATCTAGTAATGGACTCTTAAAATGCTCATCTTGATATTAGGACCACACACCCCTTCTGATGTATATTTTCAAAGTCAATACACCAGCCTCAGCAGGTCTAAAAGATCTACTTAATAATGTATACAGTTTGATAGATCAGTTGTAACCAATAACATTTTTAATAATAATAGATCTAAGAATTTCTTTTTTTTTTAGGAATTTGTGGATCATTAACTGGAAGCCAAATATTAACATGTGTATCAATTTTACTTTATAGCTAAGTTCATGCGAATGTATTTTCAGTCCGAGTGTTGTCTGTGGGAAAAACCACCACAGCTAATCATGAATTAGACCAACTGTGATGTCACCCACATCCCACCCCCGCAGAGCCCCTGTCTCACCCCAGCTACGCCCATTTTGTTGGAGCAGGGAGAAATTGGCGTGAAAATGTCAAAAGTTGCAGAAGTTTTGCACAAAAATTTAGCAACTTTTCAAAGCAATTTTTTTGCCAGATTTCTGGTGAAATTACTTTGATGAATCGGAGACCTTGTATGTGAACTGAAAGATGTAGACGTAGAGCGTGTCATTAATGACGACTCTGGCAGTGAATAACATCAAACAGCAGCTGCTATTTTTTATTGTATAGCTTCATTTTACGTAAGCAAAAATACACTGTAATATCATCGGAATATATTTATAAGTGGAGCTTTATGGAGTGAAAACATTTATTGGATTGGTCATTTCATCATTATACAATCAAATACAAAGGATTTATTTTTTTCACAACTGGTTTGTTTCTTCTGAAGACATTGGAGAAGTTAAATTATCAAGTGCACCGGATTCTGGAAGAAAGGGAAAAAAGTCAGATTGAGAGCTATAGATTACTGGGAATAGTGGTGTATAGATTATTATTCATATGATTTACTCATCCGGACAGTTATCTTTAAACTTTGCATCTTACTGATGGCCTTAGAACGTCAAATCATAGAATATTAGAGTTGGAAGGGACCTGGTGGGTCATCTGGTCCAATTCCCTGCTCAATGCAGGATTCACTAAACCATCTCAGACAGATGTCTGTCAAGTCTCTGTCTGAAGACTTCCTTTGAAGGAGAACTCACTAACTCTCGTGGTAGCCTGTTCCACTCATTGATCACCCTAACTGTCAAAAAGTTTTTTTTAATATGGCGTCTTGAAATTACAATTGTGAATTTGGACTTCTTTGTAGGGGTTACCCTCTGATCCAACAGCACTAACATAATGTATATGACATGTCCAGGGACTTGTGTGAAGGACTAAGCTTCAAAGGAATCCACGATAATGCCATGGAAGTAATCCTGAGATGGGAGGAAACGTGACTGGACAGCCTGTCCTGGTAACAGATCACTTTTAGGGCTTGCTCACATGAGCATATAATATGGCCGAGTGCTCTCTGATGTTTTATCGGATAGCACTCTGCTCAATGTTATTCTACAGAGCAGTACAGTTCTGCAATTTTGCAGATTTGGCATGAATGAGCAATAACCCGCACCCATACAAGTCTATGGGTGTGTGTGAAACACTGGACTACAGTCAGATGTCATCCCAGTGCAGTCCCATGTACGCTCAAAGAGAAGATGGAGAAAATAAATTCTCCATCTTCTCTACAACTCATTAGTATAATCGCCTCGATTCTCTCGCATGAAAGAATATAGGGCAATGTGAACTCTGAATACCAAAGTGGACATCCAGGAGAAGTCTGTGTTTGGAGTTCAGCACCGGACACTAAGGGTTTGGTACGAACCCCAAACTTTACAATTCGAGTTCGCTCATCTCTGTCAGGACCACCGTGGGGGCCTTATAATGTGTGTGTGGGGGGTGACTGGGGCATCTTACTATGTGAGGGAATCATATTGTGTGTGGCAGTGTGGGGGCATCATACTGTGTGGGGGACAATGTACTGTAGGGGCATCATATTGTGGGTGAGGTTGACTTTGGTGCATCATACTGCTTGGGGGAATGCACTGTTGAGACATTATACTGTGTGTGAGGGGTGTTATACTGTGTGTGAGGGGCGTTATACTGTGTGTGAGGGGCGTCATACGGTGTGTGAGGGGAATCATACTGTGTGTAAGGGGCATCATACTGTGTGTGAGGGGCATCATACTGTGTGTGAGGGGCATCATACTGCGTGTGAGGGGCATCATACTGTGTGTGAGGGGCGTCATACTGTGCGTGAGGGGCATCATACTGTGCGTGAGGAGCATCATACTGTGTGTGAGGGGCATCATACTGTGTGTGAGGGGCGTTATACTGTGTGTGAGGGGCATTATACTGTGTGTGAGGGGCATCATACTGTGTGTGAAGGGCATCATACTGTGTGTGAGGGGCATCATACTGTGTGTGAGGGGCATCATACTGTGTGTGAGGGGCATCATACTGTGTGTGAGGGGCATTGTGTGAGGGGCATCATACTGTCTGTGAGGGGCATCATACTGTGTGTGAGGGGCGTCATACTGTGTGTGAGGGGCGTCATACTGTGTGTGAGGAGCGTCATACTGTGAGTGAGGGGCATCATACTGTGTGTGAGGGGCGTCATACTGTGTGTGAAGGGCATCATACTGTGTGTGAGGGGCATCATACTGTGTGTGAGGGGCGTCATACTGTGTGTGAGGGGCGTCATACGGTGTGTGAGGGGAATCATACTGTGTGTAAGGGGCATCATACTGTGTGTGAGGGGCATCATACTGTGTGTGAGGGGCATCATACTGCGTGTGAGGGGCATCATACTGTGTGTGAGGGGCGTCATACTGTGCGTGAGGGGCATCATACTGTGTGTGAGGGGCGTCATACTGTGTGTGAGGGGCGTCATACTGTGTGTGAGGGGCGTTATACTGTGTGTGAAGGGCATCATACTGTGTGTGAGGGGCATCATACTGTGTGTGAGGGGCATCATACTGTGTGTGAAGGACATTATACTGTGTGTGGGGGCTTCATACTGTGTGTGAGGGGCATCATACTGTGTGTGAGGGGCATTATACTGTGTGTGAGGGGCGTCATACTGTGTGTGAAGGGCATCATACTGTGTGTGAGGGGCATCATACTGTGTGTGAGGGGCATCATACTGTGTGTGAAGGACATCATACTGTGTGTGAGGGGCGTCATACTGTGTGTGAAGGGCATCATACTGTGTGTGAGGGGCATCATATTGTGTGTGAGGGGCATCATAATGTGTGTGAGGGGCATTGTGTGAGGGGCATCATACTGTGTGTGAGGGGCGTCATACTGTGTGTGAGGGGCGTCATACTGTGTGTGAGGGGCGTCATACTGTGTGTGAAGGGCATCATACTGTGTGTGAGGGGCATCATACTGTGTGTGAGGGGCATCATACTGTGTGTGAAGGACATCATACTGCGTGTGGGGGCTTCATACTGTGTGTGAGGGGCATCATACTGTGTGCGAGGGGCATCATACTGTGCGTGAAGGACATCATACTCTGTGTGGGGGCATCATACTGTGTGTGAGGGGCATCATACTGTGTGTGAGGGGCATTGTGTGAGGGGCATCATACTGTGCGTGAGGGGCATCATACTGTGCGTGAGGGGCATCATACTGTGCGTGAGGGGCATCATACTGTGTGTGAGGGACATCATACTGTGCGTGAGGGTCATCATACTGAGTGTGAGGAACATCATACTGTGTGTGAGGGGCATCATACTGTGTGTGAGGGGCATTGTGTGAGGGGCATTGTGTGAGGGGCACATACTGTGTGTGAGGGGCACATACTGTGTGTAAGGGGCGTCATACTGTGTGTGTGTGTGTGTGTGTGTGTGAGGGGTGTCAAACTGGGTGAGGGTTGTCATACTGTGTGTCAGGGGCGTCAAACTGTGTGTGAGGGGCTTCATACTGTGTGTGAGGGGCACATACTGTGTATGAGGGGCATCATACTGTGTGTGAGGGGCATCATGCTGTGTGTGAGGGGCATCATACTGCATGTGAGAGGCATCATACTGTGTGTTGAGGGGCACATACTGTGTGTGAGGAGCATCATACTATGTGTGAGGGGCATCATACTGTGTGTGAGGGGCATCATACTGTGTGTGAGGGGCATCATACTGTGTGTGAGGGGCATCATACTGTGTGTGAGGGGCGTCATGCTGTGTGTGAGGGGCGTCATGCTGTGTGTGAGGGGCGTCATACTGTGTGTGAGGGGCGTCATACTGTGTGTGAGGGGCGTCATACTGTGTGTGAGGGGCACATACTGTGTGTGAGGGGCATCATACTGTGTGTGAAGGGCATCATAGTGTGTGGGAAGGGCATATACTGTGTGTGAGGGGCATCATACTGTGTGGGAGGGGCATCATACTGTGTAGTGTAGTGATGAGTGAACGTATTCGGATAAGGTGTTATCTGAGCATGCTCAAGTGCTAATAGAGTGTCTTCGGCGTGTTCGAAAACTAGGTTTGAGTCCCTGCGGCTGCATGTCTCATGACTGTTGGAAAGATGCAACACTTGCAGCGATTGTCTGTTTGTTAGGCTATCCTTGCATGTGTTGCGGTTGCTGAAGAGCCATCAGACATGCAGCCCCGGCGAATTGAACCTAGTTTTTGAGCACGCAGAAGACAGCACCTGAGCATGCTCAGATAACACCTTATCCCAGCATGTTCGCCCAGCTTCCGTTAAAAAGGGGATCCTGAGATTTTGCCTAATAGCTGCCAGGGCAGTTATTCCCCGACATTGGAGGTCCACTGAGGTCCCCTCCACAGAAGAATGGATAGCTGAAATGGATAGATTACATCGTCTGGAGTCGCTGGTGGCGGGTGATGGTGATGCTGCATATGACCAGGGACGCACATGGTTCCTCTGGCAATCCTTCAAGGAGAGCACAGGGTTCCTGACTTGGCTGCGTACATACTCATATTTCTCAATACGTGGGCGTGTACATTGCTGGGTCTCCCCTACCCCCCTCTCCCCTCTCCCTCCTTTCTCCCCTTCTCCCCCATTCCCTCCCTCCCCCCCCCTTTCTTTTTCTCTTTTTCTCTTTCTTTCCTTTTCTCCTATCTCTACAATTGCTTTTCTTACAGGTTCTGTATTCTGTATATAAGGTCCCTGTCCCGAGGTGATTCTCAAGATGAGAACCATGTACCCTTTATGTGCCAGAGTCCTTGTTCAACTACACTTGTGCTGCGTTCTCAGAGGCGTAATATATAGCTCTGGACATTGTAATGATTCTTTTTATTGTTTTTCCTGTATAAAATTTTAATAAATACATTTACTGAAAAAAAAAATATCCTTAGATAGGTGGTGTACAGGACCATTTAAGCTTTTTCACTAATTTGGGGTAGACAAAACATTGTACAGGGCCGCACTCACCTTTCAGGTGTAAATATGTTAAAAATTCAATCAGCGTACGCAGGACGTTCTCGTCAGACATGGTTCTAAAAAAGTTTCCTGGAAAACATAAAAAAAATATTACAATGCATGAGTTATATGTAAAGAAAGGTTTAGAGATGTGTCTGTGCTTTTTATGTTTTCCCTTTGGCCTCTCCATGCAGGGACCGCCCACTGGACTCTTTTCCTCGTGTCTGGACTCTTCTCTCCAAGCTCGGCTTATAATGCAAACTGCAGCAGCATTTTATCATAACACATAGTAACACATAGCTCTCTGTAATAATGTACCTTTTTGTAATTCATGCTGCTCTTCACTGTCACCCCTTTTTTTTTATTTGATCAATTTCCAGTCTTCTCTTGTCATCACACATGAGACTCTCTATGGCGGTGCTAATATCAAAACTGGCTTAGGATAGGTTAATAATTTTATTTTTGTTATATTTTATAAATCCATGAAGAAATTGAAAAGCATTGAAAACAATCCCATCTATTATCTAAAAAAAATGCAAAAATGCAATTTTTGTCTATTTGTATGGGGTTTTTTTTGGCTCATGCCTAACGTTATTCCACTTGCCAGTCCAACTTGACACTTGTGCACTTGAAGGGGCATTTATCATCCCCATCACACCATCAAAAAGCACGAAAATGTGTTGCAAGTACTATTTGTGCAACGTTTTGTAGGACTTTTTAAAAAAAAAAATAGGCGTGACTTTTGCAAAAAGGAGCATACAGATTTACTATAACATATAAGACATAAACTGTAGCTGACATACACTCACCGGCCACTTTATTAGGTACACCATGCTAGTAACGGGTTGGACCCCCTTTTGCCTTCAGAACTGCCTCAATTCTTCGTGGCATAGATTCAACAAGGTGCTGGAAGCATTCCTCAGAGATTTTGGTCCATATTGACATGATGGCATCACACAGTTGCCGCAGATTTGTCGGCTGCACATCCCAAAGATGCGCCATACAAGGCAGGATGGATCCATGCTTTCATGTTGTTTACGCCAAATTCTGACCCTACCATCCGAATGTCGCAGCAGAAATCGAGACTCATCAGACCAAGCAACGTTTTTCCAATCTTCTACTGTCCAATTTCGATGGGCTTGTACAAATTGTAGCCTCAGTTTCCTGTTCTTAGCTGAAAGGAGTGGTACCCGGTGTGGTCTTCTGCTGCTGTAGCCCATCTGCCTCAAAGTTCGACGCACTGTGCGTTCAGAGATGCTCTTAGGCCTACCTTGGTTGTAACGGGTGGCGATTTGAGTCACTGTTGCCTTTCTATCAGCTCGAACCAGTCTGCCCATTCTCCTCTGACCTCTGGCATCAACAAGGCATTTCCGCCCACAGAACTGCCGCTCACTGGATTTTTTTTCTTTTTCGGACCATTCTCTGTAAACCCTAGAGATGGTTGTGCGTGAAAATCCCAGTAGATCAGCAGTTTCTGAAATACTCAGACCAGCCCTTCTGGCACCAACAACCATGCCACGTTCAAAGGCACTCAAATCACCTTTCTTCCCCATACTGATGCTCGGTTTGAACTGCAGGAGATTGTCTTGACCATGTCTACATGCCTAAATGCACTGAGTTGCCGCCATGTGATTGGCTGATTAGAAATTAAGTGTTAACAAGAAGTTGGACAGGTGTACCTAATAAAGTGGCCAGTGAGTGTAGATCTCATTCTCCCATGCATGGACAGATAGGTGATAACTTGCTGGTTGTCAGGTGTCTCATACCGCTGGGACCTGCATTGATGGCCATAACGTTCATCCCTGTTACAAAAGGGCGAGGCAGGTCAGAAGCCCGACAGCTGCTCAGTTCATTCTCTATGGGGTTGCCAATAAAACCTTAAGGCAACGCTCGGCGGTCCCATTGAGAATGGGTGGAGAAGGGCAGGGACACTGAAGCATCGGAGAAGGGCAGGGACACTGAAGCATCGGAGAAGGGCAGGAACATTGAAGCATTGGAGAAGGGCAGGGACACTGAAGCATCGGAGAAGGGCAGGGACACTGAAGCATCAGAGAAGTGCGGGGACACTGAAGCATCGGAGAAGTGCAGGGACACTGAAGCATCGGAGAAGTGCAGGGACACTGAAGCATCGGAGAAGGGCAGGGACACTGAAGAATCAGAGAAGTGCAGGGACACTGAAGCATCAGAGAAGGGCAGGGACAGTGAAGCATCAGAGAAGGGCAGGGACAAAGAAGCATCGGAGAAGGGCAGGAACACTGAAGCATTGGAGAAGGGCAGGGACACTGAAGCATCGGAGAAGTGCAGGGACACTAAAGCATCGGAGAAGGACAGGGACACTGAAGCACCAGAGAAGTGAGGGGACACTGAAGCATCGGAGAAGTGCAGGGACACTGAAGCATCAGAGAAGGGCAGGGACACTGAAGCATCAGAGAAGTGCAGGGACACTGAAGCATCAGAGAAGTGCGGGGACACTGAAGCATTGGAGAAGGGCAGGGACACTGAAGCATTGCAGAAGGGCAGGGACACTGAAACATCGGAGAAGGGCAGGGACACTGAAGCATCAGAGAAGGGCAGGGACACTGAAGCATTGCAGAAGGGCAGGGACACTGAAACATCGGAGAAGGGCAGGGACACTGAAGCATCAGAGAAGGGCAGCGACAGTGAAGCATCGGAGAAGGGCAGGGACACTGAAGCATTGTAGAAGGGCAGGGACACTGAAGCATCGGAGAAGTGAGGGGACACTGAAGCATCGGAGAAGGGCGGGGACACTGAAGCATCGGAGAAGGGCGGAGACACTGAAGGATCGGAGAAGGGCGGGGACACTGAAGCATCGGAGAAGGGTGGGGACACTAAAGCATCAGAGAAGTGCGGGGACACTGAAGCATTGGAGAAGGGCAGGGACACTGAAGCATTGGAGAAGGGCAGGGACACTGAAGCATTGCAGAAGGGCAGGGACACTGAAACATCGGAGAAGGGCAGGGACACTGAAACATCGGAGAAGGGCAGGGACACTGAAACATTGGAGAAGGGCAGGGACACTGAAGCATCAGAGAAGGGCAGGGACACTGAAGCATCGGAGAAGGGCAGGGACACTGAAGCATTGGAGAATGGCAGGGACACTGAAGCATCGGAGAAGCTGACCAAATTCTGCACTCTAGCAATCTGAGTCAGTGCTTAAAGGGAACCTGTCACCCCCCCCCCCCCAGTGTTTTTAACTAAAAGAGCCAACTTGTGCAGCACTAATACTGCATTCTGTCAAGGTGGCTCTTTTGTTTGGGGTCTCTTCCAACGCTGAAGTATTTGTTTTTATAATTTGCCCACCATACCTGTAGTGTGCCCAGGGGACACGTCTTTTCCCCCAGACACAAACGCCTCCCAGCCATCACTCGTTTCCTCCGTGCACCAGGTGCCACCTCCTCTGCATTGCATTTACGCCCTGGTGCACAGAGGAAACGAGTGATGGCTGGGAGGCGTTTGTGTCTGGGGGAAAAGACGTGTCCCTTTAAAATCTCTATTAAAAAGAGCTTGTATGCACTGCACATGCTCGGCCACTGCTGCTAGACTACAGAGGTGGCAGGTAACCTAGGTGATGAACAGTAAACATGAAATTGAAAAATACCTCTGTTTTCAAAAGGATTTTTCAATAACAAGTAGATTGTTTTTATGAGCAATTTTAACCATTCGTGATGTTAGAACAACCCTTTCATTTATATCTGTCCAAAGAATAATTTATTTGTTACCTGTGACCGATACTATAAATACTATTATTAACATCAATTATTACTGCTCCTATACAAGTTACAGTGGATACCAACATATAATATATATGTATATACGATATATAAATGAATGAACTAATGTATGTTATGTTTCAACATCTACGAAAACTCTAAATGCAATAACCTGACATGGAATAAAACAAATGGCATCTGGATCTTATTTCTTAATTGTAGACAAATAATCCAATTGTATCTCCCATCGCTGGGGTCACATTCAGGTTAAATATTGTACATACTTCCCAATTGTATTTCAACATTTTAATGATTCCGTCATGTGCAACCGGCAATAATCATTAACTTGGCTCCAACTTTCTTTAATACTATGTATGCTGGGACGGGGTTTTATGTTAGGGAGTACTGGTGTCATACTGGTGCCGGATGTAGAGTAGTAATCTGATACTGCAGTACTATAATAGTAAAATAATGCAAAAACAATAGGAAACGAGAGGGAATATGGATTATAACAATCGTCATACTATATATATATATTATATATATATATATATATATATATATATATAATTTTAATGTCTGTCTATATACAGCATAGTCATAGAATGAATATCCACCTTTTAAAGGGAATCTCTCGGCAGATTTTTGCCAGCCTAATCTAAGAGCAGCATGATTTAGAGACAGAGATCCTGATTCCAGTGATGTGTTACTTACTGGGCTGCTTGCTGTAGTTTTTTTCTAATGTTAAAATAGTGATATTATCTAGAGGACAAGTAAACCTACTGCCATGTAGTCCTACTGCTCTGTGTAACCCCGCCCCTACACTGATTGACAGCTTTCTGCCTATGCACAGTGTGCACAGAAAGCTGCCAACCGGTGTTGTGGGCAGGGTTATACAGAACTCAGCATTTTCTCTACAACAGAGAAAACAGGGATTGTATCAAAATGACAGCAAGCCGACCAGTAAGTGACACGTCGGTAGAATCAGGGTCAAAGCCCCTACATCATGCTGCTCTCAGATTACATATCAAACTCCTGGTTCGGAGAACAGGTAGATCTGCAGCATATACCGTAAATCAGAAATGTTATCAATACTGCAGCAAGCAGACCAGTAAGTGACAAATTGCTGGAATCAGGGTCTCTGTCCCTACATCATGTTACTCTGAGATGGGGCAGCAAACACTTGATGATGAATTCCCTTTAATAGATTTGTAATGGTGATGTATGGCTGCAACTAGGGGGAGCATAGAAGCTTTGCATTTTATTGTTGAGTTTACCATAGAAATGTATGTCGTACGTTTGTAAGCTCCTCTACTGGTGACTGCTATCCTAAGTCATATTGCACGACTAGAGGGTTGATTGTGACTTGTAGGATCGCTACTTCCAACAGGTGGCGCTATAGAGTTAAGTCCTCTTTTTCTCAGAAGAGGCAATTTGCATATGCTATAAGCCAGAAATTTAGCATTAAAGGAGTTTCCAAAACTGGAAAACCCCTGTCCCCCGGCTACAGTTTGCTTAAAAAACCAAACTGTAGTTCACTCACCCTCCCCAGGTCCAGCGCTGGTCTTCACTACTGCTCCAAATATCCAAGCTCCTGCAGAGATCTGGAGTTTTGTATTAGAAAAACTGAGCTCCGACAACAATGAAATGAATCTGTGCATGACTGCTGAACAATTAATGGTGTTTAGGGGGGAAAATTCACCTTAAAGAAACCCTCCCACTGGGGCAAAAGTGGACAGGTTTTGCTTTTCATTTTTTTTTTTTTTTTAAGTCCGACATGCGCCTTTAGAAATGAGGGAATTTTGATGTACTGCTCCCAATATGCTAATTGTTATCAGTCTTTATAGAGGGGGCGTTGCTCACATGCTCCTCTGGGGAGGTGTCTGTTGGGCAATTACAGTGATCCTTCACTAATGCTGCTTCTAACAGAACAAAAATGTCTTCTTTTTACTGAATATATCATTCACATGGACAAAAATGTCCTTATTATTGCTGGTTTATTGGGGCTCATACACAAAGCAATGCTGTATATTATTGAGCCGTAGACACTGTGCATTTATATGGTGCCTCTCTAAAGATATTGTATTTTCTATCAAATTAAATGAAAGTGTTTTCCATCATTTTCAGTTTTTCTTAATATAGTTTTGATAATAATAATAATTATTATTATCACATTATTATTACATTATTATTAATGTTCATTTCTATTTGTTACCAATATTATTATACTTAATAACAATAAGTTTCAGGTCTTTCTCAATATACGGTAATTGTATTTTTATTAATATTTGCATCAATTATTATTACATTAGTATTATTAATATTAATTTTCTTTTTGATCAATATTATTATACTTGATAATAATAGGTTTCATGTTTTTCTCAATATAATTGTATTTTTATTAATATTAGCATAGTAATTATTAATAATAGGTTTTATTTTCTCAATATTATTATTACTACTATTATTATTATTATTATTATTATTAATAATAATAATAATAATAATAATAATAATAATAATAAGTTTCAGTTTTCTCAGTATGCTTTTTATTATTATTATTATTATTATTACTACGGATAATAATAATAATAATAATAATATTACTTTGCCATTTTTTGTCCCAATATAATTATTTACTAGTAATTATGTATCATTTTCAGTTTGATCATGTATATATAAAATATTATATCATATCTAAAATTTGCTGTAATCATTTCAGGAAAAGTAAATTGACCATTATTATAATAATATAACTATATCCTGACTTTCTTCAAGGAAAATACACATTTACATTCATTTTATTAATACAGCTATGACCATGATGATCACATTACCAAAATTGGAATAAAATACCATGTATATAATAACATTTCTATCTTACTGGTAAAAGAAGCTTGTGGGTGATGGGTGATGTGGTTTTATTGGCAGCCACTAGGTGGCAGTAATTAGTTATCATGAACCAATCTGTGACCATATAATGAGAGCGCACATTACCTGACTTTACATCCTCTTCTGGCTGGAGATCACGTTTCCCGGCTAATCCATGTTTGTCATTAAAAGATCTGTGATTATCTACGGCATCTGGTAAATAAATCAATAGTTGCAGTTACTTCAGACGGTTTCTGAATATAATGGATGTGTCATGTCGTTTTATAAGCATAAGATATAAATATGATAAATCATTTCTGTAACGTAATAAATAGGACACAGGCTATAAAGATGCACAAGCAACTGATATGATTTGCTTCATGAAACAAGATAATTATTAACAGTATACAGGTAAATGGTTGGAATGCACATAATTGGTACAAGAGAAGGCGCAGAGCTGCAAACATAAAAAAGTAATTAATTATTAGGATAAAATGAATGTCCGCTCAAACACAATGTTTATTGAGGCTGCATAGACTGAAGCTTGACTTTCTTCAGGTGAATGGGTCAGATCTGCAGTATCAGACACAAAATCCATAGATTTGGTAATCGTGGAGATCCTCAGGGGCGGGACTTATACCAATCACACTTTCATTACTTGCCCTATAAATAGGCCGTCATTGTATATTCTTGGCGAAAAAATACACTTTAAGGAAATCCTTTATACATGACCATAACTCCTAACCATCGTGGTCCCAGCAGAACAGTCCCATATTTGGGGACCTGTCCTCGGAGGCAGGTGTTATGTCCCTAACTTCAACTGCATCTGTGTGATCAAAACACAAATAAAGTGGAATATAATGGTGGAGCAAGGAGCCGACAGATCATTGCTTCACCATTCCTAGAAACTAAAGGTCGTACAAAAACATTCAGGTCACATGATCTGATTATGTCACGGGACCTGAGGTTCTTGACAGGTCCTTCAGGCACTACCTAAACTAGCAGCAGGGACAGTAACAGCAGGGATGTGATGCTTGTGTGGGGACATCATACTGTGTGGGGGAACTGTGCATACACAGAAGCAAGTTTAAAGGGGTGGTCCAAAACTAATATTGATTTTAATTCTAAATGTCTATCTATATAACGTAATAATGTAATCTCTTTGCTAATATACTTTAATTAATGAGTCCCTTTCATTCTCTCTCTAATGGCTTTATATATATTTTTTCACCTACCTTCCTTTTTATGCTGCTTTGTTTGAGAATCTCCTGTAAATTCTAGGATGCTCAAACTGAACTTCATCAGTGGGCAGAGACTGCGGTCACTGCCATAGCCTCTGTCCCCACCCTGAAACAAACCGTTATCAGTGACGTCCATTTCAGGGGCTGGGGTAGTCCCTGCTGTACTGAGCTTGCTTCGGTTTTCAATTCGAATGTATGCTCAGTACCAGCTCACTTTGTGATAATACTTTCAATGCACAGTGACAGTGCGCTCCCTCGCCGACTCTTATGAGAGGTCACGAGCCTGCAAGAGAGTGTAAAGTCAGTGTGCGTTATAAGGAGAGAACCCAGTTACCAGGAAAAGCAGAGACCAGCACCGCCCCCAAAGCAGATGTCACTTTTGGGGACATGGATGATCTCTGTTGCCTTACAATATGCACTGACAGTGCGCTCTTTTGCCAGTTCACTCTTCACTTCTCATTAGAAAAGCTTTTGTTTACTGTTGTTTTCCGGTTGCTTTTTTCACTCCATTGAATAATGAAGAATGCAAAAACGATGGCAAAACACTCCAAAAAACATCCAGTCATCTCCTGAGCATCTTTTGAGCTTTCCATTTGAATTATATTGTAAAGTACAGAATATTTTCCGAGCAGAAAATACCATTAGCGTTTTTAGAAACCTGAAGTGGTTATAAAACATTTGAAAGCCTGAACATGTGAACTGTGAGTTGTTTTTACGTAGAAATACAAATGTTCTGTCTTTCGAACGTTTTTTCATAGACTTTTCAGGTGGTTTCCTCAGCAGAATCCACCTGAAAAAGAAGTCGTGTGAACATAGCCATTGAGTTCTTGGGGAAAATAGAAATCCCACACCCTCCTCCCCAAAAAATTATTGACGATTTGGAGGTTTATCACCATAACATCTGCATCTCTTAAAAAAAAACATAGCAAAATTGAAAATGAAAACCCCCACTATACTCACCTTCCCTTTCCCCAGGTTGAGACTGTCAGAGCACCAGAAATGGCAGAGGAGATTAGTACAGAATATTTCTTTTGTTTTATCCAATGCAGCAAATGTTTAGAAAATTCTGCACCAAAATCCACACCATTTCTGCAACTTTTATGCCTCTTTTTAATATTTTTTTTTTGTTGTTGTTATTTTTGCTTTTTCGAAAATTGCACATTTTACAGTTATGGATTTAAGATACATTTTTTACAAAAATTGGATAAAGATATACTTTCCCCACTCTAATAGCCTTGTCATTATTAGACGTGAAAGGGTCTTTCCAGGTTTGATGTAAAGTAAGTTTAAGTATTTTACTATCTTCTATTTGGATTTTGAATATTAAGGATGAATTATTTAGTAGGTACGCTCACATAAATATGGCCCTGTCCTAAGCTACTTACAGTCCCCGGGGGAATCTTCTTGTCCCATTGCAATGGGAATTTTCTTATCCAGTAAAAGATGATCAATACGACCTGATATAAAGGATGATGGCTATTAGCCAGTCTAACCGAGCCGGCATCTGGCAGTAACAGACCCACATTACGCCACTTTCATCCCGTTAATTAAAACGAGTGCAGAATCACTACCGGAGATTCAATCTAGTGACATGAAACAGGAAAATAAAGTCCTAGACCGTTTATAAAGGACAATTCTGCAATTTTAACCCCAATTTTTTTTTACGCCCATGTCCACATGTCACTAAGTGCACAGCAGAAACTACCGAATGAATATGTGTGTAAATAAATTTACATGGTATTTCCTATCATGTCCTGATTAGTGATGAGCGAATGTGATCGGATAAGGTGTTATCTGAGCATGCTCGGGTCCTAACCGAGTGACTTCGGCGTGCTCAAAAATATGTTTGAGTGTGTCTGCAAGAGTCCTTTACCCACGCAGACCTGAGTTCACTACATGCATCCTTGTGTTAGACAGTTGGTCTCCACACTGCTGAAAATATGTGCATGTAGGGCCAATAGGTTGTGTGGTCCTCAGGGGCGTAACTACAATAGGTGCAGGGGTTTCAATTGCACCCAGGCTCTTGGGTCTTAAAAGTCTGTTTGGCCTAAATAAAAAAATCTAATGCTAATGAAGACTTGCAGTAAGTGGCAAGCTTTTGCATTGAGGGCCTTGAGCATCAAGTACTCCACTGGTGGCCATATCTGCTGCAACCTGACTATAAGGTTATTCCAGTGTTTATGTAAAGTGCATGTAAAGATAAGCAACTTACTTGTTATTAACAGTCCTCTCCATTCTCAAAACGTTGATTTTATTGTTTACTGCTCACTGCCTAGGTTACCGGCTGCCACTGCAATTTTGCTGCGGTGGCCTAACATGCACAGCGCTTACAAGCCCTTTCTAATAGAGCTTGTAAGGGCTGCCCTAAAAGTAGGCTAGGATCACCGGAACATGGCGTTAGCGCCTGATCCCATCTAGCCTCTGTGCTTCTTATAGCAGTATTGGAAGCGCAAGTTGTGCAACAATGCTCCTAGTTGGATCTGTCAATCAAGCGGGAGAACCTGCCCAACTGTCAGTCAAGCAATAGAACCCGCCCCCGAGAAGCAGGAAAGCAGGAGGCAGCGGAGCAGAACGCACCTAGCGAAGAACATGGGACAAATCCTTTAAATAACTTATTAATAGATCAAGCAGGATCACTGTTTACAAACTAATATGCATAGAAACCAGGTCCAGTTAGTACTTAAGATTTATTTAAACACGTATGTTTTTCTTAACCTTATTCTTTTTTTTTTATCCTCACGTCTTTTGCACCCTTTCTCTCAATAGACACTTTTTTTTTTATTCGTTCTCTTTTAGATTTTCTCGATATAGCCTTTGAGCAAGTTGTAGTTTTTAATGACACCTTTCTTTTTTACCAAATAATCTACTGAAAAACAGTAAAAAAATTCCTAGTGACGGGAATTAAAATAAAAAAACAACAATTCTGCAGTTGTTTTTTGGGGGTCTTTTTTACACATTCATGTTGCAATAAAAATGGTAAAACCTGGTAATTTTGCAAGTCAATGCAGTAACGGTGGAACCAAATTTATTACGTTTTTTTTTTGTTTGCTTTAAAAATTAAAAGTCCATTCTCTGACATCCAGAACTTTTCTATTTTTTGGTTGATAGAGTGGTATGAGAGCTGGTTTTTGTGGGGTTAATTTTTATTAATATCATTTTGGGCTCCATAATACTTTTTTTTTTTTTTTTTAATTCAATTTTTTTAACAGTTGACTTGACCAAAAATACGACTCTATTATTTTCATTTTTTTCCATGTTCACATTAACCATTTTGGATAATTTTTGTTAATATTTAATCAGTTCGGACAATTACATACACAGTACTACCAAATCTGCATTGATTTTTTTTTAGATTTTGCTACTTACATTATAGGAAAGGGGTAATAAATGAAACAATTAAACTTTTCTATATGTTATTTTTATATATTGGTTTTTATTTTTTAAATTTTTTTTAATTAGTTTCCTTCAGAGACTTAAATTTAGGATTAATTGCCTATATGTTACACTGCAATACTGCAGTATTGCACTGTGTTATATACGGTAATTAGCAAACTCCTAGGAAGCCCAACTATCAATTAAGCGTGAACATCCTCCGAACATGTACATCAAATGTCATCAATCTTCTGCTCATAGGCTCAGTTATGTGTAAAAAAACAAACTGAGCATTACTTACCCTCCCCAGGTTCAGCAATGTATCTCCGCTGCTGCACTGATCCCTGTTAAATGGCTGAAGAGCTGTTGATATGACATCACCCACTGCAGCCAAACAGCAGAGACCAGGTCAGCGGCGGAGAAATAGTGGACCTGGGAATGGTAAGTGAAGCTCAGTTAGTTTTTTTTCACACCTAACTGAGCCTTCGGGCACAAGATTGATGAGAGTGGACAACCTCTTTAACAAAAACACAAGATTTATTCTTACATTGTTGGTTGAAAAAAATCATACGTCCATCAAACTCAACCATTCTTGATCAATTATACTTTATCACTAGATTATGTAAAACCCACATTGCCATTAGTTATAGAAAAAGCATTCTGTCCTTTTATACATGCTGATATAGTTTCTGTCATTACTACCTCGTGTTGTCAGGCATTCCACAGTCTGACTGCACTAACTGTAAAGAAGCCTTTCCTATTTAGATGCTGGATCACCTTTTCTCCTCATGTCATGAATGTCCCCTAATCCCTTGCAAGTTCCTTTAGAAGGAATATATCATAGAGAGTTAGACATTAGTAAATTATTATTATTATTATTTATTGTTATAGCGCCATTTATTCCATGGCACTTTACATGGGAGGAGGGGTATACATAATAAAAACAAGTACAATAATCTTAAACAATACAAGTCATAACTGGTATAGGAGGAGAGAGGACCCTGCCCGCGAGGGCTCACAATCTACAAGGGATGGGTGAGGATACAGTAGGCGAGGATAGAGCTGGTCATGCAGCGGTTTGGTAGTAAATAAGGCAAAATTCGAATTCTCCTGTTATCGTGTTTTTTTCCCGGGAAATTCAATTTGTAGGGAACTTGTTTTCTGCCAATTTAATGTCTCTTATTATGCTTTGGTGTATCTACAGATCCCAGAGCGAATACACATAATATATATAAAAAATGTTAAAAAATCCTTATACTCACCCTCTGCCCACCTCTCCGGATCCTCCACTCCTCCGTCCAGTTCTTGCTGCATCTTCTGATCTTCCGCCGCTCATGGTGGATTCTTAGGGCTTTTCACACACTGTTCTGTACTTCCACTGTCATGGCGTCCTGGAGGGTCTTGCACAATTGTGCAGGTAGTTAATAACATACTGATGTCATGATGTGCACGTGACCTTCTTGCCTTCCTGCTCTCATGTGCCGAACCGTTCCCGGCACCATGACAGCCAGAAGTCCTCTAGCACAGTTTGAGAGGCCCAAAGATACCATCGCGAGCAGTGGGGGATCTGAAGATGCAGCGAGGACTTAATGGGTGGCAGGGAGTATTGGAATCAGGGGCATAATGATTGCGATTGCAGAGGACGTGACTGTGAACATGACCGGCAGGGCCGGGGGCCTGCCCTGCAGAGAAGCAGCCGGCTCCTCTCAGTGAGAGAGGAACTGCGCTATTCCTGTATTTTTGGCTGGGCAAGCGTTATGGGAGGGCAAATCCCAGGGCCCCACCCACAAAGAGGGGCCCCCTGCTTCTGCAGCCCCTTTATGAAATGCACAGAGGGTGTACGGCATTACTTATAGTGAATTATGCTGTGCACCCTCTGTAGTCCCGGAGCATATAGAGGTGTGTCTGGCATCTGTGAACAGGTGAACAGGGCCAGATCTGTAATCAGTGAAGAGGGCAGGGGGTGGTTGAGTGGTCTGAGGTCTGTAAAGGTGAGTATAAAGATTTTTTAACATTTTAATGGCCCACTCCGCTGCAGAAAAATGGCGGACAGTTGGCACCATTTTGCTGAATCCACACAGATATGAATCACAAAAAATCCACATTTTGGCAAATGTGGATATTTGTAGAATTCAGTTCAACTCAAATTTGTTTGTTCATTTCTATTGGGCACTTTTTGTACCATTGACAGAGTGGTCCATAGTTATAGGTGCAAGGTGCAGAATTCCAGCAAGATATGGATAAAGCTAACTTGGATGGGGTGCCATGACTTTAAGTCTTCAAAGCTTCTTTGCATCAGCTTGCTTTATAGCATGACGCAGTCATAGCCTTGCTCGGAATAATGCCATGACCTTATCAGCTATCAATACTACTACATACTCCCACTGATGAATATTTCCAGATTAAGCAGACGAAGAATTTATACAGATGTTAGAGCTAAGCATGGCACCACTTTCATCAAAGATCATGCTAGAGTTGGCAAAATACAGTCCCAACACTCCGTCGTTGCTGAGATTCAGGTAAGTGCGATTTTAAAAATTAAAAGATAATCCAAACCTAAAATTCTAAAAAAGAAAAAATTCTTCTAATAAGAACTAGTGATTGAAGATTGGAGGACCTTGGGCCCATCGGATGATGTTTCTAAGAGCCACCCTCCCGAAATACTGAACATCTTCATCTCTATTTCATTATAACCTCTGCCGTCATCATTACACATAAAGGGTATTTTTGAAACCCCCAAAAAAGATTAACCATAGAGATGGGATGACTAGCTGTACTTTTATGGGCTTCATGAGTCCTGGTGTGACATGTCCCAAACTAAAGGATTCCGTGATCAACCATAAAATTGCCTATAAACCAAAAATCCATTTAAAGCCAACTTCTAGTATATTTATACCTACGATGAATGTCAATGTCTCAAAATGGTTGTCATGTAGTGATGAGCGAGTATACTCGTTGCTCGGGTTTTCCCGAGCACGCTCGGGTTTTCCTGAGCACTCTCGGGTGACCTACGAGTATTTATGACTGCTCGGAGATTTAGTTTTCATCACGGCAGCTGAATGATTTACAGCTACTAGCCAGCCTGAGTACATGTGGGGGTTGCCTGGTTGCTAGGGAATCCCCACATGTAATCAAGCAGGCTACTAGCTGTAAATCATTCAGCTGCCGGGATGAAAACTAAATCTCCGAGCAGTCATAAATACTCGGAGGTCCCCCGAGCGTGCTCAGGAAAACCCAAGCAACGAGTGCACTCGCTCATCACTATTGTCATGTCCCACAATTTGGGCATCATACAGTATTGTATTGTATTATTACGGTTACGTTGCCTTTTAGAAGTTTGCCCTGCCTCTCTCCCTGTCTGTCTCCTCTGCTCTAATATCAGTAACCCTTCCCTTTTTCTTGCCAGATGGTGTATGTCAGCCATGTTAAGAAGTGCATGTCTTTGTATCTCTGATTTACAATAGTCTTTTTACCTTCTGTAACTGTGCATAACAAAAAGAATTCAGCTTGAAAATAAACTTTCTTCTGGAATCTTCATACGGGAATCTACAGTCAAGATCAGGTATCTGATAAAATCTGTTTGTGCGAGTACTAGTACATAGAGACAGACAGGAAATTCTGTCTCAAGAGCCCCATACTCGCAGCCTAGTTATGGAGTCAGAAAAATGGCCATATACACTTGATACCTGTTGGCCAAATGACTGCAATCTCACCCAATTCTCCCATACACAGGAATGCTCAGCCGAGCATTTCTATGTTGCCTATGAGCAGCTGATTTCCCCTTTGGATCTTGAAGTTGAATTTCAAACACGTGATCATTATGTACCCCCGAAATTACTTCTTAGGGGGACAATCAGATAGACTGGCCTTTATCTAGTGTGTACATAGACCTTTAAAACTGGACATATCTGGGTTATACTGATCATGGAGGAAATTTTTTTTGTCCAGCTTTATTGGAGCTTTCAATGGAATATAACATGGAACAGTGAAAAAATAACAAATATCTACTATACATATGGTACATTTTAGTCCCAAAATAAAGTATAAAATGTAAAATAATGGTACTACTTACGTGGTCCTAAGAGATAACCAGCACTATTCAATGTCCAGCCACGTTTCTCTTTCCCCTGTAAAAACAATCATCAATTATCTAATAAACTTAATGAGATTTATAGACTGTTCAGTTTACCTTGATATCAAATAAATAGCAAAAAAGGATGCTTACCTGCCTAGGCTTCCAAACAAATGCACTATCAGGATGCAGTGGACCCATATGTTTTTTTGCTATTTTTCAGAATTTTTGGAGGATCTCTGAATCCTCTTTTTGTCCTGATATCAAATAGCATCCAGTCAAATGCTCCTTGTGAGCACACTTAAAAAAAATAAGTCAATTGAGAAAGGTTTGGGCAATCTTCAGTATGGGTTACTTTGTTTATTGATGTTTATTGTTACATCTATATATATAATTGTCTAAGCGTTTTTCTGTCTGTCTGTCTGTCTGTCTGTTCTGGAAATCCCGCGTCTCTGATTGGTCGAGGCCGCCAGGCCTCGACCAATCAGTGACGGGCACAGCATGGCGACGATGATGTCATAAAGGTTGCCTCGACCAATCAGCGACGGCCACAGTCTGCCGCGAATTCGCCTCGACCAATCAGCGACGGGCACAGTATCGACGTAGATGTCATAATGGTTGCCATGGCGACAATGATGTCATAAAGGTTGCCTCGATCAATCAGCGACGGGCACAGTCTGCCGCGAATTCTGGAATCATCATTGTCCATATACTACGGGGACATGCATATTCTAGAATACCCGATGCGTTAGAATCGGGCCACAGTCTAGTATATATATATTCATATGTGACATATTAAAAAGACTATGTATGTGCTGGTTATGTACATGTAATCCCCTTTAAAACTTAGCTTTTAATATTATAACAAATAAAACCCTGACCCAAAAACAAACCTTGGTTACATACCATATATGATAAAAATACCACCAAATGGGTAACCTGTTAAGGTACTACAATACAACCTACTGCTCACGCCTGCCTTGCTGTGGAGGTTGGCACCCTAAGAGACGATTTATTGGCGCCCCCACTCAACGCAGGCTGTCCCTCTCTTCCCTATGATATCCCTCTCAGTGTAGGTGGGAAAACAATATAGTAAAGAGCAGTGGTGAAAAAAAGTACACAAAATGCATATAGATACATTAAGTACCCAAAAAGCCTCAACAGGCACCCTCAAGTACCATTGTGATAATCCAACACATCGCCAAATAGCAGATCAGATAATCAAACAATATTCAGTCTGAAAATAGCTGTATTTGTCCCATGTCCATCATGGACATAAAATCATTACAAACCATAGTCCAATAGGGACCCACACAAAAGACCAGAATATTATGATGGATAATGATGAAAGATAACTTAGCGTGTGCTGGTATTGTCCCGACACGTTTCCCCGTTAGCACGGTTCATCAGGAGGAAATAATGTGGTCATCGATACTGCCGGATGCTATACAGATGAGTTTGCTACAAACTACAGCTATTTTCAGACTGAATATTGTTTGATTATCTGATCTGCTATTTGGCGATGTGTTGGATTATCACAATGGTACTTGAGGGTGCCTGTTGAGGCTTTTTGGGTACTTAATGTATCTATATGCATTTTGTGTACTTTTTTTCACCACTGCTCTTTACTATATTGTTTTCCCACCTACACTGAGAGGGATATCATAGGGAAGAGAGGGACAGCCTGCGTTGAGTGGGGGCGCCAATAAATCGTCTCTTAGGGTGCCAACCTCCACAGCAAGGCAGGCGTGAGCAGTAGGTTGTATTGTAGTACCTTAACAGGTTACCAATTTGGTGGTATTTTTATCATATATGGTATGTAACCAAGGTTTGTTTTTGGGTCAGGGTTTTATTTTTTATAATATTAAAAGCTAAGTTTTAAAAGGGATTACGTGTACATAACGAGTCTGATTAGTCCCTATTCCATTGAATTCTTGATTGTTTTATGTACTGTATGTGCTGGTGTCTGATGTTCCTCTGCAATTTATATTATCCTTATGAAGAAAGGTTTACCAAAACCAGTTTTGTTTTATCTATAGAAGAAATGCCTAATATGTTATCTGCATTTCTCCACCATTAGAGGTGCCATAATGTCTTTTCTTCTCGCCTCCCATCATGCATGTTTACCTGCACTGAACTGAAAGCCTGCCAGTTTGTTTTGCCTGTTTACAGTTTGACAGATAGAAGAGGTGGAGCAGGGAGACAAAACCCACTTCCACTAGAGAGATAAAACCACGCACCCACTTCCTGTAGAGAGAATGACACCCCCACTTCCTGTTGAGATAATGACACCCCCACGTCCTTTGGAGAGATAACAGTCCCGACTTCCTGTAGAGCAATAAAGATATGCCCCCACTTCCTGTAGAGATAATGGCACCCCCACTTCCTTTAAAATAATAGAGGCCTGCCCCCACATCCTGCACGTCCTGTAACTTGTCTATTCATCTCTGCTGCTAGAAAGGATTACTCTTGACAACACAAAGTGGACAAATTACATTGGGTCAATAAATTAGACAGAAGGGTCCAGTGTTCCACATTTTGGAATGATTTTTTTGGGGTAAAAAAACATAATTTAGAAATGAAGTAATTTACTCATTGTCTATTCAGCACATTATCTATCAAATGAGATCTTGTTACTGAAAAGCATAACTACCATTTTTATTTTCTGATGATGTGCCAACACAGAAAATACACCCGTATGTTGAACATGGAACCTAAAATGGAGCTGCAGAAACCCTGCATGATGCTGATAGCTCAAGATCAGGGCACCATTGGCAATAAAAGTATATTAGCTCAATCAATTTATATGATGAACATATTTACAGATATTTTTAGGATGTGGACAGCCCCTTTTAACTAAAAGATATTGTGTTTTACATATAAATGTCAGAGAGTTTGGGACTAATATTCTGCACAATGTGAATTGCATGGGGTGTATGGCACTATTTTCTTCGTTTGATGAGGGTAGTGCAGAAAGACTATGCTGATTCATGAGTTTACTAGGCACTGTGAAAATTGCAAAAATCCTTACTATTTTTTGAGAGGAAGTGGTGGGCATTATTGGATATGGCACATCACTCATCTTAGTACAGCAGGATGTTACCTCTGACAGTGACATAGTCAGCATGAGTCAGTATTTTGCACAGAATGGTCAACCTGATCACAAATGACTAAGAGAGATAACTTTTGAACTTTTTTTATTTTACAAAACATGAAAAGTCTGTCAGGGGGTTGTTTTATTAAATGGGCTATTGGTTTACATCCAGGTTTACATCCCTGTCTATGGTGAGGTCACATTTACATTACTAGGGCTACTTTACTTTAAAGACCTTGAAAATGGTCTAGTTCAGCAAAAAGAGATCTCAAAGTGTTGCACAAGTCTTTTCAGGGCAATTGGAGGCTTTGCAATATTGCAAATTATAGTAAATCGATTTGCTGTAAGTCAAATTTTTTTCTTTTAATTTATCAAACCTGGCAGATATTGATTTCAAAATATTAAATCATCTCTATTAATTACCACTTCTCCCAGCAAACATGACAGTGAGATGGTGCCTTTTTGGCACTATGTCTGCATACTCGGGAGAGGTTTGGTCGGTCAGTGTTTGCTATTGTCTACCGCTACTTTTAGTGTGGCCCAAGTAGTAACCATAATCTCTAATCTTACCTAAAAAAGTCATGTTAAAATTTGAAGATGATACTCCACATCCTTAGCATTGATATCATAGAGGAAAACTCATTCATTTAAAGGGGTTGGCAACTACTTAGATATGGATGATCTATCCTTACAAAAGGACATCAAAGTCAAATATAAGATCAGTGGCGGTCCAAAATCCAACATCCCAACAATCATCTGTATACAGTTTACAGATCTGGAATAGCACAGTGCCGTACACCCCAATTCACGCTCCAATTTATTTCAATAGGAATTCATCTGCAGTACCTGGGATCGGTCACAGTACCGCATACAGAGCTATGATGTTGCGTTTTGCACACTGTTAACAGCTGATTGCTTGTGATGACGTATTGGATTTTGGACCCCCACTGATCTGATATTGATGGCATATACTAAGTATGGGTCATCAATATTGAAATAGTTGACAACCCCTTTAAACCCCTTTCATCTATAATACTAATGCTAAGGATGTGGGGTTAATTGGTAATGGTATATCTTTCTTATAGTAAATAGAGAGTTGTCATCTAATATAAAACACATGCGGTAAGTAAAAAGCTCCATCAATTAATAGAGACATTTCTATAACCCACATTCATGACCCTGACAATACATAAAAAATCTATGTCATCACAAATAACCATATACGTTAATAATGCCCTGCCCTCAAGCATTTAATTAGCACTTCCCGTGGGTCAGGAGAAGAATTATTATTTGGTTTGTGAATTATATATTAGAAAATATACTTACGGTTAAGACTAGTCCAAATGTCTGTGAGATAGTGGCACACAATATTAAAGATACGAACAGGAGACCTGTGCACTTTTCCATCTGGATGAACATGGTAAAAGAAAACAAAAAAAGTCTAAGTAACAAAGGAAAAGGACACAATACTCAAAAAAGTATAAATCTCGCTGCAAATGCAGGTTTAAATAGTGATTGGATGAATTATATTACCCTTTAACAAGAAAGCAAACAAATTTTAGAGATATTAACAGAAATGTAGGTGAGCTTGTCTTAACTTGGGCAAAAATTCGATTTGGTGCCCTCCCAACGTACAACCATGTTGGTTCCCAGAACCAAGGCACATGTTCCTCCAGCCACCTTATTACCCCTGGCTCATGTACACTACTTTGTAGAATTACGAATGACAGTATCTCTATTTGTATATATAATATTAGTTTATATGTTAAAACTAAGTCAAGGGGTTGGTCAGAAATCTTTAGGTCACGTCAAACTCTTGCGCCCTTGTTGAATGTGCTTGACCAAAAATGTCACTACTGTCGAACATCTGGCATCATCAAGGATCACAGGACAGGGCATCTTTTTCAATATTTCATATACAATAAATCAGCAATGTGAAAATCTCGTACAAATAGTAATATTTAATATAATTGTAATATTTAGTGTGTATCGCAAAGGGAATGTCAATTACTGAAGAACATGAACAATTAAAATATTGTTATAGAAAAGTGAGTTATAACTGTATTAAACGTCTTGAAAACCTAGAAAGAAAGAATGAGAGAAAAGTAAAGACAAGAGAAAGAATGAAAGAATGAGAGAAAAGTAAAGAGAGAAGGAAAGAATGAGAGAGAAAGAAAGAGAGAAAGAAAGAATGAAAAAGAAAGAAAGAAAGATAAAAGGCAGTAAAGAATAACAAATAAATTACAAATATTGCTCTATAAAAGTAAGTTATAACTGCATAATGAATCTTGAATATACATAGAAAGAAAGAGGGAAAAGAAATAAAGAGAAAGGACGAGAGAAAGAAAGAAAAGGAAAGAAACACAAAGAAAGAAAAATGTAGAGAAAGAAAGAAAAAGGGGGAAAAAAGTAGAAATAAAAATTAAATTATAATTATTGTTCTGAATATACATAAAAAGAGAAAAGAAAGAGAACAAAAAAAGAAATAAAAGAGAAAAAAGAAGAGTAAGAATGAGTGAAAGAGAAAAAATAATGGAAGACAGAAAGAAAAAAGTAAAGAAGAATAAAAAATAAATTACAAATAGTGTTCTATAAAAGCAGGTTATAACTGTATTTAACATTTGGAATATACATAGAGAAAGAAAGAAAACAAGATAAAGAGAGAAAGAAAAGTAAAAGAATGAGAGGAAGAAAGAAAACGAAAGGAGAGGAAGAAAGATAGAGAAAAAAGCAAAGAAAAATAAAAAAAAATAACAAATATTGTTCTATAAAATTAATCTATAACTGTATTACACATCTTGGATATAATAAGAAAGAAAGCATGAGAGAAAGAACAAGAGAGAAAGGAAGGAGAAAGTAAAAAACAGTAAGAAAAAAAAAAGAAGAAAAGGAAAAAAAGAGAAGAAAGAAAAAAAGAATGAGAAAGAAGAAGTAAGAAAAGAAAAAACAGAAGAATGAAAAGAGAACACTAAAAAAGAAAAACCAAAAGAAGGAATGACTAAGCTTGGAAATACATAATCTGCATCACACAGAATATAAAATAAAAAGTAAGAATGATATTGGAGGAGAACAGACAGACCTTGATGCGACTTGCGGCTCGGTGTCTGCAGTTTCTCTGTCTTGTGTCTTGCAGTGGAGGGCTACAGGTGCTTCCAGCTGGCATACAGAAGGAGTTGTGCTCTGCAGACTTGTCCAAGAAAAATCACAGCAGGAATCTCAGTGCATTGTAGGATAGGCAGGTCTCCCCTGGGTGTTTGTTGGAGCTGCCGTGGGGATTGGCTATTTATGGTCAGCACCAGGTTCATATGGACCGGTCTCCCTCCCTGAGGGCGCATGTGATGGAGTCAGACGTCACTGGATCATTTCCACTCCACAAGTCACTGCATTAAGGGAGGGCAAAAATTACAGCAATTCAATTAAAGGTACTTTGAAGCAATATGAAGGCAAAAGACAAATAACAGCCCTGGCAATTACCTGTGATTAGGGCATGGGTGGACAGTTTGTACCAGTCCAAGAAGCTTCATCCTACTTGCCTCCTCTTCTTTGGCCACTTCCTTCTTCCTTCTATACACACAAGATAATGAATGGGGACATTATATTATATTACTCTGCCTCTGGTTATAGAAATGTAAATATGTTTATGTCCGGCTAGAGGAATAAAACAAACTAATCTATCTCTTAAGAATGATGAAAAGGGTAAGCTATGAATAAAAAAGGCATTATACGTAGCGCCTTCACAGCTTCTCCATAAGATCGTCATCACATTAGAAGAACGTTGTACTAAAAAGATTTGTGACTTACAGAGGAGATGAGTAAATATTACTCCACGTCGATTCTTCCAGAAAACGTCAAAAAGTCAAAACTAGAATATATAACCCAACTTATAACAATATAATAAATGCACACTATGTCCTCAAAGACTAAGGAGGATGGATGAAGCCATACTGTCATCATGTTCTGGAATACGCTGTTATAATTATATTTTCTTGTATTTTTTTGTTACTGTGGGATTTTTACCGTTTATCGGTTTTGTATTTATTATTTAACTTAATCATCAAATACGTATGTGAAAAATGCTCATTTTACTTCCATCCCGTGGAGTTAACTGATGTTCTGGTCATCATGCAAATGGCATTTTGCTTATTAGAAGTGGTCAGTCTATTTCCTAGAAATGCAGGATGTGGGTGGCAGCCATTATCATTATGTACTTATACGAAATCACATGTTCCTTAAGTAGGAAACTAAAGCGTATGTAAACTATATATGAAGGTGAGTGGGGTGTAGGAGTCATCAGGGTAACTGCGTACTGACTGATAGACGTTTAGGTAAAATACTACGATACATTTCGCATCATGAGGATCTTGACTGTTCTGTTAGGTCGAATTTGTGAAGCCAGGGGGTTTTGAGATTGAGTTTAGGTGAAGTTTTCCAGTTTGTCCATGAATCTATTATAGTTTTAAGGACAAGGCGTCAATCCTTTGAGGTTGCTTTTGATTTATCTGTGATGTTATTCAATTTCTGAAGGTTAACATCTCATCTCAACTTTTATAAGATGCAAATCCCCCAAATCGTTGGACCCATAAAAAATTGCTGAATATAGGCAAGGACACGAGGTTCTAATTCTGCCCGATGTCTGAACACAGGACCGTGATTCGTTTACATTCAATTCTAGCTTTGCTATCCCTTAATTGATGACTTAATTAAATACAAGCTGTGTATAGCAAGCTGCGCCGATAGGCTTGTTAATCAATCTCTATGGTTAAAGGGAATACCTGGGACTTTGGAGTTTTCTGGCTATGGTGCTAAGAACTTACCGGCAAGTAGTTGTTAAGTACTTGCCTGTTTTGCCCGGCTACAATCTGTCTGGGCTCAGACGGCGATTCTCTGGCTTCATTTGACCTCAAACAACCACAGTTAGTGAACCAGGTGTCAATCAGCAGGATATCGGCAGACCTGCCCCATTCACAGAGCAGAAGAGAAGGAGCTGCTTTGTCGATGTGACGAAGGAGAATCACCAGCAGGAGTGGTCCATGACCCCTTTGAGCCGGAACATATCGTCGCAAGCAACTACCAGTCAGTAAGTTCTTCTTTTCCTGTATCTGCATTTTCTTGACAATACTAGTTAAGCATTTTCATGTGTTAATGTGGCGAATAAGGTCAGGTTCACATTACTTTTTGGCAACACACTCGCGACTCCGTCGATAAATGAGATTCGGATGAGCCGTAGACTTCGATTATCAAAGGGAGTCCAAGGTTGCATGTTTTCGACTTTATAGAGGACATGTTTGAATCCCGATTCTTTGGTTGTTTAGGAGTCCTTGATAAGGTCATCGATGAGTGGCCAAAACATATAGTGAACATACCCTTACCGTCCAACCTCTGCTCATGAAACTGTGTAAATAAATGCTGCTGGAGAAAAGAGCGCAATAGGGTCTTATCCGAGATATAATTGATTAGATAGATCAGATTCTACGCACCAATTTGAGCCGAAGGAAAGGCTCACAGATATATCCTGCTGCTGCAGATCCACCGGTCCACGTGTGACCAACAGAGGCAAAAAAAGGGGGGTAAAACGTGGATTTAAACTGCGCTGCTGAATGATTCAAGGTCCAAATGGGTAGCCTTTAGATTGTGGATTTAATCAACGCGTTTCAAAGCACAAGACTTCTTGTGGTGTCCTGATGAAGAAGTCTTGTACTTTGAAACGCGTTGAATAAATACATGATCTAATGGCTACCTATTTGGACCTTGGATCATTCAGCAGCGCAGTTTAAATCCACGTTTTACCCCCCTTTTTTTTTACCATGAAACTGTGTAGTCAGGTATAGTTTTTTTAAGTGTTTTTCCTTGAAAATATTTGTTCTACTCTTTAGTAACGCAATGGAAAAATATATAAATAATAAAGTTACCTCCGTCCTTACACAAGGCTTTTAAGCATTTTCCAGGAGACAAACTTTTGTTTGATGTAAAGTCTCCATACTCATCAAAAGATAATGAGTAAATCAGTTTCATTCATAGAATCACAGGACAATTCGAATTTAAATAACCATTGTCAGACATTCATCGGATCATTAGATTTTCTGTTTTTGCACAATGGAAAAATGTATGATAGCCCTTGGTAACGTGGGAAAGAATCTCATCCATTCAGTGGACAATACTGATAATCTAGGGTTGTGGTGAAGGTGCAATGACCAAAAACATTTACCTAGGCTACGTTCACATTTGCGGCCAGCGCCGCAGCGTCGGGCGCCGCAGCGGCGCCGCATGCGTCATGCGCCCCTATATTTAACATGGGGGCGCATGGACATGCGGCGCACTTGCGTTTTGCGCCGCATGCGTCGCTGCGGCGCCCGCGTCGGGTCGCAGAGGACGCAGCAAGTTGCATTTTTGCTGCGTCCAAATTCAATGAAAAAAACGACGCATGCGGCGCAAAACGCAGCGTTGTGCATGCGTTTTGCTGCGTTTTTGTTTGCGTTGTGCGCTGCGGCGCCGACGCTGCGGCGCACAACGCAAATGTGAACGTAGCCTTAAATATGGATTGTCCTATAAAAGGATTGTGAATAAAAGGATTTTCATGATATATCTGGATCTAAGTTGGGTGCCAAGCACATTAAGCATACCAGAGCCATATTTGTTCAGGCTTTTTTTTAATGCATTTTACTGAAACAAATATGAGCCATAAACAGTTGTACATTGATTAGTGGGGACTGTAAGCTACATATTGAAGAGCATAGGAACGGTAATGCTGAGAGTGAAACTTTCTCTAGTATCAACGACCAAATGTGTAATTGTGACCTTTAAATAATAAAACTAATCTGTAGTATCTAGCAAGTGTTGTCTTGTACAATGTTGTTTGCTGTTTAAAGGCAACCTGTCACCCCCAAAATCGAAGGTGAGCTAAGCCCGCCGGCATCAGGGGCTTATCTACAGCATTCTTTATCCTGAAAGATGGGAAAAAAAGGTTAGATTATACTCACCTGGGGGGCGGTCCGATGCGATGGTTGTCGCAGTCCGGTCCGGCGCCTCCCATCTTCATAGGATGACATCCTCTTCTTCAGGCAGCGGCTCCGGCGCAGGCGTACTTTGTCTGCCCTGTTAAGGGCAGAGCAAAGTACTGCAGTGTAGGCACCGGCCTCTCTGACCTTTCCCAAAGTACGCCTGTGCAGCGCCCCAGAGTCCTGGTCGTTGCAGTACTGTGGCTCCGCCACTATGGGGAGCCATGGTGCGTCCGATGGCACTGAAGGAGTTCATCTGATCAGGTATCACAGACACCAATACATTTCACAGCCGGGCCTCCGGGGGGAGCTAAGGGTTCTATTCATTAGGCCACTCCCCACCATAGTGGGTAAACTGGGGGTCAGGCAGGAAGTTAGATGAGAAAGCTGACTGGATTGAACGAAGCAACACCTTGTGGCAGAGGGTGTTGTGGAGGAAGAGACAGTAGGGTCTCTGCCAGGGGTGGGATCCTGGCAGAGGCTTGGCATTGGAAAGAACGTAACGGGTCCGCGCCAGCTCCGGGAAGCGGCGGGATCCAAGAAAGGACTAGAAGCGAGATAGATTGTGCTGAGTGAGAAACGAGATCAAGCAATAGGAGAATTCCAGTAGGGGTCGTGCTGTAAGATCGAAGCAACACCCTACTGAGGCGCACTACCGGTGGCCGGAACGCCGAGGGAGTATTATAACATTCAGCTTCAAGCAATACTCTAAACAGCGGCAGGACAGTCAGTTTAAGGCGGGCTGTCTAACACATATCACCTATGAAGTCTTGGGAGGCAATTGCGGGAGAGGGGCGTCTCTAGGGTCCCGGAAGAACTCCAGGCCTACCCGACAAACGGGTGCCGTTCTAACCGTAACATCAGGGAGGGACGGACGATTAGAAGAACATCATTTAATCGAGTTGTGAGGGAACTTAAGAAACAGACACAACAGTTGTGGGGTACTTTCCGTAAGCACAGCAGGGGAGGACTACAACACATAGCGCTAAGAAGGAAGGCACCGATTTCCACCTGTGAAGTGAACTCTGGAGGTGTCATTGGACCGGCCGGACTTGCGCAGCCTGGTGAACCGTATTCTGGACTGAGGACCCAGAGATCTCCAGTAAAGAGGTAAAGAGACTGCAACCTGGTGTCCTCGTTATTTACCGCGACCTGCACCCCACAACTGCACCGTTACAACACCACTTATTGCACCGGACGTCCCCCACTGACAGACAGGGCCACGGACCGGGTCTAGCCACCGTGACAACCCCAGGACTGAGACCTAGAGGCCCGGCTCCGGGTACCCCTCGGCCCTGCGGCGGTGTGGGGGCGCTCCAAATCTTGGCGTCACGAACAGGATCTACTTAAGCCTGAAGAATCAGGTCATGTGTGCCTAGAGACTGTGATTTGTTGTGCTTGAACTGTACTTTATTGCAAAGACTGTGTGCTGCCATTGACCAAGAGAAGTTCCCGCCAAAATCCGCCGCCATTGTAGCGCTGAGGAGAGCGCAGGAAGAGAAGAGGGGCGTGAAGGGGGCGTAGGCAAGCTGGAGAGCGCGAACAGCAATGGCCGCCCAGTCTAAGTATTTCTGTGTCCTGAGGATGTGCCCGTCAACAGCCGAGGTACGCCTCCTGATCTTGGTCGGAGGGTGGAGACCATGGGGACGGGGCCGCCCACGGAAGAGACCGCGGGATGAAGACGCGGAAAAGGAGACAAAGATGGCGGCACCAGGAGCACCACGCGGGGCTGACCCGGTCCGGCCTGACGCTGCGCAACCTGAGATAGCCCCAGAAACGCCAGCGCTGCGGGATCTGACCCTCACAGAGTCACCGATGGGCCGACCCCCTTTGCCGCTGGCTGAAGAATGTGTGGCTGCAGCCGAGGCCCGACAGCTAGCTCGCCGGCTGAAGGCCGATGCCCGCGTACTTACCCGGCTAGGCCAGCCCACAGAGATCAGGTTGTCTCCTGTTGCTTCTCACCTGGCCGCGGCTGAAGGTACGCTACCAGCGCCGGGCCTGAAGATCATGCCGGACGCCGAACATTTACGGCGTCTGATGGCAGCATGGCGGAGCCGGCCCCAGCCTACAGAACCGGTTGACCTAGTTAGTGCTCCGGAGATCCCGCCATCACACTGGGGTGTGGTGGTGGCCTTTAATCCCCAGTGTGGAAGGGGAGTAATCCAAGAGATCGGGGAGCCGATACAGGTCCGCGTAGACCGGGAGGAGGTGGAGCCTTGCAGCGGGAGGATCGCTCGCGATCTGGAGCCAGGTGATGCCGTCACCTACACTCGTTGGAGGAGGGCTGCGGGAGAGGCTGGCTGGATGGCGCGAGGCGTGCAGCGATGCATTGCCCTCCAGGCTGCTGCCGGAACACCAGAAGGAGATGATCCAGTGGGGAAAGCAGCAGAGCCCGGCCCCGCGGAACCCCGAGAAGCCCAGCCTTGCCGTGCCCCGGAGGGACGTGTGCGTCTGCCAGTAAGGAGGACCTCCCGGCGAGGGATATTATCACTGCTGGGACCGGAGCGGCGTCCTGGCTCACCAGTGCGATCTGTTGGCCTGGTGAGACCGGATAAGAGACCACCTTCCGCTTCACCACAGTAAGATTCTACTGTACTTTCTGAAAATGTAAATAGTTACTGTTCCTGATTGTTTGTTGCTAAACCCGTCCAGGGTTAACTCTTTATGGATCCCTTAGTTGACCCGGGATCCTTGTTGTTTGTTTGTTTTCTTTAAGTTTACACAAGTTTTACAAACTGAGAAATCATGAACAGTGCATGATCCAAACTTTCTTGTAAATAGTTTGCACCTTATTAAAGGCGCTTCCTACTGGTTTTATTTAAAGACTCTTTGCGAAGATACCGTTCTGGAACCTTTGCTGAACAAAGACTGGTAGGCTGAGAAGACGAGCTACCTCAGAAAGACTTGATCCTCTTTTAAAGGGGATGTCCAACAGCGTACTTACGAGAGATGCTGTTTTAAGAACAGTAATGCCATGGTAATGTTGGAATGAGAAAAGTTGTATGTGTTTTAACTGGTTAAATGTGAAGAAATACTGATGATGATGCTCTAGAAGAAATGTAACTGTTTTGCATATAGGAAAGTTATGTGTGTTCAATTTGTTTAAAATGTGAAACCTAGATAATGTTCTTTAAAAGGAAAGATGCAGAAAGCCCGTAGGGGTAGATTTAGAGTTCTGCTTAAGTGAAAGTAAGAAAGTAATAATGAAGGTGAGGATAGAAGGTAAACCCTGAGTCCCCATAGAAAGTTAATAATGTGTTACTAAGGACAGAAAGTGGACCCGTAGGGGTTAGTGAGTGAGTCCTAATAGGAGCCAAGTAGAGCCGGCTCCATGTTCTCTAATTGAAAGGAATGTTATGTCTATACCATGTATAGTAGAGAAAGGCAGTAGGCCCTGGCTGAATGAGGCGGTCCTGTAAAAGAAAGGAGAGGCAGTAGGTCTGGTGCCATAGGGACAGGCGGTCCTGCAGGTTCAAAGTAGGAGAATGAAAAGTTAACTTGCCCTGTAATGTGATTATGGGAAGGCCTTTAGCGAACTAGGAGTGTATGTTCCTTGAAGGCAATGTTAAATTATTGTTCATTAAATTGCACTTAGTAGAATACCCGGTTGGGTAATGAGAGTTAATTGTAGCCTGTTGCTATGATATTTAATTATGTTTGTAACGTTAAAGTGTCCTCACCTCCCATAAAGGGAAGCCTGTTCAAGTATACTTATTGTTTTGCACTCAACAAAATTGTATGTCTTTTTGCTAACTTGTATTGTTGTTTTCTTCCCAGTCCCGGAGTACTGTGTTTAACCAGGGGGGAGTGCAGCGCCCCAGAGTCCTGGTCGTTGCAGTACTGTGGCTCCGCCACTATGGGGAGCCATGGTGCGTCCGATGGCACTGAAGGAGTTCATCTGATCAGGTATCACAGACACCAATACATTTCACAGCCGGGCCTCCGGGGGGAGCTAAGGGTTCTATTCATTAGGCCACTCCCCACCATAGTGGGTAAACTGGGGGTCAGGCAGGAAGTTAGATGAGAAAGCTGACTGGATTGAACGAAGCAACACCTTGTGGCAGAGGGTGTTGTGGAGGAAGAGACAGTAGGGTCTCTGCCAGGGGTGGGATCCTGGCAGAGGCTTGGCATTGGAAAGAACGTAACGGGTCCGCGCCAGCTCCGGGAAGCGGCGGGATCCAAGAAAGGACTAGAAGCGAGATAGATTGTGCTGAGTGAGAAACGAGATCAAGCAATAGGAGAATTCCAGTAGGGGTCGTGCTGTAAGATCGAAGCAACACCCTACTGAGGCGCACTACCGGTGGCCGGAACGCCGAGGGAGTATTATAACATTCAGCTTCAAGCAATACTCTAAACAGCGGCAGGACAGTCAGTTTAAGGCGGGCTGTCTAACACATATCACCTATGAAGTCTTGGGAGGCAATTGCGGGAGAGGGGCGTCTCTAGGGTCCCGGAAGAACTCCAGGCCTACCCGACAAACGGGTGCCGTTCTAACCGTAACATCAGGGAGGGACGGACGATTAGAAGAACATCATTTAATCGAGTTGTGAGGGAACTTAAGAAACAGACACAACAGTTGTGGGGTACTTTCCATAAGCACAGCAGGGGAGGACTACAACACATAGCGCTAAGAAGGAAGGCACCGATTTCCACCTGTGAAGTGAACTCTGGAGGTGTCATTGGACCGGCCGGACTTGCGCAGCCTGGTGAACCGTATTCTGGACTGAGGACCCAGAGATCTCCAGTAAAGAGGTAAAGAGACTGCAACCTGGTGTCCTCGTTATTTACCGCGACCTGCACCCCACAACTGCACCGTTACAACACCACTTATTGCACCGGACGTCCCCCACTGACAGACAGGGCCACGGACCGGGTCTAGCCACCGTGACAACCCCAGGACTGAGACCTAGAGGCCCGGCTCCGGGTACCCCTCGGCCCTGCGGCGGTGTGGGGGCGCTCCACCTGCGCCAGAGCCGCAGCGTGAAGACAAGAAGAGGACATCATCGTAAGAAGATGGGAGGCCCTGGACCGGACCGCGACGCCCATCGGACCGGACCGCAGCGGGACTGCCCCTGGGTGAGTATAATCTAACCTCTTTTTGTCATCTTTCAGGATACATCGGGGGCTTATCTACAGCGTTATAGAATGCTGACATGTGCCCGAAACAATGGAATTTAACATTAGCTTCCGGAATTCGCGCCGTAAATTCGCCCATCGGTGACCCCGTCACATGATCGCGGGTCACTGAATGGTTGGATGAAAACCAGTGCTCTCCTGCAGACCTTTATTGTTGTCACTGCTGGATTGCTATGAGTGCTGCCTGGTGGTCGACGTTCATAGCAAGTGAGTAATTCTGCTACATACAGGCGATCTTATCATCACCTTTATGTAGCAGAGCCGATCGGGTTATGACAGCTTCTAGTCTCCCATGGAGACTATTGCAGCATGGCAAAAGTAAAAAGAAAAGCTTAAATATATATATATATATATATATATATATATATATATATATATATATATACGAAAAAAAGGAAAACAGCACAAAAAAAAGTAGAAAGAGGGGGTTTTAATGCCTGGACGGCGTGGCAATGTTTCGGATTTCCAATCCTTTTTCAAGCCTATATATATATATAAGTTCAAATCACCCCCCTTTCTCCCCATTCAAAATAAAACAATAAAAAAAATCAAACATACACATATTTGGTATCGCCGCATCCAGAATCGACAGAAAAAAAGGATTAACCTCATCGCTAAACAGCAAGAAAAAAAGTCAAAATGCCAGAATCATGTTTTTTTGGTTGTCGCGACATTGCATTAAAATGCAATAACAGGCGATCAAAAGATCGTATCTGCACCAAAATGGTATCATTAAAAACGCCAGCTTTTTTTTAACAAAGTTTGGAATTTTTTGTCAGCACTTAGATAAAAAAGAACCTAAACATGTTTGGAGTCTATGAACTCGTAATGACCTGGAGAATCATAATGGCAGGTCAGTTTTAGCATTGGCGAACATAGTAAAAAAGCAAAAAAAAAACAACAACTGTGGGATTGCATTTTTTTGCAATTTCACCCCACTTGGAATTTTTTCCAGTTTTCCAGTACATGATATATTAAACCAGTAGTGTCGTTCAAAAGTACAACTCGTCTCGCAAAAAAAACAAGCCATCACATGGCCATATTGACGGAAAAGGAAAAATAAAATAGTTATGGCTCTGGGAAGAAGGGGAGCAAAAAACGAAAACACAAAAACAAAAATACCTCCTGTCATGAAGGAGATAAAAAGGGATAGAAGGTTTTTAGTCTACGAAAGAAGGATACTGAGCTACATCTACACTGCACATCAGCACCATTTCTTCATCTTTTTTATGCTCCGATGTATATATAATACTAATAATGGCCCATGACTCCAGCAGTGGGACGGAAACTTTCAAAAGTTTGTTGCTTTGGCTTTCACATGCACTTGTCCTTTTACGAACCTGGTTGCTAATTGAGTCATCCCCTGAATGGAAGTCATTAGTCAATACATAGAATGTCACTTCTCTACATTTTTAGATTTACAAATATATTCTTGAAAGGTATGCTGCTTTCCTTCCATATGGTGGAGCCATTCTAATGAGCATCATTGCTGCCAGTTCCCAATTACCAATGGTATAATTCATTTTTGAAAATAAATTGTCTTTAAAATATGTCACAATGAAAATTTGATCAGACATCTTAACATTGACGAACGACAGCTTCCATATTTGCAAAGGGAACAGTCACTTGCCAGGTCAGTGGCTTTGAGGTTTGGGGTGATAGAGGCTCATATGAGAGGTGTATTATGGTATTTATTTTTATATATGGTTCAAAGTTTCAGTTGAACAAAAATGCTAGATTTTTTTTGTATTGTACTTTATATTGCATGCTCAGTAATTGCCGTTTGCAATTTTTACAGCTCATACTTTAGATGTAAGTCATTCCCTATCCACTTAAAACAAAACAACACAAAACTAAAATAAAAAAAATGAAAAATTTCAAATTATTTATTAAATTCGACTTATAAAGTATTTAATACTTAATATCGACTTACAACGTAAAATTATAGTAAAAAATAAATACAATCCCGTTTGGTGCTGTACTTAACTATCTCCGATAGTCCCATTGATCAATCTATGAAAAAAAAAGAATAAGTGGAGGCAGAACACCAAATAAGTGTACAAAAAGTTGATTATTTAGTTGTAAGCCTTTTGTGGTGACGTTTCGGCTGCAATTTGCGAACTTTTTTCAAGCTTAATCTGGATGGTTAATTTATACCAGGGAGAATTTTTACCTTCATTTCTTAAAGGTGCTTTTCTAAATATATTGTCTATCTCTATACAAATGATAACTAGAACGCAAGGCAGTGAGTAAGATGGGCTACATTGGCTGCTTTAAATTAGCTTTCCCACTTAAAGAGGACCTTTTGTCCAAATTCTTCAAGCTGCACAGGGCATACAATATAATAGTGGCTGAAGAATAGAATAAAACGTTATTTTTGCATTTTGCCTCCCCGTCGCGGAGATATTAGCAATCAAAGTATTTGGCACCTAATGAGTTAACTTTAGTTATGTCCAAGTGGGTGTTATCAGATACTTGGGGAGTGTACTTCATCCTGTATGAGTTGCTATCTGATACCAGCCTTTGACTGACAGGTTTCTCTCTATACATACACCTTGGGAGAAACTTGTTATTCAAAGGACTGGGGTGAAGGAACGTTGGCGAGGACCTGCCTCTTGGACTAGTCATCTGAGATCCATGGTCTCCAGATGGCTTTTCAAAGTTTGTTTTCTCCGAAATACTGCTGTGTTTCCAAGTTGAATAAAACTAGAGGGACAAGGAAGTGCGAAAAGGGCATTATCCAGACATCAGGCATTTAAGTATGCAGAAACTGCTCACTTGGTGGTGTTGTGAGAAAGCCCGATACTTAGAAGGGCTCAGAAATAAAAGGTTCAGTTGCTGCTGCTCTGCAGGCACGTGGACCCAACTTAGAAATGAAGAGATGTACAGTAGAGAAGCGGATGTGCTCTGCTGTTGGCATCTAAACAAAGATGTCAGAAAACACTTGAGATAATGGAGTAGATAATGCAGTTTTATTTTCAACACGTTTTGAAGTGAACCCACTTCTTCGTCAGGAGACCTATATGTCTGCAACGTTTCTGAGTCACACTTTTTTTTCCAACAACTTTCGGTTTGATCTTGAGCCATGGTGACTTGATGGATGAACACTTTGTAGGAATGTCGATCTTGTTCAAGCTTAGATAGGTCCACCAGGGTCTTCTCTGCCGTTATCTTGATAGTATAAATCCATCAGGTTGCTGGTCTTCCTTTTCACCTTGTTCCTTCTATTCTTCCAACCATGGTGTACTTCTCCAGTGATTGCTCTCTTTGTATGATGTGTCCAAAGTAAGTAAGTCATAAATTGATGATCCTTACTTCAAGTGACATGTCTGGCTTTATTTGATCCAAAATTGATTTATTTGTTCTTCTTGCCATCCATGAAATTGATAAAATCCTTCTCCAGCACCACATTTTGAAAGCGTCAAATATTCTTCTGTCTTGATTCTTTATCATCCAGGTTTTGCATGTCTATGTTACCACAGAAAAGGTCACTAGATGTACGAGCAGTGTATTTTTTGCCAGTGAAACGTTCCTTGATTTGAAGACCTTTTCCAGTGGCTTAATTGTTGACTTGTCCATAACTATTGGTTTCCGATGTCATCGCTCCATCTTGAGTTATCATCGATCTGAGTAGGTTGAAGCCCTGTACAACTTCCAGTTTATCCATACATCTCAAATAAGTCCGGGTCATATTTGTCAGTAGTCAATATCCTTGTCTTCTTTGTATTGAGTAACAGTCCCATGTTCCAACTTGACGCTCCGTAATAAATCCTTCATTCCATCTACGCTTGTTGCTATCAATGTTGTATTGTCTGCATATTTTCGATTGTTGATGATTCGTCCAGCAATTTTGATTCTTCTTTTTCCAAAAATAGCTTCTGCATATAAATTGAAGAGAAATGTTGACAGGAAGCAGTCTTGCCTGATTCCTCGCTCTACTTTGATCCATGTCATGTTGCCATGTTCCGTTCGGACTGTTGCTTCTTGGCCGATGTAAAGGTTCCTAATGAGGCTGATCAGATGGATTGATGAAGCAAAAATAGATCTCCTTGTTGTATTCTTTGGCCTTTTCCATTATCCATCTAATGCTAGAAATCACATCACTTGTTGAGTGACAGATACAGGTGGTAAAATAAATTTTGAACATCTCACCAATTTTCTAAATAAATATATTTCTAATTTTGCTAATTGACATGAAATACACAAATAAAGTCCATAAATTAAGTTATGTGTAATAATGGACAATGACACAGGAATAAGTATTTAACACTCTTATTGAAATTTATTTAATACTTCGTACAAAAGGCTTTGTTGGTGATGACAGCTTCAAGACGCCTCCTGTGTGGAGAAACTAGTCACAGGCATTGCTCAGGTGTGATTTTGGCCCTTTCTTCCACACAAACACTCTTCAAATCCTGAAGATCCCATGGGCTCCTTCTATGAACTTTGAGCTTTAGTTCCTTCAATACGTTTTCTATTGGATTCAGGTCCGGTGATTCGCACGGCCATTCTAGCAGTTTTATTTTCTTTCTTGGAAACCTATTAAGAGTTTCCTTGGCTGTGTGTCTGAGATCATTGACTTGCTAAAATGTCCACCCTCATTTCATCATCCTGGTAGATTGCAGCAGATTTATATCAATAATGTCTTAGTACATTTGTCCATTAATCTTTACTTCAATTATACAGTTTACCAGTGCCATATGCTGAAAAACATCCCAACACCATGATGCTCCCACGTCCAAACTTCACTGTTGGCATGGTTTTTAGGGGGGTGTTATGCAGTGCCCTTTGGCCTCCAAACATGGTGTGTATTATGACATCCAAAGAGTTCAATTCTTGTCTCATCTGACTAGACTATATTCTTCCAGTATTTCACAGGCATGTCTAAATGTTGTTGACCAAACTTTAAACGCGCTTGAACATACTTTTGTTCAGCAATGGAGTCTTGTATGGTGTGCGTGCGTACGGACCATAGAGATTGAGTGCATTACTTATTGTTTTCTTTGAAACAATTCGAAATGCTGATTCTAGGTCTTTCTGTATCTCTCCACTAGTTGTCTTTGGCTCTTGGACAACTCTTCATATAATTATTTTCTCTTCTCTGTCTAAAATCTTGCAGGGTACACCTGGGCGTAGCCGTTTTATGGTGAAATTATGTTCTTTCCACTTACAGATTATAGCCCCAACAGTGCTCACTGAAACCTTCAGTAGTTTAGAAATTCTACTGTAATCAATGCCATCAGCATGTTTTGCAACAATAAGGTTGCAAAGGTCTTGAGAATGCTCACTGGTTTTACTCATCATGAGATGTTTCTTGTGTGGCACCTTTGTAATCAGACTTCTTTTTATCAGTTGAAGCAGCTGGTATTATTTTTCCAATAAGTGTCAAGATTGCTTTCTAATTCCTGATAGATTTTAGTTCCTGATAGATTTTAGCTGGTGCATGACATTCCATGGCTGTTTTTACATCTTTTTTCTTGTGTTAAATGCTTTTTTCCTGTCATTTCTCATTACTACACATAATTTATGGACATCTATGGTTTGATTTCTGTGTGGATTGGATGGGTTGTTACTGACATCTGGTGAGAATTTCATGTCAATAGCACCAATACTTATTTCACGCTCTGTCCATGGATGAAATAACATATCCATCATTTCAGGCTCCTTAAATCTCCAGTTAGGTTCACTTTTAAAACTTACAATAATAAAATTTTTACTTCTTCCTAGAGTTCAGGTATGGTGGATAGAAGTGGCATGGAACACAAATATCCAATATTCCGCTAATAGAAGGTAGACTGCAGTGGTGTTTAAGACTCATGTATTAATGGTAGTCGTCTTCCTTTGAAATAAATCTTGACAAACACATAAATCATCCATCCCAGGGAATTATTATCATTATATATATGGTTTAATAGCGATTTGTGAAAATTACAAAATGCATAACAGCTATGAATAGGATGAGAAAATAAGAATATTCTATTAAAGAGAAAAAAAGAAAATGTTACAAACAGGTGCAATACAATGCGACCAAACTGAAAAGGACTGCCCGGTTGTGAAATAATTGTGATGACGGTCCAGGAATAGGATAAATTGAATGCAAGTTAAGTCATTTAGAATATTAATTCCTAATTCAGTAATGACACTGTATGATAGATTATAATGTCTGCTACAAGAACATGCAACGTGGTCCATTACACAGTGACATAAGCGATCATCTTCCACGTACATCATTAAAAACACATTTCTAATAGTGCATTAGTACAAATACACAATATATATGACCCAGTTAGAATCTGACGTCCGTTTAATGAATTATAAAGACATGAGTGGACACTGCTCTGAATATAGTAATATTGACATCAAAACACGATGCACTGGGGTTTTTTTTCAATGGCCAAATAATGGACCATTATTCGCTCGTATAAGAGCATTATTAGCTATTTTTGGACCTCGCTCTTTTGGAACCATCAGAAAGGGGTTTTTTTAAATGCTGCTAATTCACAATGTCAGAGGTTGGAGGATAATTAGCAAGACCTCAACAATAGAAAGTGTTTATTGTCTTTAAGAAAGTAGAAAAAGGGGCTATAATCTCACCGGACACTAAAAAAACCAGACTAATACGCAATTATACATAAAAAAAAAAAACAAACAAAAAAAACAACTTGTTTTCTTCTTCGTTTGCGTCACTATTAGGTTTAACAAGTTTGTCAAAGTTGAAAAGTGATACGATGCATTTCTTATTATTTTGATAGATTTTTCTATTATTAAAAAATGTAATTATTTCTAGATTTCATATTGATTTTGTTTTATATTTGCACGCATTTAACTTGAATACCCTTAAAGGTAACCTGTCATCAGGTTTTAGTACATCCCAAAGTCATCCAGTATGCCTTAGGTTCCTGTAAGACTATGCTCCCACAATGGGTTTTTGGTGAGCTTTTTACACTGCGTATTTAAAAAAAATGCAAGTAACCTATTTTACTTAAAGGGGATATCTGGGACTTTAAAAAAGGCATTTAGTTGCTATCAGAGACAACTGTCTGTCTGTTGTACCCGGTGCCGGTCATTGACCGCTTCTGCCAGAGATTCAGCTGCTTCCTGTCAGTAGAGCAGTGGTTTGTCTTCCTGTTGTCAGGGCGGGACTACTGGTGTCATGCTGATTGACAGCTGGCTTCCCCAATTAGGCAGCAGAGAGCTGGCTGTCAATCAGCATGACACCAGTAGTCCCGCCCTGTGACCAGGAAGACAAACCACTGCTCTGCTGGCAGGAAGCAGCTGAATCTCTGGCAGGAGTGGTTAATTACTAATTGGGGAAGCCGGTTGTCAATCAGCATGACACAAGTAGTCCCACCCCGTCAACAGGAAGACAAACCACTGCTCTGCTCACAGGAAGCAGCTGAATCTCTGGCAGGAGTGCTTAATTACTAATTGGGGAAGCCGGCTGTCAATCAGCATGACACCAGTAGTCCCGCCTTGTCAACAGGAAGAGAAACTGTTGCTCTGTTGACATGATGTCAGCGGAAGTCTGTACTGGTGGAGAATGGTGCTGGGCACAACAGTCAGATAGGTAGCAACTACCTGCCTGTTAGTGCTTAGGCACATTTAATTTTTTTTTAAGTCCTGGATATACTCTTTAATGGGTGCAAAAAATCTGCAAAATCAAAAGCTCATGGTGGGAACGTAGCCTAATTCGTGTTTTTATCAATGCTTTATCCCATTACCGAGTAATATCTTTTCCAATGTTTATGTAAATGAGCCACAAGTGTAGAGGGCATGGCCTTGCACTTAGAGCCCTCCAGACCCCCATCCTTCATTCCTAACCCACCACTGGTTGCAATTTTTTATGAAACTTGTGACTTTTTGCTAAAGAGTCACAAAAAATTATAAAAATCAGTAAAAAAAGACAATTTTTGATTTTGCGCAAAATTCATGATCCACGTGCGCTATTCTGACGAATTTGGCGCAAGAGACACCAGAGAATCCTACAAGACAAAAAAAGAAAAGTGACCCCAAAAAATAAAAACGGAACTGATAAATCAAGCCCTATGTGTCCAGGTAGAGTTAAGGAAAAAGACTCACAGGACCCTGGTCCAGCGGCCACGACGGTGGTCTTTGGCTGTGGAACTAGAGCACTGTGAATTTCCTCCTACCTGTCAGTGTCCCGGGAGCTTCTCCTGATTATTAGGCCGGGTGTGACGCAACAATGACGTCACTTCAGAGTACAAACCAGAAGAGGCGCAGGCAATGCCAGCAGGTAGTAGGCGATCCACAGCGCTCTAGTTCAGCAGCGACAGACAACCAATGTGACCAGTGTCATGCGTATATTTAATATTTTTTACAGGTGACACTGGCTTCGGGGAACAAAGTGACAAGTGATGGTGAGTATGTAATTTATGTTATATGTACTGTATGTCTGTATGTATTGTATGTAATGTATGTATGTACTGTATGTTGTATGTATGTACTGCATGTATGTACTGTATGTGGCATGTTGCATGTCGTATGTTGCATGCACATGTTGTCACATGTTGCATGTCGCATGTTGTCACATGTCGAATGCCGTCGCATGTTGCATGTAACATGTTGCATGTCACATGTTGCATGTCGCATGTCGTCGCATGTCATCGCATGTTGCATGTTTGCATGTCACATGTTGCCGCATGTCACATGTCGCATGTTGTTGCATGTCGTCGCATGTTGCATGTCGTCGCATGTTGCATGTCACATGTTGCATGTCACTTGTTGCATGTCGCATGTTGCCACATGTCGCATGTTGCCACATGTCGCATGTTGTCACATGTCGCATGTTGCCACATGTCGCATGCCGTCGCATGTAACATGTCGCATGTTGCATGTCGTCGCATGTCACATGTCGCATGTTGTCACATGTCACATGTTGCCACATGTCGCATGCCGTCGCATGTAACATGTTGCATGTTGCATGTCGTCGCATGTCACATGTTGCATGTCGTCGCATGTCGTCGCATGTTGTCGCATGTTGCATGTCACATGTTGCATGTTGTCACATGTCCCATGTTGTCGCAGGTCGCATGTCGCCGCATGTCACATGTGACATGTTGCATGTCACATGTCGCATGTTGTCATATTTCGCATGCCGTCGCATAGCACATGTCGCATGTTGTCACATGTCGCATGTTGCCACATGTCGCATGCCGTCGCATGTAACATGTCACATGTTGCATGTCGTCGCATGTCGCATGTCGTCGCATAATAATAATAATAATAATCTTTATTTATATAGCGCCAACATATTCCGCAGCGCTTTACAGTTTAACAGTTTCAAACACAACAGTCATAGGTAACAATGTTAACAATACAGCAATAAAGCAAAATAAGACGACCCTGCTCGTGAGAGCTTACAATCTACAATGAGGTGGGGAGATACAAAGTACAGGTGTGTATTTACAATGGTGTATTTACAATGATGGTCCAGCCATCTTCAGGGGGTGGGGGGTAGGTGAGATAGTGAATGGGCTACACACACACACAAACATAAAATGACTGATTAGGGAACGCGATAGGCCGCTCTGAACAAATGAGTTTTGAGTGAGCGCCTAAAGCTATGCAAGTTGTGGATGGTCCTAATATCTTGGGGTAGAGCATTCCAGAGGATTGGCGCAGCACGGGAGAAGTCTTGGAGTCGGGAGTGGGAGGTACGGATTAGTGCAGAGGTTAGTCGAAAGTCGTTTGCAGAGCGCAGCGGTTGGCTAGGCCGATAGACAGAAATGAGGGAGGAGATGTAAGGGGGTGCCGCACTGTGGAGAGCTTTGTGGGTGAGAACAAGTACTTTGAATTGTATCCTGTAATGAATGGGCAGCCAGTGTAATGACTGGCGAAGAGCGGACACGTCCGAGTAACGATTAGCCAGATGGATGACCCTGGCTGCTGCATTAAGGATAGACTGGAGAGGGGAAAGTCGCGTGAGGGGGAGGCCAATTAAAAGAGAGTTACAGTAGTCCAGACGGGAGTGGATTAGGGCGACAGTGAGAGTTTTTGTTGTCTCCATGGTGAGAAAAGGGCGGATTCTAGAGATGTTCTTTAGGTGTAAGCGGCACGAGCGGGCAAGAGATTGTATGTGGGAGGTGAAGGAGAGATCGGAGTCAAACATGACACCCAGACAGCGTGCCTGCTGCCGGGGTGTTATTATGGTGCCACCCACGGAGAGGGAAATGTCAGATTTAGGGAGGTTAGTAGAAGGCGGGAGCAGAAGAAGTTCAGTTTTGGAGAGGTTGAGCTTCAGATAGAGAGCGGACATGATGTTAGAGACTGCAGACAGACAGTCTCGCATGTCGTTGCATGTTGCATGTTGTCGCATGTTGCATGTCACATGTTGCATGTAGCATGTTGTCACATGTCCCATGTCGTCGCATGTCGCTGCATGTCACATGTGACATGTTGCATGTCACATGTCACATGCCGTCGCATTGCACATGTTGCATGTTGTCGCATGTCGCATGTAACATGTCACATGTTGCATGTCGTTGCATGTTATCGAATGTTGCATGTCGCATGTTGTCACATGTTGCATGTCGCATGTTGTCACATGTCGCATGCCGTCACATGTCGTATGTCGTCGAATGTTGCATGTCACATGTTGCATGTCGCATGTCGCATGTTACATGGTGTATGTTGTATGTCTGTATGTACTGTATGTCTGTATGTTGTATGTACTGTATATGTGTATGTGGTTTTTTTTTACATTCAACACATTAGCCGGATGATGGGACTAATACTGTCCCATCATTGGCTAATGTGTCAATCACTGTCACTGTAGCAGGCAGAGCCCGATGGGGCTTGTAGTCCCATCGGACGCTGCCTGCACACAGAGACACACAGCAATGACTCCCGCCCGCCTCAGACCCCAGCACGGCCAGCGGACCCACCGCACATCCTGGCGCCGGCACCACGGCACATCCCGCAGACTTCCCCGCGCCCGCCCATCCCAGCACAGCGTTCACATCCCTGCCTAGCCCTGCCCGCCCCCAGCACAGCCCTGCAGCCCCCAGCCCCGCCCACAGCCCAGTCACTCTTGATGAGTGACCGCTGTCTGTGGCACGCCTGCTAATGACATCACGTCAATTTCCAGAGTCTGGAAATTGACGTGACATCGGCGGAAATTAGCGGCGGCTGCAGCCTGGGCGTCACGTGACCCGGACTCAGCCGCCGCCATAGCGCCGCTCACATGCGAAAACGGCAACTAAAGGTATTTACACAATTAATTAGGGGCCCCGGGGGGATACATTGGGGGTTAATTGAAATTAGTGGACAACCCCTTTAAGTGTGTGTGATTTACCGAGGAGTTTAAGGATATGTTCACACTGAGCTTTTTTGCAGCAGATCCTCTGAAAAGTCCTCCTCAACAACTACCCTAAAACCTCTTGGAATAGTCTTCCCATTCATTTCTATGTGAAATCTCTTTTGCTGTTCATATGAGGAGTTTTTTAAGCTGTTGAAAAATGTCTGGTGTTAAAAAAAACAAGTTCCTATAAGGGTATGTGTCCACGTTCAGGATGGCCGGCGGTTTGGACGGAGCGGAAAACTCGCTCTGCCCAAAGCCCCGCCCCCTTCTGTAGACGCGATGATTCCGGATGTGTTCATTGCACACATCCGGGATCATCGCACCCCACACATAGGGCACTGTGTTTTAACGGACATGCTGCGTTCTAAAAAGACGCGCCGCATGTCCGGAAACGCAGGGCCGCCAGGTACGTGTTCGCACGTATAGTGGAGACGGGATTTCATAAAATCCCCTCCACTATGCTGTAACATCTGGACGCTGCAGATTGAACGCTGCGGCTCTACGCAGCGTTCAATCCGCAGCTATTCCGGATGTAATACGGCCCGTGGACACATACCCTTAATTCTTTAAAGCAAATTCTAATGGAAACCTCCGAATTAGGATCTGTCCAATCAAAAGACTGTAAAAAAAGAACACTCCAGGAAAAAAAAACACTGTCCTAAGGTATGTGCAGACCATGGGGCGACCATTCATTATGGCTAGCATGGAGCACACAGAGCTTGCTGGCCTACACTGACCTGATTCATCAAGCGGCCGGAGCGTCTGATTTATCACAATCCTTGTTTTGGCTTACAAATACTGAGGTAAAATACTGAGGTAAAAGACTGAGCAAATACTGAACGTGGCCTTAGGGTCTATTCACACACTAGCATTGTCGTCAGTGTTTCATCAGTACAGGTCCTTCTCAAAAAATTAGCATATAGTGTTAAATTTCATTATTTACCATAATGTAATGATTACAATTAAACTTTCATATATTATAGATTCATTATCCACCAACTGAAATTTGTCAGGTCTTTTATTGTTTTAATACTGATGATTTTGGCCTACAACTCCTGATAACCCAAAAAACCTGTCTCAATAAATTAGCATATTTCACCCGGCCAATCAAATAAAAGTGTTTTTTAATAAGAAACAAAAAAACCATCAAATAATAATGTTCAGTTATGCACTCAATACTTGGTCGGGAATCCTTTTGCAGAAATGACTGCTTCAATGCGGCGTGGCATGGAGGCAATCAGCCTGTGACACTGCTGAGATGTTATGGAGGCCCAGGATGCTTCAATAGCGGCCTTAAGCTCATCCAGAGTGTTGGGTCTTGCGTCTCTCAACTTTCTCTTCACAATATCCCACAGATTCTCTATGGGGTTCAGGTCAGGAGAGTTGGCAGGCCAATTGAGCACAGTAATACCATGGTCAGTAAACCATTTACCAGTGGTTTTGGCACTGTGAGCAGGTGCCAGGTCGTGCTGAAAAATGAAATCTTCATCTCCATAAAGCATTTCAGCCGATGGAAGCATGAAGTGCTCCAAAATCTCCTGATAGCTAGCTGCATTGACCCTGCCCTTGATGAAACACAGTGGACCAACACCAGCAGCTGACATGGCACCCCACACCATCACTGACTGTGGGTACTTGACACTGGACTTCAGGCATTTTGGCATTTCCTTCTCCCCAGTCTTCCTCCAGACTCTGGCACCTTGATTTCCGAATGACATGCAAAATTTGCTTTCATCAGAAAAAAGTACTTGGGACCACTTAGCAACAGTCCAGTGCTGCTTCTCTGTAGCCCAGGTCAGGCGCTTCTGCCGCTGTTTATGGTTCAAAAGTGGCTTTACCTGGGGAATGCGGCACCTGTAGCCCATTTCCTGCACACGCCTGTGCGCGGTGGCTCTGGATGTTTCCACACCAGACTCAGTCCACTTCTTCCTCAGGGTCCGGTCACCTCTTCTCGTTGTACAGCGTTTTCTGCCACATTGTTTCCTTCCAACAGACTTACCATTGAGGTGCCTTGATACAGCACTCTGGGAACAGCCTATTTGTTGAGAAATTTCTTTCTGGGTCTTACCCTCTTGCTTGAGGGTGTCAATGATGGCCTTCTTGACATCTGTCAGGTCGCTAGTCTTACCCATGATGGGGGTTTTGAGTAATGAACCAGGCAGGGAGTTTTTAAAAGCCTCAGGTATCTTTTGCATGTGTTTAGAGTTAATTAGTTGATTCAGAAGATTAGGGTAATAGGTCGTTTAGAGAACCTTTTCTTGATATGCTAATTTATTGAGACAGGTTTTTTGGGTTATCAGGAGTTGTAGGCCAAAATCATCAGTATTAAAACAATAAAAGGCCTGACAAATTTCAGTTGGTGGATAATGAATCTATAATATATGAAAGTTTAATTGTAATCATTACATTATGGTAAATAATGAAATTTAACACTATATGCTAATTTTTTGAGACGGACCTGTATTTCTAAACCAAAATCAAGTTCTGGGTCTTGCAGAGAGGAAAAGTGTAATTGGAAGATTCGCACCTGTTTTGTGATTAGTGATTAGTCCCTAATGTAGTCTGTCCTGTGAAACAGTAATGAAGGTGCAGGCACGAGACACAGCTTTGTCGTTGTGATTTTAGGCTTGCAGCACTGTAAAGCCATGTTATCGCATAACTAAGATACTGATTTTTTTCTTTTACGTTTTTGTGCAGAAAACTTTGTCCAAGCAAACTGCATTTTTTTTACCATTTTTTCTCTATAGGCTTGTGTGTCGAGTCTGTAAAAAACACATGAAAAAAAAAATTAAAGTGTAGGATCAAAGCTGCATGAAATAAAGGGAAAGGCGCAGCAAAAACGCAATAATCAATGAAGATTCTTAATGTGTATTATAGTGCAGAAAATATTTAGAAAAAATGTAGCATGTTTGTTAGGCAATCCCTGCCGCAGGGACAGGAACATATTATTCGACCAAAGCAAAGTCCAGCTCACCATGGTTGACATCTCTGGATACTCGGAGCACGGAACCGCTGTGTCAGGGCGTAGAAGGATCAAGGAAGAAGGAAACATCCAGCTCAACGAGATAGTGAAAAAACGTGTCGTTCCTTTATTCACTTAAATAATATATGTGGAGGATAAAAACATCAGCAACAACAGGAATAAAAACAGTATCAACGCGTTTCTGGTGACAGAGCACCCTTAGTTATTTAAGTGAATAAAGGAACGACACGTTTTTTCACTATCTCGTTGAGCTGGATGTTTCCTTCTTCCTTGACATATTATTCGAGCACACCGAAGACACTGGGTTAGCACCCGAGCATGCTCAGATTACACCTTATCCGAACACATTCACTCATCACTAATCCTAAACCATATAAAGTACATTTATTACTTACAATCTGTCATGAATGTTTATGATCACTCAGAATTAGTAATATAAATATTCTTGCTATCTCAGTGTTTGCATATTTGTTAGCACGATCCAATAATTGTAATACATGCCATGTGTTAGATACAGGTGGGGAGGTGACTACTATGTGCTGCTGCTGAAGAAGGACTCCAACAACACATCTAGCAACCTTCCACCTTTCATTTATTTTTTCATGGACACTTGGGAGATTTCCACGTGCTGCAATAATCCTGTGTGAATAGCGACCAACGGGATCTGATCAACCACAGGAGGACACATGGGGAGTTTATCATTGCACTTTGGCGCAAGAAGTCCCAGCAGTTTCGTGATATAGACCGTTACTGTGACCAGCTCCAAAACCAGCAGACCAGGGGTAAGGCCGGAGACACACTGGTGCGAGATCCGGCCGAGTCTCGCTGGTGAAAAGCAAGCTGTGGCACCGGCACTCCGGAGCAGAGCGTGCAGCCGCATAGCAATACATGGAGCCGCACGCTCCGCTCCGGAGTGCCGCTGCCACAGCTTGCTTTTCACCAGCGAGACTCGGCCGGATCTCGCACCAGTGTGTCTCCGGCCTGAGTCTTCACCTGTCCACCTGCAGACGTGGGAGACATCTAATATTTGGTGTGATATCAATATTTGAGTGTATAAACCAGATGCAATTGTCGCCATATAGCCTGATCTCATGTTCACACCATAGGACATTTCATAAGTAGATGGGGTCCAATTTGTTACCGCATTTGCCCCTCTTTTTTTGTCTAGTTTTTGGTGTTTTTCACCTGCCTTTCATTTACGCTTTATTGATATTTTAATTCTGCATCTTTTGTAAAGACTATTTTATGTGTTTGCCTTTTTTGTTTGTTTTTTCTTAAATGTTCACCATTGTGGGTAGAGAATTTTTTTTGTTTCTAAATGTTTTCAGCTGATTCATCAATTGCAACTTTTTAAATGTCACAAATGTCCTCCCATCTCCCCACCATCTAATGATTTTATACATGCCAGATACTTTTAGTGCAATTTTTGCATCACAAAACAGGAAAAACATAAAAAAAAGGACTATGATCCCGATTCATGAAGACCGACGTTGTTCTATATAGTTCATGCAACGTCTGAAAAGTAGCACCCCGTGCCACAGGCGTTATTTCAGCTTATTATGAATTAGACGATCTGTCTTATCCCAGCACCATTCATTTTGGTGGAGACGAAACTGATGTGAAAACGCCAAAAGTCACAATATTTTTGCACAACTTCACATTGGGCATAAATTTATCAACTTTTCATATCAAATTCTGGAATAATCACTTTTATTGAATCAGTGTAGATTTGTTACTTTCCCCAATTTAATGAACTGTGTATTCAGAGTCTTATCGGAGTGTAATTAGCCTAATTGGACCAGTGTTGAGAAAAGTCATGTGACCCTGGCCTTGGCGGCAGAGTGATTTGAGCAATAGATATATGCCCCATGCACACATATTTTTGCTTTATAAAAGCTCAAACTTAGAGCAGTTGTGATCATAAAATATTTGTGTACCTTTTGCATGCTAACAACCTTGTAGATTTTTCTCTGTTGGCTTTTGTAGTAATTAGTGATGAGTGAACATACTTTGATAAGGCGTAATCTGAGCATGCTCAGGTGCTAACTGAGAGTCTTCGGCGTGCTCGAATAATATGTTTGAATCCCTGCAGCTGCATGTCTCGCAGCAGTTCGACAGCAGCAACACATGCAGGGATAGCCTAACCAACCGGCACTCGAACATATTTTCCGAGCACACCGAAGACACTCGGTTGGTACACGAGCATGTACAGATAACACCTTATCCGAGCACATTTGCTTTCACTCATCATGCATTAGTAGTAATGCCTAAAAAAAAAAATTTTAAAAAAATTGTGGCATGCTCCATCGGAAGCCTTGATTAAAGCACCACATTGGTGTTTTTTATTTCACCGCTGGAGTGGTGTCACTAAGGTAAATTCCCTGTCTGTAGTAATATACTTACCAGCTGCCGTCTTCTGCTCTTCCCTGCTCTTCTTCTTCTTTTATTTACCTAATTTTCCTAATTTTTAAAACCCTTTAAAGATCAAGATGGTTTTTTTTTTCTTATGTCCTGATACATAAAACCATACAATTCTATGAGGCTATACTTAATTTTTCTCATGACAGTATATTGGAAAGTACTACAAGAGGCTCCATCCCATTTTTCATGTCTTCCTACAAGTGTTATAATTTTGGGTTCAAAGGCATACGGTAATTATAATTGTACAATTAAAATATTAAAAATCAACAGTAATTAAGTACAAAGTTAAAAACAAACATTAGCTTAAAATGTTTCAGGTACTAATTAAACGGATCGAAAAATAATTACTATAATTAAAATCACAATAAACAAGTCCATAACAAGTACAACATCAAGACCAAAGACCGCGGTCGGCCACATCTGAATACAGGATAAACCTTTTATATCAACACTTGAAAACATTAACATCTTTATACTAAAATAAGACTGAAGTAAAACTATTATGTACAGTATACCTGCTATTTCAGGTCACTGTCTGGAATTAATTGTCCTGGGTGTACAAGAGGAATAACACTATTTTTGGCCATTCCATGATTTGTATCCTGCATTGTTCACTAGTTTCCTCCTCTGCAAGCTGTATCTCAAATTTTTTGTTTTTACTGAGCTAGTGGGTTAAGTCCAGTTGCTATTTTTTCAATAGATCGTATACACAGATTGAGGAATATCTACTCTTCTGTCTCTATGTAGCACATGCTCAGAAGCAGCATCAGCATGACGATTATGCAGCAGTACAGAGCAGAGTAGCTGTGAATCCAGCAGTGGGTGACATCTTGCAGCAGTACAAAGCAGAGTAGCTGTGAATCCAGCAGTGGGTGACATATACTTAATAGAAAGCAGCAGCATGGGACTATGTGTGCTTCTGCCAATCTCTTAATCGCCAGGGTCAAACGGCCTTCGATTCTCTCATGTGAGAGAATCTGTTGTGAATTTACCTTTTGGCTCCCTCTAGTGGCTACTAGTGATTTGACTCTGGGTATGTCATTCATCCCTTGTATGCTCACCTGGGTCGTTAGGTCAGGGGTGTTGCTATATAAGCTCCCTGGACCTTCAGTTCAATGCCTGGCAACGTTGATATCAGAGCTAATCTGTAGTGCTCTTGTCTTCTGATCCTGGTTCCTGTTTGATTAAGCTAAGTCTGCTTTCTTGCTTTTTGCTATTTGTTTTTGTTTGCATTTTTGTCCAGCTTGTATATAATCTGTATCCTGACCTTGCTGGAAGCTCTAGGGTGGCTGGTGTTCTCCCCCCGGGTCGTTAGACGGTTCGGGGGTTCTTGAATCTCCAGCGTGGATTTTTGATAGGGTTTTTGTTGACCATATAAGTTATCTTACTACATTCTGCTATTAGTAAGTGGGCCTCTCTTTGCTAAACCTAGTTCATCTCTGTGTTTGTCATTTCCTCTTACCTCACCGTTATTATTTGTGGGGGGCTTGTATCCTACTTTTGGGGTCCTTTCTCTGGAGGCAAGAGAGGTCTTTGTTTTCCTCTTCTAGGGGTAGTTAGCTCTCCGGCTGGCGCGAGACATCTAGCGACCAACGTAGGCATGTTCCCGGCTACTTCTAGTGTTGGCGTTAGGAGTAGATATATGGTTAACCCAGTTACCACTGCCCTATGAGCTGGATTTTTGTACTTCGCAGACTGGCTGATATCTCTGAGACCCTCGCCATTGGGGTCATAACAGTTTGCCGGGCCAGTATTAAATGTTAAATGCATTGCAGAAGCGGGATTATAAGAAAGAAAGTTCTGAGTTTTTTTTTTTTCTTTCTCTCATTTTTTTTTCTTTTCCCCTTTACCTCTGAGTGGCTTGTGATTGCTGCAGACATGAATGTCCAGACCTTGATTACAAGTGTGGACCAGCTTGCTGCTCGTGTGCAGGGCATACAAGATTATGTTACCAGAAATCCTATGTCAGAACCTAAGATACCGATTCCTGAACTGTTTTCCGGAGAGCCGATTTAAGTTTAGAAATTTCAGGAATAATTGTAAATTGTTTTTGTCCCTGAGACCCTGTTCCTCTGGAGACTCCGCTCAGCAAGTGAAAATTGTTATTTCTTTTTTACGGGGCGACCCTCAGGATTGGGCTTTCTCGCTGGCGCCAGGAGATCCGGCATTGGCTGATATTGATGCGTTTTTTCTGGCGCTCGGTTTGCTTTATGAGGAACCCAATCTTGAGATTCAGGCAGAAAAAGCCTTGCTGGCTATGTCTCAGGGCCAGGACGAGGCTGAAGTGTATTGCCAAAAATTTCGGAAATGGTCCGTGCTGACCCAGTGGAACGAGTGTGCATTGGCTGCAAATTTTAGAAATGGCCTTTCTGAAGCCATTAAGAATGTGATGGTGGGTTTTCCCATTCCCACAGGTCTGAATGATTCCATGGCCCTGGCAATTCAAATTGACCGGCGGTTGCGGGAGCGCAAAACCGCAAATTCCCTCATGGTGTTATCTGAACAGGCACCTGATTTAATTCAATGTGATAGAATCCTGACTAGAAATGAGCGGAAAATTCATAGACGCCAGAATGGCTTGTGTTACTACTGTGGTGATTCTACACATGTTATCTCAGCATGCTCTAAGCGTCTTACTAAGGTTGTTAGTCCTGTCGCCATTGGTAATTTGCAACCTAAGTTTATTCTATCTGTAACTTTGATTTGCTCACTGTCATCGTATCCTGTCATGGCGTTTGTGGATTCAGGTGCTGCCCTGAGTCTTATGGATCTGTCATTTGCCAAGCGCTGCGGTTTTGTTCTTGAGCCATTAGAAAATCCTATCCCTCTTAGGGGTATTGATGCTACGCCATTGGCAGAAAATAAACCGCAGTTTTGGACACAGGTTACCATGTGCATGACTCCTGAACATCGGGAGGTGATACGTTTTCTTGTTCTGCATAAGATGCATGATTTGGTTGTTTTGGGTTTGCCATGGTTACAGACCCATAATCCAGTCTTGGACTGGAAGGCAATGTCAGTGTCAAGTTGGGGCTGTCATGGAATTCATGGAGATTCCCTGCCCATGTCTATTGCTACTTCTACGCCTTCGGAAGTTCCGGCGTATTTGTCTGATTATCAGGATGTCTTCAGCGAGTCTAGGTCAAGTGCATTGCCTCCTCATAGGGAATGTGACTGTGCAATAGATTTGATTCCAGGCAGTAAGTTTCCTAAGGGAAGACTGTTTAATCTGTCGGTACCTGAACATACCGCGATGCGTTCATATATCAAGGAGTCTCTGGAGAAGGGGCATATCCGTCCTTCTTCTTCCCCTCTTGGTGCGGGATTCTTTTTTGTGGCCAAAAAGGACGGATCTTTGAGGCCTTGTATTGACTATCGGCTTTTAAATAAGATCACTGTCAAATTTCAGTATCCTTTGCCGCTGTTGTCAGACTTGTTTGCCCGGATTAAAGGTGCCAAGTGGTTCACCAAGATAGACCTTCGTGGTGCGTACAACCTTGTGCGCATTAAGCAAGGAGATGAATGGAAAACCGCATTCAATACGCCCGAAGGTCATTTTGAGTACTTGGTGATGCCATTTGGGCTCTCTAATGCACCTTCAGTTTTTCAGTCCTTTATGCATGACATCTTCCGGAAGTATCTGGATAAATTTTTGATCGTTTATCTGGATGATATTCTGTTTTTTTCTGATGATTGGGACTCGCATGTGGAGCAGGTCAGGATGGTTTTCAAGATTTTGCGTGAAAATTCTTTGTTTGTGAAAGGCTCAAAGTGTCTCTTTGGTGTACAGAAGGTTCCCTTTTTAGGGTTCATTTTTTCCCCTTCTGCTGTGGAGATGGACCCAGTCAAGGTCCGAGCTATTCATGATTGGACTCAACCCTCGTCAGTTAAGAGTCTTCAGAAGTTCTTGGGTTTTGCTAACTTCTACCGTCGTTTTATCGCTAATTTTTCTAGCGTTGTTAAACCGTTGACGGATATGACCAAGAAAGGCTCTGATGTGGCTAACTGGGCTCCTGCTGCCGTGGAGGCTTTCCAGGAGTTGAAACGCCGGTTTACTTCGGCGCCTGTTTTGTGCCAGCCTGACATCTCACTTCCCTTTCAGGTTGAGGTGGATGCTTCGGAGATTGGGGCAGGGGCCGTTTTGTCGCAGAGAGGCCCTGGTTGCTCTACTATGAGACCTTGTGCCTTTTTCTCTAGGAAGTTTTCGCCGGCAGAGCGAAATTATGATGTGGGCAATCGGGAGTTGTTGGCCATGAAGTGGGCATTTGAGGAGTGGCGTCATTGGCTCGAGGGTGCTAAGCATCGTGTGGTGGTCTTGACTGATCACAAAAATCTGATGTTTCTCGAGTCTGCTAAACGCCTGAATCCTAGACAGGCCCACTGGTCATTGTTTTTCTCCCGTTTTGACTTTGTGGTCTCGTATTTACCAGGTTCTAAGAATGTGAAGGCCGATGCTCTGTCTAGGAGCTTTGTGCCTGATGCTCCTGGAGTCGCTGAACCTGTGGGTATTCTTAAGGAAGGAGTTATCTTGTCAGCTATTTCTCCAGATCTGCGACGTGTGTTGCAGAGATTTCAGGCTGGTAGGCCTGACTCTTGTCCACCTGACAGATTGTTTGTGCCTGCTAAATGGACCAACAGTCATTTCCGAGGTTCATTCCTCAGTGTTGGCAGGGCACCCGGGAATTTTTGGCACCAGAGATCTGGTGGCCAGGTCCTTTTGGTGGCCTTCCTTGTCAAGGGATGTGCGGTCATTTGTGCAGTCCTGTGGTACTTGTGCTCGAGCTAAGCCTTGCTGTTCACGTGCCAGCGGGTTGCTCTTGCCCTTGCCTGTCCCGAAGAGACCTTGGACACACATCTCTATGGATTTCATTTCGGATCTTCCGGTGTCTCAGGGCATGTCTGTCATCTGGGTGATATGTGATCGTTTCTCCAAGATGGTCCATCTGGTTCCTTTGCCTAAGCTGCCTTCCTCTTCTGATCTGGTTCCTGTGTTCTTCCAGAACGTGGTTCGTTTGCACGGCATTCCTGAGAATATTGTGTCGGACAGAGGATCCCAGTTTGTTTCCAGGTTCTGGCGATCCTTTTGTGGTAGGATGGGCATTGAATTGTCGTTTTCGTCCGCTTTTCATCCACAGACTAACGGACAAACGGAACGAACTAATCAGACTCTGGAGGCGTATTTGAGGTGTTTTGTCTCTTCTGATCAGGATGATTGGGTGACCTTCTTGCCGTTGGCTGAATTTGCCCTTAATAATCGGGCTAGTTCTGCCACCTTGGTTTCGCCATTTTTCTGCAACTCCGGTTTCCATCCTCGTTTTTCCTCGGGACATGTGGAGCCTTCTGACTGTCCTGGAGTGGATTCTGTGGTGGATAGGTTGCAGCGGATCTGGAATCATGTGGTGGACAACTTGAAGTTGTCACAGGAGAAGGCTCAGCGTTTTGCCAACCGCCGCCGCGGTGTGGGTCCCCGACTTCGTGTTGGGGATTTGGTATGGCTGTCTTCTCGATTTGTTCCTATGAAGGTCTCCTCTCCCAAATTTAAGCCTCGATTCATTGGTCCTTACAAGATATTGGAGATCCTTAATCCTGTATCCTTTCGCCTGGATCTTCCGATGTCGTTTGCCATTCACAACGTATTTCATAGGTCCTTGTTGCGGCGGTACGTTGTGCCTGTGGTTCCTTCTGCTGAGCCTCCTGCTCCGGTGTTGGTTGAGGGCGAGTTGGAGTACGTGGTGGAGAAGATCTTAGATTCTCGTCTCTCCAGGCGGAGGTTTCAGTACCTGGTCAAGTGGAAGGGCTATGGTCAGGAGGATAATTCCTGGGTGGTCGCCTCTGATGTGCATGCGGCCGATTTAGTTCGTGCCTTTCACGCCGCTCATCCTGATCGCCCTGGTGGTCTTGGTGAGGGTTCGGTGACCCCTCACTAAGGGGGGGGGTACTGTTGTGAATTTACCTTTTGGCTCCCTCTAGTGGCTACTAGTGATTTGACTCTGGGTATGTCATTCATCCCTTGTATGCTCACCTGGGTCGTTAGGTCAGGGGTGTTGCTATATAAGCTCCCTGGACCTTCAGTTCAATGCCTGGCAACGTTGATATCAGAGCTAATCTGTAGTGCTCTTGTCTTCTGATCCTGGTTCCTGTTTGATTAAGCTAAGTCTGCTTTCTTGCTTTTTGCTATTTGTTTTTGTTTGCATTTTTGTCCAGCTTGTATATAATCTGTATCCTGACCTTGCTGGGAGCTCTAGGGTGGCTGGTGTTCTCCCCCCGGGCCGTTAGACGGTTCGGAGGTTCTTGAATCTCCAGCGTGGATTTTTGATAGGGTTTTTGTTGACCATATAAGTTATCTTACTACATTCTGCTATTAGTAAGTGGGCCTCTCTTTGCTAAACCTAGTTCATCTCTGTGTTTGTCATTTCCTCTTACCTCACCGTTATTATTTGTGGGGGGCTTGTATCCTACTTTTGGGGTCCTTTCTCTGGAGGCAAGAGAGGTCTTTGTTTTCCTCTTCTAGGGGTAGTTAGCTCTCCGGCTGGCGCGAGACATCTAGCGACCAACGTAGGCATGTTCCCCGGCTACTTCTAGTGTTGGCGTTAGGAGTAGATATATGGTTAACCCAGTTACCACTGCCCTATGAGCTGGATTTTTGTACTTCGCAGACTGGCTGATATCTCTGAGACCCTCGCCATTGGGGTCATAACAAGAATCGAGCCGTTTACACTAACGACACTCGGCTCAAACTCTTATAGTGTTTGAGCCGTGTGTCATCTTGCTGTGCTGGGATTTTCTCAAATTAGGGAATTGGATCACAGGAGCGGAGAAGATGGAGAACATAATTTCTCCATATTTTTTTTTTTTTTTTTTTTTCCTGTGCCTGTACATCGGACTGTACTCACATAGCATCCAAGTGCAATCCGATGTTTCACATTCACCCATAGACTTGTATGTGTGTGTGTGATCCGGTTATTGGATGCATTCACAGCATGCTGCAATTATGCAATTATTTTGTTGTACTGAATCGGCATGAGAAAAAAATATCTCAGATCTGCACTGCCCCATAGTATAACATTGGGCCGAGTGCTTGATAAAACATCGCATTGCACTCAGCCATATTAAACATTCGTGTGAGTGACCCCCATAACCCGGCCTCTCACTCTGCTCTTACCTCCTCCTTCACATTCTATAGACTTTTACAGATAGACAATTTTATCCTTTCAGTTCATATTGGTCTTTTTTTTTCAGCGTGAATGATAAGCGAATGAAGCAAAGTGAAAGGATTAGAAGGGAACATATTTTACTGATAAGCTATATTACAAAGGCTATAAACGCTAGTTCTTTGCAACTTTTTTTTTACCTGTATATGATTACCTTGTGTATTTATAACAGGGGTGTACAACCTTTTAAAATCTCACGGCCTAATCACGAGAACAACTGTCAGTACATAAACAGATCCCCAGAACCACCATCAGTACATGAACACCTCTACAGAAGCACTGTCAGTACATGCAGCACTAAGTTTCGTATAGTGATCAATTAAAATGTCAAGTCAAACCCCACCATATACACTGGTATCGTATGAACCTGCAACAGTGATAGAGATACTATGAGCTGTTCTTACCAAACATCATCAGACTGCAGACCATAAAGAAACCCCAGTACTGATGAGACCTAGTCAATATCACAAATAAACACATCTAGGTACCTTACATGTGATGTTTTCTCTGATTTAGGCCAGCATCACACTCAGCGTAGGGAAATACGGTTCGTATTTTACGGCCGTAATACGCAGTAATTTTCACAAAACACTGTTCCGTATTCAATGCGAGGATGCGATCTTTACGGACAAATGTATCCGTGTGTCATCCGTATGGCTTCCGTACGGCGATTTGTTTTTTATTTTTTTTTGTGCAGGCATACAAAATGGACAAATCATGGATCCATTGGCTAAAATATTCCTAAAATCATATATACAGTCTATATATATATATATATATATATATATATATATATATATATATATATATATATATATATATATACACAGTGCCTACAAGTAGTATTCAACCCCCTGCAGATTTAGCATGTTTACACATTTGGAATTAACTTGGCATTGTGAGATTTGGACTGTAGATCAGCCTGGAAGTGTGAAATGCACTGCAGCAGAAAAGAATGTTATTTCTTTGTTTATTTATTTTTTTAAATTGTGAAAAGTGTTTTCAGAGGGTCATTTATTATTCAACCCCTCAACCCCCCAGAATTCTGTTTGGTTCCCCTAAAGTATTAAGAAGTAGTTCAGGCACAAAGAACAATGAGCTTCACATGTTTGGATTAATTATCTCTTTTTCCAGCCTTCTGACTATTTAAGACCCTCCCCAAACTTGTGAACAGCACTCAAACATGGTCAACATGGGAAAGACAAAGGAGCATTCCAAGGCCATCAGAGACAAGATCGTGGAGGGTCACAAGGCTGGCAAGGGGTACAAAACCCTTTCCAAGGAGTTGGGCCTACCTGTCTCCACTGTTGGGAGCATCATCCGGAAGTGGAAGGCTTATGGAACTACTGTTAGCCTTCCACGGCCTGGACAGCCTTTGAAAGTTTCCTCCCGTGCCGAGGCCAGGCTTGTCCGAAGAGTCAAGGCTAACCCAAGGACAACAAGGAAGGAGCTCCGGGAAGATCTCATGGCAGTGGGGACATTGGTTTCAGTCAATACCATAAGTAACGTACTCCACCGCAATGGTCTCCGTTCCAGACGAGCCCGTAAGGTACCTTTACTTTCAAAGCATCATGTCAAGGCTCGTCTACAGTTTGCTCATGATCACTTGGAGGACTCTGAGACTGACTGGTTCAAGGTTCTCTGGTCTGATGAGACCAAGATCGAGATCTTTGGTGCCAACCACACACGTGACGTTTGGAGACTGGATGGCACTGCATACGACCCCAAGAATACCATCCCTACAGTCGAGCATGGTGGTGGCAGCATCATGCTGTGGGGCTGTTTCTCAGCCAAGGGGCCTGGCCATCTGGTCCGCATCCATGGGAAGATGGATAGCACGGCCTACCTGGAGATTTTGGCCAAGAACCTCCGCTCCTCCATCAAGGATCTTAAGATGGGTCGTCATTTCATCTTCCAACAAGACAACGACCCAAAGCACACAGCCAAGAAAACCAAGGCCTGGTTCAAGAGGCAAAAAATCAAGGTGTTGCAGTGGCCTAGTCAGTCTCCTGACCTTAACCCAATTGAAAACTTGTGGAAGGAGCTCAAGATTAAAGTCCACATGAGACACCCAAAGAACCTAGATAACTTGGAGAAGATCTGCAAGGAGGAGTGGGCCAAGATAACTCCAGAGACCTGTGCCGGCCTGATCAGGTCTTATAAAAGACGATTATTAGCTGTAATTGCAAACAAAGGTTATTCCACAAAATATTAAACCTAGGGGTTGAATAATAATTGACCCACACTTTTATGTTTAAAATTTATAAAAATTTAACTGAGCAACAAAACTTTTTGGTTTGTAAGATTTATGCATCTGTCAATAAATCCTGCTCTTGTTTGAAGTTTGAAGGCTCTAACTTATTTGCATCTTATTAAACCTGCTAAATCTGCAGGGGGTTGAATACTACTTGTAGGCACTGTATATATATATATATATATATATATATATATATATATATATATATATATATATATATATATATATAGAGAGAGAGAGATAGAGATAGAGATAGAGATAGAGATAGATAGATAGATAGATAGATAGATAGATAGATAGATAGATATAGATATATATTTCAGCGCAAGATAGCATAAAAGCCGGTAATTCAATTGCCTGCTTTTGCTCTCTCCTTCACAAACCCAACAGGATATGAGACTTGGTTTACATACGTTAAACCATCTCCTATCCCTTTTTTTATTACATATTCCTCTTTAGTAATGTAACAAGTGTCTGTGTGTAAAATTTTGAAGCTCTAGCTATTAAATTAAAGGGTTAAATCCCGGAAAAAAATGGCGTGGGCTCCCGCGAAATTTTCTCCGCCAGAGTGGGAAAGCCAGTGACTGAGGGCAGATATTAATAGCCTAGAGAGGGACCATGGTTATAGGACCCCCCCTGGCTAAAAACATCTGCCCCCAGCCACCCCAGAAAAGGCACATCTGGAAAATGCGCCTATTCTGGCACTTAGCCTCTCTCTTCCCACTCCCGTGTAGCGGCGGGATATGGGGTAATGAAGGGTTAATGTCACCTTGCTATTGTAAGGTGACATTAAGCCAGGTTAATAATGGAGAGGCGTCAATTATGACACCTATCCATTATTAATCCAATAGTATGAAATGGTTAATAAAACACACACACATTATTAAAAAGTATTTTAATGAAATAAAGACACAGGGTGTTTTAATATTTTATTAGACTCTCAATCCACCTGAAGACCCTTGTCACCTGAAATGAAGTTAAACAAAACAAACAACAATATTCCATACCTTCTGTCGATCAGTCTTGTCCCACGCTGTAAATCCATCTGAAGGGGTTAAATCATTTTACACCCAGGAGCTCTGCTAATGCAGCTGTGCTCCTGTCTGTAAAATTTGGTGAATGACTGGAATGCAGGGGAATGTCCTATAGTTACCTCGAGTCGCGGTGATGTTCATATGAGTTCATCCAGCAGAGGGCGCATCACCGCGACTCAAGGTAACTATAGGACATTCCCCTGCATTCCATTCATTCACTATATATATGTGTGTGTGTGTGTCCCACTGATATATATGTGTATATATATATAATATGTGTGTGTCTCACTGATATATATGTGTATATATATGTATATATTTATATATATCTATCCTATTCTATGTGTACACATTTATTCTACCTATTCTATTCTGTCAGTGTGATTTTACTGTACACCGCACTGAATTACCGGCTTTTCTAGAGAACACCGCTGCATATTTCTCGCAAGTCACTCGCATGGTCCGTGTGTAATCCGTAATTTTCTCACCCCCATAGACTTTCATTGGCGGATTTTTTGCGCAATACGGTGACAAACGCCGCATGCTGTGATTTTCTACGGCCGTACAAGACCGTATAATACCAATCAGTAAAATACGGCAGATAGGAGCTGGGCCATAGAGAATCATTGTGCCAATCATTGTACCAATCCGTATTTTCTGCGCCTCTCATACGTCCGTAAAACTCGCTAGTTTGACGCCGGCCTTAGAGTCATTCTCATCCCTTTAGTACAGACTCCATGAGATTTTACGCCCACAGCTCTTCAGCAGAACTCCATCTTCTCTGGGCTTCTGCAGCCCATCCTGACATGCTACCCTTAAAAATAAGTGTTATTTATATTCCTGAGGCATTATAATATCTCCCATGCCTTGCCCCTGAAAAATCTCCCTTCATTTTGCTTCCAGCACAAAATATAACCCCCACATTGTACCTATTATAATGCATTGTCTCCACAGCATCCCCCCCCCCCCCCAATAAACTATAACCACCAAACTGTCCTCAATTATATGGCCTCCATTCTGTCCACCTCCACAATCCCACCGCTACATACTGTCCCCCTATGCAGTGTTGGACTGGGGTACTAAAGGCCCAACAGTAACGCTGACTTTGGGGGGGCCCACTTTTCACCTGTATACAAATATTGCACTACCATCGTTCACATATTTAATGAACTGGGTAGTTTGGATAATATGCTGTTTTTTTTCTGTACAGAGTGAATTATGCTAAGTACTGCGCATAGAGTGGGATTGGGTGCTCAGACTTGCACATGGGCCCACCGGTGGATTGTCCTGTTACCCTATGGACCAGTCCGAGCCTGACCCTATACTACTTCTTCTCTCCTCTGCATCCCTTAACAGACTTTTCTCCCCTCTGAACACTTCCTCCACCATACTGTACCCTCACACCAACACCCCACCATCTTTAACAAGTCCCTTCAGTTTTCCAGTCCATAGAGTTCTTCCCTTCTATCTTCGCCATTTCTTCGGCGCAGCATTGACGGCTGCAGAATGATGTCAGCAGCTTGATGACCTCATGCTGCTACACATCAGGGCATGGAGGTGATAAGGACGGCTACCTCTGTCCTATCACTCATTTTAGATTGGGCATAAAATGGAAAAAGTTTTTAACAAATAATTTAGTTGAAAATGACTGGGTTTAGACGAAAAATACATTACTAATAAGAAAACGTCATACTTTGGCATTAGCAATGTTACTTATTACCCAAAATAAACAGTCCATTGTGTGGTTAGGTTTATCTAGCGTTGGTCTGCTATTGTCACCGTGTGCATATAAATTCTTACAATAAGACACATATACAGTATATACTTTCCCTCAATTATATCATTGATCCCACAGTAACGATTCACCTTTTCAGGTGTCATTAAGTTGTTCTGTCCCATTTTTGCATCTCATTATCGTCATTACAATAATAGTAATTACGTTTTATTTGCTTCTGTTCCATTTTAGTCTGGTTGTCATTGTAATGAAGTTTGTGAGATAGAAATAGAAAAAAATATGATTTTTTTTTTTTTTTTAGTGCAAAGCTACAATTCCTATTAATGGATCTAAAAGATGAATTAAATGTATAGGGCATAGAAAAAAGTCAACACATCGGAAATTATACTTTTTTTTTCTTCATTTTCTATTTGGAGGGTGAATGACTGTAGTCCATCATATAAGAATGTTGCACCATTAACCAATTTGGCTAATTAATAATTTGATAGATCTGACTTTTTTTTGTGGACACAGCAATTCCACTTTTATATTGCTTTAATGGGGGTGGAAAGGTGGTTTGTTCAAATTTTCATATATTTTAAAACTTTTTTTTTTTTTTTACTTTTAGTCCTCTTAGGGGATTTTAACCTGTATTGCAATACATAATGAAAATGGTCTCCTATGAATGCCAGCCAAGGGCTGGTTTTCATAAATGCAAAATCTTGAAAGACATTGTGGGAGTCTTCAGTAGACCACCGGCTGTCATGGCAGCCCTTTGGCACCAGGCAATTGTATCACGGGGACCTGATGGGTGCGTGGATCAGCATCTTCCCCCTCTCCCTCACGATCCACAAGCTTTAAATACTGCTGACGAAGGTCAAAAGCAGCAGGCAGGGCTTGGCTGCTAGAGGCAGATGTTGGCTGTGTGGCACAGCCAGTATGTTCCAGCAATTACGGTAACTGTCCCGAGAAAAACTTCAGTTTGCTTTTTCATAGCCATTCAGATAATGACTACTTATCACAACTGATTAAAACCTATTGTTCCCTCAAGGATGGTGGTCATTCTCCAAATTAAATATTTAATTCACATGGATAGAAGTAGAGAAGGCTTGGGAACTGCTAGCCAACCAATATTTAAGAAATGAAGATTAGAATGTTATCATTTTCCTCTACCCCATGGAATTTGAATGCAGACATTACAGACTTTTTTATCAAGAGGGGGTTGCTCTAGTAGTGGACAACCCCTTTAATACTTTTATTTGGAGTTCTCTACCTTCTGGGCATACTGTGCTTCAACCCCTGTTGTTTCACCTAATCCATCCCGCTGCTCCCAAGGTTCCTGTTTGTGCCATGCCCTCAGGGCCGGATTTAAGAGGTGGGTGGCCCGAGGCCCATTTTGGAGGGAGGCCCATTTTTCAAGGTGTTGCAATATGTAATGCAAAAACACAAAATGAAACGAGCGCAAGGTTATTTACATTTAAGCAGAGTATTTCAGGTAAAATCATTCATTTTCTTTTTTTTTATAATCCAGGCACTTTCCTTGATTTTCGTGCTGCAAAATCACTAATGATATCACTAAAGTCCAATTTCACGCAGTAGATCTGACTCGATGCTCATGATAGCCAAATTTACAAGTCGTTCCTGCTTCATGGATGTCCTTAATCGGTTTTCAACTAACTTGAGTTTTGAGAAGGAAAGCTCACCACTGCAGTTTGTTACCATCAAAATTAGATATATCCTTAGAGCTATCTCAATATTTCGGAAAGTGTCCTGCACACCCTTTTCCATAAGTTTGTACATGAAAAGTTCAGTGCTGATATGTTTTGGCTCCTCGTCTGTAAATAAATTGGCAAATGTTACAAACTGACACCGTTCATCGATAAATGTAATGTCCAAGTCATCTGAATAATACCTGACAAGTTGCTCTGCTGTGCCCTTAAGCTCGTCTGAAGACAGTTCTTTCAGATGGCTAAAAAAGCTAAATTTGTATTGTAGAAATTTGGTCTGTCTATATCAAAGACTGCTGCCTATATGTCAGAGGCTGCTGTTGGGCTGTATATGTATGAGGAGCTTCTGCTGGGCTGTATATGTATGAGAGGCTTCTGCTGGGCTGTATATGTATGAGAGGCTTCTGCTGGGCTGTATATGTATGAGAGGCTTCTGCTGGGCTGTATATGTATGAGAGGCTTCTGCTGGGCTGTATATGTATGAGAGGCTTCTGCTGAGCTGTATATGTATGAGGGGCTTCTGCTGAGCTGTATATGTATGAGGGGCTTCTGCTGAGCTGTATATGTATGACAGGCTTCTGCTGGGCTGTATATGTATGAGAGGCTTCTGCTGGGCTGTATATGTACGAGAGGCTTCTGCTGGGCTGTATTTGTACGAGAGGCTTCTGCTGGGCTGTATATGTATGAGAGGCTTCTGCTGGGCTGTATATGTATGAGGGGCTTCTGCTGGGCTGTATATGTATGAGAGGCTTCTGCTGGGCTGTGTGTGTATATATATATATATATATATATATATATATATATATATATATATATAGCTGCTGCCGGGCTGTATACAGTATATCAGAGGCTGTTGCTGTGCTGGCTGTATATAGAATAGAGGCTGTGGGGCTGTATAAAGTGTATACACAGCACTATACTGTAAACAGGTCCGCACTATATACAGTGCCTTGCAAAAGTAATTGGCCCCCTTGAACTTTTCAACCTTTTCCCACATATCATGCTTCAAACATAAAGATACCAAATATAAATTTTTGGTAAAGAATTAACAACAAGTGGAGCACAATTGTGAAGTTGAAAGAAATGTATTGGTTATTTTAAATTTTTGTGGAAATTCAAAAACTGAAAAGTGGGGCGTGCAATATTATTCGGCCCCCTTTAACTTAATACTTTGTTGCGCCACCTTTTGCTGCGATTACAGCTGCAAGTCACTTGGGGTATGTCTCTCAGTTTTGTACATCGAGAGACTGAAATTATTGCCCATTCTTCCTTGGCAAACAGCTCAGTGAGGTTTGGTGGAGATCGTTTGTGAACAGCAGTTTTCAGCTCTTTCCACAGATTCTCGATTGGATTGAGGTCTGGACTTTGACTTGGCCATTCTAACACCTGGATACATTTATTTATGAACCATTCCATTGTAGATTTTGCTTTATGTTTGGGATCATTGTCTTGTTGGAAGACAAATCTCCATCCCAGTCTCAGGTCTTTTGCAGACTCCAACAGGTTTTTTTCAAGAATGGTCCTGTATTTGGCTCCATCCATCTTCCCATCAATTTTAACCATCTTCCCTGTCCCTGCTGAAGAAAAGCAGGCCCAAACCATGATGTTGCCACCACCATGTTTGACAGTGGGGATGGTGTGTTCAGGGTGATGAGCTGTGTTGCCTTTACGCCAAAAAGTTCGATTTCGGTTTCATCTGACCAGAGCACCTTCTTCCACATGTTTGGTGTGTCTCCCAGGTGGCTTGTTGCAAACTTTAAATAACACTTTTTATGGACATCTTTGAGAAATGGCTTTCTTCTTGCCACTCTTCCATAAAGGCCAGATTTGTGCAGCATACGACTGATTGTTGTCCTATGGACAGACTGTCCCACCTCAGCTGTAGATCACTGCAGTTCATCCAGAGTGGTCATGGGCCTCTTGGCTGCATCTTTGATCAGTCTTCTCCTTGTTTGACATGAAAGTTTAGAGGGACGGTTGGGTCTTGGTAGATTTGCAGTGGTATGATACTCTTTCCATTTTCAATATGATCGCTTGCACAGTGCTCCTTGGGATGTTTACAATTTTGGAAATCATTTTGTATCCAAATCCGGCTTTAAACTTCTCCACAACAGTATCACAGACCTGCCTGTTTTGTTCCTTGATCTTCATGATGCACTCTGTGCTTCAAACAGAACCCTGAGACTATCACAGAGCAGGTGCATTTATATGGAGACTTGATTACACACAGGTTGATTATATTTATCATCATTAGGCATTTAGGACAACATTGGATCATTCAGAGATCCACAATGAACTTCTGGAGTGAGTTTGCTGCACTGAAAGTAAAGGGACTGAATAATATTGCACGCCCCACTTTTCAGTTTTTGAATTTCCACAAAAATTTAAAATAACCAATAAATTTCGTTCAACTTCACAAGTGTGTTCTACTTGTTGATTCTTTACCAAAAATTTACATTTGGTATCTTTATGTTTGAAGCATGATATGTGGGAAAAGGTTGAAAAGTTCCAGGGGGCCGAATACTTTCACAAGACAATGTAAAAAAGTATACACAGACACACTATAATGCAGGATATAGTGTGGACCTGTATATACCGTATGGTCAGGGCCGTATTTAGAGTTTCTGCTGCCCTAGGCACTTTTAGTGCTGCCTCCCCCTTTGGTGAGTGACTTTGGCAAGAATCGCTGATGTAAAAGTCACCTTTTGCAGCAGATCCGGCAGTTTTTCTGCATGTGTTGCGTAACTGATCACTTACGGCAACACTGCGTTCGGCCTCATTCATTCCCTATGGGATTTACGGCACTTTGCCGTGATCTGGCAAATGTGGTACCATACCTCCCAACTTTTGAAGAAGGGAAGGAGGTATAAAGTTTGCGGCGCGCGTAGTGCGCCACGGCAATTTTTAGGCCACTCCTCTGACCACACCCATTTCACAACTAGTCACACCCATATCCACGTCCCAACCACAGCCATTTAGCACTGCTGATCACACTGTTTTATATACAATAATTATAAACAAAAAAAAATATGGCCACACAGTGCTCCATACTGTATAATGGCCACACATGATGCTCAATACTGTATAATGGCCACACACAGTTCTCCATACTGTATAATGGCCACACATGATGCTCAATACTGTATAATGGCCACATATGATGCTCCATAGTGTATAATGGCCACACATGATGCTCCATACTGTATAATGGCCACACAGTGCTCCATACTGTATAATGGCCACACAGTGCTCCATACTGTATAATGGCCACACACAGTTCTCCATACTGTATAATGGCCACACACAGTTCTCCATACTGTATAATGGCCACACATAGTGCTCCATACTGTATAATGATCCCACATGATGCTCCATACTGTATAATGGCCACACATGATGCTCCATACTGTATAATGGCCACACAGTGCTCCATACTGTATAATGGCCACACAGTGCTCCATACTGTATAATAGCCACACATAGTGCTCCATACTGCATAATGATCCCACATGATGCTCAATACTGTATAATGGCCACACATGATGCTCCATACTGTATAATGGCCACACATGATGCTCCATACTGTATAATGGCCACACAGTGCTCCATACTGTATAATGGCCACACAGTGCTCCATACTGTATAATAGCCACACATAGTGCTCCATACTGTATAATGATCCCACATGATGCTCAATACTTTATAATGACCCCCCCTCCTGTATGCATGGCTCATCTCCCTCCCATCCCATATGCATGGCTCATATCCCCCCTCTCCTGTATGCATGGCTCATATTCCCCCCCTGAATGCATGGCTCATATTCCCCCCCCCCCCGAATGCATGGCTCTTATTCCCCCCCTGAATGCATGGCTCTGTCAGACTCTGAACATTTTTTACCTTTTGTGCATTACTGCCCTTTTCCAATATGGCTTCTTTGGTCTCATGTGCACGGTCTCCTGCTATAAAACTCCACCCCAGCCTTCAGTCTGTGCTAGAGTATTCTGCCTTGCATCCAGCCCCTGACCTCTGATTACTCCCTGGCTATACACCTGCTCCTGTGAACCTGTGTGGTGATCCTGCTACTCAGCTCTGAGTTCCTGCTGCATACACAAGTTTCCAGTAATCCTCCTTCATCTGCTGTTCGTGTTTACTTCCATCTGCATTTGCTGGTCATGTAAGCTGTTGCTGCTTTGCAATAACCTGAGACTATTAACCAGGCCTCCCTGGTTGAGCTAAGATATGATTTGAACTGCCTAATAAACATATCTATCTGTGCCTGGACTAAGACAAGGATTTATTTGTGTCAAGTATCCTCAAGAATAACTGTGCTTCATAGACTTTCTGCTTGATTGCATTTTCCTCTGAAGTTTCCTATAGACTGCTAAGCTGCGTTTATTATTTGCACCAAGTGTTGTGGACTTGAGTTTCTCTCTGCACCTGTTTGAATCACCATGTGATAATATAGACTTTACCACTTATAAAACTGTGTCCTGTAGTTGTCTTGTTCCACGCAAAGAGTCTCCTGAGTTATCCCCTATAATTATTACAGGCTCATATTCCCCCCCTGCATGCATGGCTCATATTCCCCCCCCCCCTCCTGTATGCATGGCTCATATTCCCCCCTCCTGTATGCAAGGCTCATATTCCCCCCTCCTGTATGCATGGCTCATATCCCCCCCCGTATGCATGGCTCATATTCCCCCCCCCCCCGTATGCATGGCTCATATTCCCCCCCCCCCGAATGCATGGCTCATATTCCCCTCGAATGCATGGCTCATATTACCCCCCTGAATGCATGGCTCATATTCCCCCCTGTATGCATGGCTCATATTCCCCCCTGAATGCATGGCTCATATTCTCCCCCCCTGAATGCATGGCTCATATTCCCCCCCTGAATGCATGGCTCATATTCCCCCCTGTATGCATGGCTCATATTCCCCCCCCATGCATGACTCATATCCCCCCCCGTATGCATGGCTTATCTCTCCACCCCCCGCTCCCGCTCCTGCTCCTGCTCCCATCTTGAATGGCGTGCCGGCTTATGTCCTCCTTCATCTCCCTGTCCCCCCGTCCCTCATACTCACCTGTCCCACACTGCACAGCGGCGCCGACATCCCTCTGGCTCTGTCCCGACTCCCGACGCAGCACCTGCTTCCTGCGTGAGCGGTCATGTGATACCGCTCATTAAGGTCATGAATATGCGCATATTCATGACCTTAAAGAGCGGTACCATGTGACCGCTCATTCAGGACGAGCTCCAGACGCCGAGACCAGGCATCGCTGGAGCAGGGTGAGTATGACGTCTTCAAGGAGGGTGGGTGGGAGGCGGCGGGGGGTGGTGGTGGGTGGATGGGGGGGCGGGGGAATGGGGGGTGGTCAATCGGGAGGTGACCGACGACTTACAAAAAAAAAACCGAACCTTGCTCAGGTGCCGCCCCCTGCATTGTCCCCGCCCTAGGCACGTGCCCTCAAGTGCCTAGTGGCAATTACGGCCCTGAGTATGGTACTGTGTAGGACAGGAGCTGCAAGAAAGATACACAAATAGACAGAAACACACAGACAGAGATCATACTCACCCACCGCGACACTGTGAAGACTGAACCACTTCACTTCTGGATCTTCAGTGACTGAAGATCCAGAGTAAAGTCTTGCAGCGCTCCGCAGTGGAGAATCCTCTTCTCACGCCAACATCGTGGCTCCGCCTCCTTCTTCGAAGGTAGCTGAACAAACTCTCATCTGATCTAATCCAAGGGAGCGATCATATCGCTGAATAGAAGAATGAAGACACAAAAGAGCATAGTAAAACCAAAAACACTCAGTTTCCAAAAATCACAGTAGTCCGCAAGTGCTAGTAAAAAAACGGTCGGGAGGTGACCAGGACTTAAATTAAAAAAAAGAGAAAAAAAAAACCTTGCTCAGGTGCCGCCCCCTGCATCGTCCCGCCCTAGGCACGTGCCCTCAAGTGCCTAGTGGCAAATACGGCCCAGAGCTTAGTATACGTTTTTTGCAAAAAACGTATCAACCAAATACCTTGGTTTTTTTTACATCTTTTTACTAGCTCTTGCGGATTACTGTGATTTTTTGAAACTGAGTGTTTTTGGTTTTACTATGCCCTTTTGTGTCTTCAAGTTTCTAGGTGGTGTGTGAACATGTTCCTACAGACTTGTTCACTGTGCAAGTAGCCCATGTGTTCCTGTTTCCATATAGCTGAATAGGTAGCACCTAGTAGCTTCTTTTGGGATCGGAGAAGGCTGCCGCATGCTAAGCATTAGGTACAGGGAGGGTACTAAAGAAGTCTGGCTAGGCTATACAGGTCAGTGGATGCTGACGCAGGTCAGATGCTATGACTCTGCCGCTCTGCGCCAGCCACTGAGATGTAGGACCGTAGCCAGGTCCCTACACTTTCAATAGTTTCTCTTTTGTTAAATGTTCCTTATCATTAGAAACGGTTCACAGCAAAGAGGCATGTGTTTTACATGTTTTGAGATATTTATCCCTATATTGGTGGGAGGCCCCGCTTGGTGGGTGGCCCAGGGCCCAGGCCCCTTGGGCCCCCCTAAATCTGGGCCTGCATGCCCTCGCTTCCCATTTGACTTCCTGCTTGCTCCACCAACGCCCAGGATCCCTGTACCCACCTGGACCTGAAGCTTAGATGATCCACCTTACCAGGTGAGCCTAAACATATTGGCTGTTTTATGCTTTTTTCTTTATTTCTTTATTACCTGTGCTCATTGTAACAAATATTTTGCACACAATGATGTTTGACATAAGGTAAATCTAAAGGACAGTTTAATGAAACAAAGAGCTTCATTGTCAGTGTACTAGAAAGCTTAAAGGGACAGATGGACCTCTTAATTTTTCATTATGCCTTGCTGAATTCACCTGAACCAAGTGTGTATGTGTAAGAACATGTAGACAATCCTCTTATCAAGCTGAGACTGAAGTTTTTTTCGGAGATGTCACAGCAGAACAGTTTCATGGAAAGTCAGTGAGACAAAGCATGCAGGCATGAAAAGGGGTCCAGACAGGCAACGTAACGCTGGGCTGTCTGGCAGTTGTCTGGCCATGGTGTGGCCTGGCAGCAGAATGGTGATGTTATGGTCCTGAAGAACAGTAACAGGGGCTTTTTATACATGGTTTAGACAAAGAAAGCACATTGCAGCAAAAGTGCATATACATGATAACATCATACTGCAGAGAAAAACATATATTCAAGGACAAAGGCATACAATAGTTAAGTGTAATGACTTTAACCCCTTTCTGACCTCGGATGGGATAGTACATCCGAGGTCAGATCCCCCTCTTTGATTCAGGGCTCCGGCGGTGAGCCCGCATCAAAGCCGGGACATGTCAGCTGTTTTGAACAGCTGACATGTGCCCGCAATAGCGGCGGGTGAAATCGCGATTCACCCGCTGCTATTAACCCCTTCACCCCCAAGGGTGGTTTGCACGTTAAAGGGAACCTGTCACCACGTTTTTGGAAGATGGGATAAAAATAGCGTTAAATAGGGGCAGAGGTGGGCGTTACATTAGTGTGTTTGTTATGCGTTTATTACCCACCTAAGTTGCCGAAATACCTTTGCAAAGTCTCCGTTTTCGCCTGTCAATCAGGCTGGTCTGGTCAAAAGGGCGTGTTGTCTTCCCCCAGATTTTGCGTAGTTTTCCGTTGGTGGCGTAGTGGTGTGCGCATGCCCAAGGTCCCGAATCCTCTGCCAGGGGATTTAAAAGAGCGCGCTGTTCGTTATTTCATTGGTGATCGGTGGGCGCGGCCATCTTCCTTTGGCCGCGCGTGCGCAGAAGCGGCGCTCTGCTGGCCGCGGCTTCAGGAAAATGGCCGCCGCGATATCCATCTGCGCACGCGCGGTATCCCGCGGCCAATTTCCTGAAGCCGCGGCCAGCAGAGCGCCGCTTCTGCGCACGCGCGGCCAAAGGAAGATGGTCGCAAAGGAAGATGGCCGCGCCCACCGATCACCAATGAAATAACGAACAGCGCGCTCTTTTAAATCCCCTGGCAGAGGATTCGGGACCTTGGGCATGCGCACACCACTACGCCACCAACGGAAAACTACGCAAAATCTGGGGGAAGACAACACGCCCTTTTGACCAGACCAGCCTGATTGACAGGCGAAAACTGAGACTTTGCAAAGGTATTTCGGCAACTTAGGTGGGTAATAAACGCATAACAAACACACTAATGTAACGCCCACCTCTGCCCCTATTTAACGCTATTTTTATCCCATCTTCCAAAAACGTGGTGACAGGTTCCCTTTAATGACCAGGCCAATTTTTACAATTCTGACCACTGTCCCTTTATGATGTTATAACTCTGGAACACTTCAACGGATCCTGGTGATTCTGACATTGTTTTCTCGTGACATATTGTACTTCATGTTAGTGGTAAAAATTCTTTGATATTACCATTACCTGCGTTTATTTGTGAAAAAAATGGAAATTTGGCGAAAATTTTGAAAATTTCGCAATTTTCTAACTTTGAATTTATATGCAATTAAATCACAGTGATATGTCACGCAAAATACTTAATAAGTAACATTTCCCACATGTCTACTTTACATCAGCACAATTTTGGAACCCAAATTTTTTTTTTTGTTAGGGAGTTATAAGGGTTAAAAGTTGACCAGCAATTTCTCATTTTTACAACACCATTTTTTTTTAGGGACCACATCTCATTTGAAGTCACTTTGAGGGGTCTATATGATAGAAAATACCCAAGTGTGACACCATTCTAAAAACTGCACCCCTCAAGGTGCTCAAAACCACATTCAATAAGTTTATTAACCCTTCAGGTGTTTCACAGGAATTTTTGGAATGTTTAAATAAAAATGAACATTTAACTTTTTTTCACACAAAATTTATTTCGGCTCCAATTTGTTTTATTTTATCAAGGGTAACAGAAGAAAATGGACCCCGAAAGATGTTGTACAATTTGTCCTGAGTACGCTGATACCCCATATGTGGGGGGTAAACCACTGTTTGGGCGCATGGGAGAGCTCGGAAGGGAAGGACCGCCGTTTGACTTTTCAATGCAAAATTGACAGGAATTGAGATGGGACGCCATGTTGCGTTTGGAGAGCTACTAATGTACCTAAACATTGAAACCCCCCACAAGTGACACCATTTTGGAAAGTAGACCCCCTAAGGAACTTATCTAGAGGTGTGGTGATCACTTTGACCCACCAAGTGCTTCACAGAAGTTTATAATGCAGAACTGTAAAAATAAAAAAATCTTTTTTTTCCACAAAAATTATTTTTTAGCCCCCAGTTTTGTATTTTTCCAAGGGTAACAGGAGAAATTGGACCCCAAAAGTTGTTGTCCAAAAGTTATTGTACATTGTGTTTGCAGAGGCCCTAATGTACCTAAACAGTAGAAACCCCCCACAAGTGACACCATTTTGGAAAGTAGACCCCCTAAGGAACTCATCTAGATGTGTTGTGAGCTTTGAACCCCCAAGTGTTTCACTACAGTTTATAACGCAGAGCCGTGCAAATAAAAAATATTTTTTTTTCCACAAAAATTATTTTTTAGCCCCCAGTTTTGTATTTTCCCAAGGGTAACAGGAGAAATTGGACACCAAAAGTTGTTCTCCAATGTGTTCCGAGTACTCTGATACCCCATATGTTGGGGTAAACCCCTGTTTGGGTGCACGGGAGAGCTCGGAAGGGAAGGAGCACTGTTTTTACTTTTTCAACGCAGAATTGGCTGAAATTGAGATCGGACGCATGTCGCGTTTGGAGAGCCCCTGATGAAACCCTAATCCAAACACACCCCTAACCCTAATCCCAACGGTAACCCTAACCACACCTCTAACCCAGACACACCCCTAACCCTAATCCCAACCCTATTCCCAACCGTAAATGTAATCCAAACCCTAACCCTAACTTTAGCCCCAACCCTAACCCTAACTTTAGCCCCAACCCTAGCCCCAACCCTAGCCCCAACCCTAGCCCTAACCCTAGCCCTAACCCTAGCCCTAACGGGAAAATGGAAATAAATACATTTTTTAAATTTTTGAATTTTTCCCTAATTAAGCGGGTGATGAAGGGGGCTTTGATTTACTTTCATAGCGGCTTTTTTAGCGGATTTTTATGATTGGCAGCCGTCACACACTGAAAGATGCTTTTTATCGCAAAAAATATTTTTTGCGTTACCACATTTTGAGAGCTATAATTTTTCCATATTTGAGTCCACAGAGTCATGTGAGGTCTTGTTTTTTGCGGGACAAGTTGACGTTTTTATTGGTAACATGATCGGGCACGGGAGATTTTTTGATCGCTTTTTAATCCGATTTTTGTGAGGCAGAATGGCCAAAAACCAGCTATTCATGAATTTCTTTTGGGGGAGGCATTTATACGGTTCCGCATTTGGTAAAATTGATAAAGCAGTTTTATTCTTTGGGTCAGTACGATTACAGCGATACCTCATTTATATCATTTTTTTATGTTTTGGCTCTTTTATACGATAAAAACAATTTTATAGAAAAAATAATTATTTTGGCATCGCTTTGTTCTGAGGACTATAACTTTTTTATTTTTTCATTGATGATGCTGTGTGGCAGCTCGTTTTTTGCGGGACAAGATGATGTTTTCAGCGGTACCATGGTTATTTATATCCGTCTTTTTGATCGCGTGTTATTCCACTTTTTGTTTGGCGGTATGAGAATAAAGCGTTGTTTTTTGTCTCGTGTTTTTTTTTTTTTTTTACGGTGTTCACTGAAGGGGTTAACTAGTGATATAGTTTTATAGGTGGGGTCGTTACGGACGCGGCGATACTAAATATGTGTACTTTTATTGTTTGATTTTTTTTATTTAGATAAAGAAATGTATTTATGGGAATAATATATATATTTTTTCTTTATTTAGGATTTTTTTTTTTCTTTTTTTTTACACATGTGGGAATTTTTTTTTTTTTTTACTTTGTCCCAGGGGGGGACATCACAGATCGATGATCTGACAGTTTGCACAGCACTCTGTCAGATCACCGATCTGACATACAGCCATGCAGGCTTGCCAGCGCCTGCACAGCACCCGGAAGTAATCCCTGCAGGACCCGGATGCAGCCCCGCGGCCATTTTGGATCCGGGGCCTGCAGGGATAGGAGGTAAGAGACCCTCGCAGCAACGCGATCATATCGCGTTGCTCCGGTGGTCTCAGGGAAGCCCGCAGGGAGCCCCCTCCCTGCGCGATGCTTCCCTGTACCGCCGGCACACCGCGATCATGTTTGATCGCGGTGTGCTGGGGGTTAATGTGCCGGGGGCGGTCCGTGACCGCTCCTGGCACATAGTGCTGGATGTCAGCTGCGATAGGCAGCTGACACCCGGCCACGATCGGCCGCGCTCCCCCCGTGAGCGCGGCCGATCGTGCTGGACGTACTATTCCGTCCTTGGGAATTAGGGCCCACCCCACATGGACGGAATAGTACGTCCAATGGCAGAAAGGGGTTAACTAGTTAAATGCCACTGTCAAACGCTGACAGCGGCATTTAACTGGAGCTTCCGGCCGGGCGGCGCATCGCTGAACCCCGTCACATGATCGGGGGTCAGCGATGCTTCTGCAGAGTAACCATAGAGATCCTTGAGACCTCTATGGTTACTGATCGCCGGTAGCTGTGAGCGCCACCCTGTGGTCGGCGCTCACAGCACACCTGCATTTCTGCTGCATAGCAGCGATCTGATGATCGCTGCTATGTAGCAGAGCCGATCACGTTGTGCCAGCTTCTAGCCTCCTATAGAAGCATGGTAAAAGTAAAAAAAAAAAGTAAAAAAAAATGTGAAAAAAATAAAAAAATATATAAAAGTTTAAATCACCCCCCTTTCGCCCCATTCAAAATAAATCAATTTAAAAAACAAATCAAACCTACACATATTTGGTATCGCCGCGTTCAGAATCTCCCGAACTATCAATAAAAAAAAAAGCATTAACCTGATCGCTAAACAGTGTAGTGAGAAAAAAATTTGAAACGCCAGAATTACGTTTTTTTGGTTGCCGCGACATTGCATTAAAATGTAATAACGGGCGATCAAAAGAACGTATCTGCACCAAAATGGTATCATTAAAAACGCCAGCTCAGCATGCAAAAAATAAGACCTGATCCGACCCCAGATCATGAAAAATGGAGACGCTACGGGTATCGGAAAATGGCGCAATTGTTTTTATTTTTTAGCAAAGTTTGGAATTTTCTTTCACCACTTAGATAAAAAATAACCTAGTCATGTTATGTGTCTATTAAATCGTAATGACCTGGAGAATCATAATGGCAGGTCAGTTTTAGCATTTAGTGAACCTAGCAAAAAAGCCAAACAAAAAACAAGTGTGGGACTGCACTTTTTTTGCAATTTCACCGCACTTGGAATTTTTTTCCTGTTTTCTAGTACACGACATGCTAAAACCAATAATGATGTTCAAAAGTACAACTTGTCCCGCAAAAAACAAAAGCCCTCACATGGCCATATTGACGGAAAAAAAAAAGTTATGGCTCTGGGAAGGAGGGGAGCGAAAAACGAACACGGAAGAACGGAAAATCCCAAGGTCATGAAGGGGTTAAGGCTCTTTTATTCGGACTCCCATGACAGCACCACGAGAGAGGGGATCCGCCCCTTTAGGAACAGGAAACCCACAGATACAAAAGGGCGGCACCTCTCCCACGCATCAGTTGGTTTCCTGTTCCTAATGGGACGGGATCCTACAGAATTTACAAGAGGATCCCAGGCCGACCGGCCGACTCAGGTAGCGAGAGGGTCTCCTACCTCGGCCGGTGCGGAATTCCTGGATGATGCCACGGTGGTCCTGGTAGGGCTGCATGGCGGTGGCATTCCAGCAGGGAGCGGTCGCCGGTGGTGTCCTGTCTCCAAGCCAGCGCCGGGTAAGTATTTCCCCGGGGGTCTCCTCCTGCTAAGGTGGCTGGGGTCTCTGTGTGCGGCGGCGCTTGGGGGCGCAACCTGGGGTGCTGCGGCTCTGTCCGGCGTCCTCGCCGCTCTGCGCGCTGATAGTGAAGCGCTGGGAGCCCGGGTGACGTCGGGGGAGGAGTCGGCAGTCACTTCCGGGTTTCCAGGGTCCTGCGCATGCGCAGTGTACCCAAGATGGCGGCGCCCACCGGTATAGCGTCGCCGGCGTCCTCAGCCCCAGAGAAACCACCTGCACCAGGGGGAGGCCGGAAAGATCAATCCGGGAAGCGCTAGGCACAGCTGCTGACCGGAGGAGGGGCTATAAAAAGAACTCCGGATCGTGATCCCTTGCTTCTGGCCTCATATCTGGCAAAGATGGAGGATGAGCAAGTGCAGCTTCGTGAAGAGGTCTCCCAGAAGCCTAAAGAGAAGGATCGCGACAAGAGGAGTAGTGAATCTGGCCACAAAAGCACCTCCAGACAGGGGTCTGGAACGTCAGCCAGGAGAAATCCCCCTCGTATTCCGGTACTTTTCTTTGGGCAGCGCTGGTAAGTGATCTTCGTGAAAGTTCACTCAGTGACATGATTCCCCTCATATGTTCCATTATAGGGGAAGAAATGTGCCGGGAAGGCGAAACACAGGGAATGTGGAATCTGCGGGGTTCCCCTACCTGATTCGTGCCCTAAAAAGTTATGTGGCCCCTGTATACAGCAGACGGTGGCGGAGGAATCCCTTACTATGACCACCAGCTTAAAGGAGATGATCAGAATGGAGGTCAGACAATCCTTAAAGGGTTTTGCTCAAGGAGGTAGCTCTAAATCCAAAGCTCCGTTACTCTCCGATTCTTCAGTAGAAGAGGATAAGGAGGAAGTTTTCTCTGGTTCGGCTGCGTCATCCTCTTCCTCGGATGAGGACACCGCCCGCTTCTGTCTACCCCTCGAACGAGTGGATAAGCTGGTCAAGGCGGTCAGAGGAACGATGGGCATAACGGAACCGAGACCCCAACTTTCCAAGGAGGAAATTATGTTCAGTGGGTTGGAGCAGAAAAAACGCAGAGTCTTCCCGCTCAATGAAAAAATCCAGGCTCTTATCAATAAAGAGTGGAAAAAACCTGAGAGAAAGGGTTCCGTACCTCCAGCACAGAAGCGCAGATATCCGTTCGATGATCCTGCAGTCACCAACTGGGAGAAAGCCCCTAAGTTGGATGCGGCAATAGCCAAGGTGGCCAAACGGGCCTCTCTCCCCTTTGAGGACATGGGGACCCTTAAGGACCCCCTTGATAGAAAAGCGGATACCTTTCTAAAAAGTGCCTGGGAGATGGCGGCCGGTTCTTTAAGGCCTGCGGTGGCTTCAACCTGTACAGCCAGATCAATGATGGTCTGGTTGGAACAATTAGAGACTCAGTTAAAAGAGGGTGCATCAAGGGATTCTATCCTGACTGCCTTACCACTGATCCAAGAAGCAGCTGCTTTCTTATCTGATGCGTCTATTGACTCTGTCAAAATGGCTGCTAGGGCAGCAGGTCTCTCGAATGCGGCCAGAAGGGCTCTTTGGCTGAAATGTTGGCCGGGCGACATACAGTCAAAATCAAAACTCTGCATCATTCCATGTAAAGGAGAGTACCTATTCGGGCCCACCTTAGATGATCTCCTAGAAAAAGCGGGAGATGACAAAAAGAAGTTCCCCAACCTGCTGGGATCTTACCGTCGTCCCTTTAATAAAAGAAGGTTCGGTCGCGGAGGGAAGCGTACCTTTTCACCCTCAAGGGATCGGTCTAGGTGGGACGACAGACGTAGGCGAGGTACGGGATTTATGTTCCGTCGTTCCTCAAAAGAAAGAAAGAAGGAGGACAAATGACTAGGAGCCCCGGTGGGGGGCAGACTTTTACATTTTGGTTCAGAATGGTCAGAGATCACGAATAGTGTCTGGGTGCGAGATACTATTTCTCGAGGTCTTACTTTTGAGTTTTGCCATACCCCACGGGATAAATTTATGTTAACGCCCTTACGTTCTAATCCCCTAGAACAAGCTGCTCTAGAAAATGAAGTTTGGTCTCTCTGTTCTAAAAATGTTCTTACACAGGTTCCAGAGACTGATAGAGGGAAAGGATTCTATTCTCCCTTGTTTCTTATTCAGAAACCGGATAACTCGTATAGAACCATTATAAATCTCAGACATCTTAATAGTTTTTTGGTAAAGCATACCTTTAAGATGGAGTCCATCAGCTCGACAATAAAGATACTGTTCAAAAACTGCTTCATGGTGGTAGTCGACTTAAAGGATGCCTATTACCACGTACCTATTCATGTGGATTTCCAGCAGTTCTTGAGGGTAGCAGTTTTAATGGGAGGGGTTATTTATCACTTTCAGTATAGAGCTCTTCCTTTCGGTATAACATCAGCCCCTAGAGTATTCACGAAAATAGTGGCAGAGGTGATGGCCCACTTACGAGAATCTAATGTCCTTATTGTCCCATACCTTGACGATTTCCTCATAATAGGTAACTCGGTAGAACACTGTTTGTCCCAACTAGAACTAACTAAGGTTACGCTGGAACGTCTAGGCTGGATAATTAATTTTGAAAAATCTCGGTTACAGCCCCCAAAAATTCAGAAGTTTCTGGGCTTATTACTAGATTCAACTACACAGCAGTGTTATCTTCCAGAAAATAAACTATCTCAGATTCAGCATCAGGTACTAAAGGCAATAAGTACACCCTCTATGACCCTGCGGCAAGCTATGTCCTTGTTGGGGTCCCTCACATCGTGCATACCAGCGGTAAGGTGGGCACACTTTCACACTAGATCCCTCCAAAAAGAGATTTTGGTTAAGGATAGGATCTTGAGGGGTGTATTAGAGGAAAAAATAACGCTAGAACCAGCAACTCTCAAATCCCTAAGTTGGTGGCTGGATAGGGATAATTTGTCAGCAGGTGTCCCCTGGATGATAGACGTGTCCCGGGTTGTGACTACGGATGCCAGCTCCTCAGGTTGGGGGGCTCACATGAATGACATTGTAGTGCAAGGCCAATGGGAACCATACTCAACGTCCTCTTCCAATCAGAGAGAATTGTTAGCAATCGAATTGTCAGTTAAAAACCTCCTCATGTATCTGCAGGGCCACCACGTCAGGATCCTCTCAGACAACCGGGTGGCAGTCTCCTATATAAATCATCAAGGAGGGACACACTCCGAGGCTCTGATGCAGATCACAGATCGTCTCCTCCGGATGGCAGAAGAGAATTTACAATCTTTGACTGCTCTGCACATTACAGGAAGAGACAACATAAAAGCGGACTTTCTCAGCCGCAATGTTCTAAAGCAAGGAGAATGGTCTCTAAACGGAGACATCTTCAGACAGGTTGTACGCTTGTGGGGTCAACCGGTAGTGGACCTATTTGCCACAAGAGAAAACAAAAAAGTAAAAAACTTTTGTTCCCTAAATCCCAGGGAGAATCCACTGGCAGTGGATGCATTCCTCATAAAATGGGATTTTTCTCTGGCCTACGCCTTCCCACCACTGAACCTACTACCTCTAGTGGTGAGGAAGGTCAGAGAAGATCATGCGAGACTCATTCTGATTGCTCCCTTTTGGCCCAGGAGAACCTGGTTTTCATGGCTCAGGATGATGTCAGTGGGCGATCCCTGGGTACTTCCAGACATCCCAAATTTGCTCTCCCAGGGGCCGATACTCCATCCACAAGTGAAGGGACTTCATTTGACGGCTTGGAGTTTGAGCGGTCATTGTTAGAAAATAAAGGCTTCTCTCCTAAATTAGTTGATACCCTTTTAAGGAGTAGGAAGCCAATAACAACAAGAATCTACTCCAGAACCTGGAGAAAGTTCTTAACTTCCTCAGAATTTAATATTAATGATGGTGTACCAATACGTCAAATATTGGAATTTTTGCAAAGAGGGTTAGAGTTAAAACTCTCCACAAGCACATTAAAAGTACAAGTTTCTGCGCTTGGGGCTTTGTTTTCATGTAATATTGCGGGAAACTACTGGGTGTCGAGATTCATTAAGGCGGTCAGTAGAATTAGACCACTTTATAGAAACAAAATGGTACCATGGGATTTAAATCTTGTCCTTTCTTCTTTGACAAAGCCCCCTTTTGAGCCGTTGAATGAAGCCTCAGTTAGGATGTTGTCTCTCAAAACAGCTTTCCTAATAGCTATAACATCTGCTCGCAGAATAGGAGACATCCAGGCACTCTCTAGACTTCCCCCGTATATAGAATTTCTTCAGGATAGAGTTATCCTTAGACCGGACCCAGCCTACTTACCAAAAGTAGTATCACAGTTTCATAGATCGCAGGAAATAGTTTTACCTTCGTTTATCCCTAATCCTTCCAACCCTAAAGAAAGGGAGCTCCATACCTTAGATGTCAGGAGATGCCTTCTTCAATATATCTCGGTCACTAATGATTGGAAGAAGGACAATGCGCTATTCCTGTCCTTCCAAGGTCCAAGGAAAGGGGCTAGAGCATCTAAGTACATACTAGCTAAATGGATTAGGGAGGCTATCTCTCTTGCTTACACGACAGGTGGGGGTCCGGCTCCGCAGAATCTGAGGGCACATTCCACCCGAGCCATGGCGTCATCCTGGGCAGAGAGGTCTGGAGTGTCGGTCGACCAGATATGTAAGGCGGCCACATGGTCATCCCCTTCCACCTTTTTCAAACACTATAGATTGGACTTGGGGTTCTCCTCAGATCTCACCTTCGGGTTAAGGGTGCTACAGGCTGTGGTCCCTCCCTAAAAATGGCTTACATCTCTGTAAATCTCTCGTGGTGCTGTCATGGGAGTCCGAATAAAGCATTAAGCTACTTACGGGTAGCGGCATTTTTCGGAGGCCCATGACAGCACCCTTAGTTCCCTCCCTTTTCACATGGGGTTTGCACATCTTGAAGTTATAAATAACTAAATAAGTTAAAGTAAAAATGTTATCTTTTTACGTGTGTTACTTTATTAAAGTCATTGTGTTTAATTGTATGCAATATTGTGTTGCTTGTCATTAACTGCGGTAGTCCTCTCAGGCTCTGTAATCCAACTGATGCGTGGGAGAGGTGCCGCCCTTTTGTATCTGTGGGTTTCCTGTTCCTAAAGGGGCGGATCCCCTCTCTCGTGGTGCTGTCATGGGCCTCCGAAAAATGCCGCTACCCGTAAGTAGCTTAATGCTTTCCTCAAACTCTATTAGAAATTGTAAATCTCCTTGTTCCTCTTGGCTTCTGTCATTAATCACATCACCTCTTAACCCTTCCTCATAATTCTTACTATATTGACAACTATGTATGTGTGTTTTCCAATATCACTACAACAAATACACTTATTTACCACCATATGTTACCATGTTTCTATTATCTCATGGCCCTGCAGCTGATCCAATTAACCTGTGTGTTTGTCCACTATACCTGCTAATGGTTATGATCTTATCTTGTGTCTCCATTCTGTTTAGGGCTTTCAGGAGTACATCTTTATTAGCTTTTTAGAAGCAAAATCAGTTAGGGTACCGTCACACAGTGCCATTTTCATCGCTACGACGGCACGATCCGTGACGTCGCAGCGTCGTATGATTATCGCTCCAGCGTCGTAGACTGCGGTCACACGTTGCAATCACGGCGCTGGAGCGATGCCGAAGTCCCCGGGTAACCAGGGTAAACATCGGGTTACTAAGCGCAGGGCCGCGCTTAGTAACCCGATGTTTACCCTGGTTACCAGCGTAAATGTAAAAAAAACCAAACAGTACATACTTACATTCCGGTGTCTGTCCCCCGGCGTTCTGCTTCTCTGCACTGTGTAAGCGCCATAGCCGGAAAGCACAGCGGTGACGTCAGACGTCACCGCTGTGCTCGCTTTCCGGCCGGCGCTCACACAGTGGAGAGAAGCTGAGACGCCGGGGGACAGACACCGGAATGTAAGTATGTACTGTTTGTTTTTTTTACGTTTACGCTGGTAACCAGGGTAAACATCGGGTTACTAAGCGCGGCCCTGCGCTTAGTTACCCGATGTTTACCCTGGTTACAAGCGAACACATCGCTGGATCGGTGTCACACACAACGATCCAGCGATGTCAGCGGGTGATCAAGCGACGAAAGAAAGTTCCAAACGATCTGCTACGACGTACGATTCTCAGCGTGATGTCTGATCGCAGTAGCGTGTCAGACACTGCGATATCGTAATGATATCGCTAGAACGTCACGGATCGTACCGTCGTAGCGATCAAAATTTCACTGTGTGACGGTACCCTTAGTTTCTAACTTTCCACACGATGGCTGCTAGAGCCAACATGGCTGTTCAATATATTATGGCTGACCATTCTCTTACATGTGTCCTATGCATTTGAGACAATGCTCACTCTCTCTTTTTTGCAATATTTTTTGGAAAATCAAAGAAAACGTTGTTTAAAAAAACAGACTTGAGAACCTCCCCATAATGGGGACTATAATGTATATGTGTTCTATCCATGAAAAATGAATGTCTGAACAAGGCCTAATGAATAGGTATGAAACGTCACCCCCAATAGTCTCCCAAGCTAATTTGCATTGATTGTAGTCGTCGTCATCATCCTGAACATTATAAAGTAGTTTTATAAGGTCAAGTTCTTTTTAAATGTTAGCCTCTACATGATGCTCTCATAATACTCTTCTAATGGGTCAAGTCTTGAAATTTAGGTTTAATTGACCCCTTCCCAACTGTTTAATAATTAAAGGGAATCTGTCACCAGATTTTCTCCATATAAAATACGACAACCACCATTAGTCCCCAATCCAGTCTGCAGATCCCCCAAAATACATTTTTTATTTAGTTTTTCGGCATTTGTTTACCTGCCTCTTTGCACAGAACGATCACTAGTAGATTAATCTGTCCCCATACACATCATGTTATCGGAAACACATCTGCAGTTTACACTGGGAGATATGGTGCTTAGAACAACAGATTGTTTATGCCAAAACAAAAAAAATTATCTGATGAATAGGCATAATTTTTCTCTTTCGTTGGGCAATGTTTACACCTCGTCAGCGCTGCCAGTATTTATAAATGTGGCTTACATACACATATGTATATGCAGCGCCCCAGAGTTCTGGTCGTTGCAGTACTGTGGCTTCGCCGCTAAGGGGAGCCATGGTACGTTCGATGGCACCGAAGGAGTTCCTCCAATCAGGTATCACAGACACCAATATATTTCACAGCTGGGCCTCCGGGGGGAGCTAAGGGTGCTATTCATTAGGCCACTCCCCACCATAGTGGGTAAACTGGGGGTCAGGCAGGAAGTTAGAGAGAACGCTGACGGGATTGAACGGAGCAACACCCTGTGGCAGGGGGTGTTGTGAAGGGAGAGACTGTAGGGTCTCTGCCAGGGGTGGGATCCTGGCAGAGGCTTGGCATTGAAAGAACGTAACGGGTCCGCGCAGGCTCCTGGAAGCGGCGGGACTCAAGAAAGGACTAGAAGCGAGATAGATTGTGCTGAGTGAGAAACGAGATCAAGCAGAAGGAGAATACCAGCAGGGGTTTTGTTGAAAGAGGCAGCACCCTGCTGAGGCGCAATACCGGTGGCCGGAACGCCGAGGGAGTGGATTAGAATACAGCTTCAAGCCATACTCCAAACAGCGGCAGGACAGTCGGTCTCAGGCGGGCTGTCTACCACATATCACCTATGAAGTCTTGGGGGGCAATTGCGGGAGAGGGGCGACTCTAGGGTCCCGGAAGAACTCCAGGCCTACCTGACAAACGGGTGCCATTCCAACCTGAATACAGGGAAGGGGTGGATTACAGAGGAACATCAAATCGAGTTGTGAGGGAACTTAAGAAACAGACACAACCGTTGTGGGGTTACTTTCCGTAAGCACAGCAGGGAAGGACTACAACACATAGCGCTAGAAGGAAGGCACAGATTTCCACCTGAGAGGAGAACTCTGGAGGTGCCATTGGACCGGCCGGACTTGCGCAGCCTGGTGAACCGTGTTCTGGACTGAGGACTCAGAGATCTCCAGTAAAGAGGTAAAGAGACTGCAACCTGGTGTCCTCGTTATTTACCGCGACTTACACCCCACAACCGTACCGCACCATTATTACCACCTATTACACCGGACGTCCCCCACTGACGGACAGGGCCACGGACCGGGTCTAGCCACCGTGACAACCCCGAGACTGAGACCCAGAGGCCCGGCTCCGGGTAGCCCCTCGGCCCTGCGGCGGTGTGGGGGCGCGCCGCAGACTTGGCGTCACGAACAGGATCTACTTAAGCCTGAAGAATCAGGTCATGTGTGCCTAGAGACTGTGATTTACTGTGCTTGGACTGTACTTTATTGTAAGACTGTGCTGCGCCATTAGCCGCCAAAAGTTCCCGCCAAAAGGCGCCGCCATTGCTACACCCAAGGGGAAGGAGGGCGTGTTATGGGCGGAGACTCCCAGTGTGGCGCGAGAAATGGCTACCGCCCCCTGCACTTCTGGCTGCAGAGGAATGACCTGCCCCAAAGCAGAAGAGAAACACCCCTTGATATGCAACGGCGAGAGGCTGGTGACGGAGAAGCCCAACCTCGGAGAAATGGCGGAGCTAGGTGCATGCACTGCCACCGGCTATCAGGCAGCAATGATGAACGGCGAGTGCCTGAGCGAGGAAGAAGCGGTTCAGGCCTGCCCTTCTTCACCGGAGATGGACCGGAAGCCTGCGGACCCAACAGCGGAGTTGCGTCCACCAATCCCGACCTCGGAGTTAGAGGAGGAGGAACCACGGCCAGCGGAGCCGAATCCGAGCATCCCATTGGAGGAGCCCCGGTCCGGGCTGCAGCAGATTCCAGCGTCTTTGTTAACGGACCGGAGCGGCACCGATGGAACCACATCAGGCGCAGGTATGGGCGGCGCCCCTACTCCCCTGGACGGTTCTGCTCTCCCGACCGATCCTCCCCACAACAGTAACCCCGCGTTTACAATCGACCGAGCGGTTCTCACCCCCGGTGCGTTGGGGAAGTTGTTACCACCATTGCCAACCAGGTGGGGAGAGCCCATAGAAATGGACCCAGGAGGGGTGATGTTCCGATGGGATGTTCCCTGGGTCGAGCAGGATGGGATTCCAATGGAAGGTCTCACTATTGCGATACTTACCTGGGACCAATACAAACAATGCGTGCTCCAGCATTGGGGACAGCGCACCGAAGTTGAAAGACGGGAACTGCAGAGCAAAAAAATGATCTATGATGGGACGGATGCTGTCAGGCGAGGGACGGTGGCGGCATTCCACCCAAAGAAGGGGTGGGGTTCCATTTGGGAGTCGGGTCTACCTACTGGCATCTTCGTTGCCGGCTATGATGTGGAGACTCCCTGCTGTGATCGAGAAGGTGAACCACTCCGGGAGGGGGATCAGGTGACGTATACCCGTCACTGGAACACACAAGGATGGCGTGCCCGGAAAGTTCAGCGATACGAGTCTGAGAGAATGGCACCTGTGGCCCCAACTGTGGTCAATCCAGGGCTGCCAGACCTTGTTACTGTTTCTACTGTACGCTTTGTAGCAGCTCCTGAACTTGCCGACAGAGTTAGGCTTCAAATTCAGACAGCAGGCGACCAGGTGGTCCCTGCGGAGCTTGCCGCTGGTGTCCGTGCTACAGTGGCCGGGGTTCAGGAACCCAAGCCCCCAGAAGAAGCATAAACATCGATACCATGAAAATGTAAATAGTTACTGTTTGTTCTTTTGTTCCTGTTGCTGCTAAACCCGCCCAGGGTTAATGGATCCCTTTGTTGACCCGGGATCCCTGTGTTTGTTCTGAGTTTTCCTAAAATTTTTGCACAAGTTTAAAGAACTGCAGAAATCATGGACTGTGCATGATTCGAACTTCCCTTGTAAATAGTTTGCACCTTCTTAAAGGTGCTCCCTACTGGTTTTAGCCAAAGACACTTTGCGAAGATATTTGCCCTATTTGTTTGAGCCAAAGACACTTTGTGAAGATACCTTTCCTACCGGTTCTAGTTAAAGACACTTTGCGAAGATACCATACCGGAACCTTTGCATGGACTGGTAGGATGAGAGAACGAGCTACCTTAGAAAGACTTGGTCTCCTCTTAAAGGGGATGTGAGAAACTGAACTTGAGAGAGATACTGTTGCAGAACAGTAATGCCATAATGATGCCTTGAAAAGAAATGTAACTGTTTTACATGCTAAGTTATATGTGTTGAATTTGTTGAAATGTCTAAATAATGTTTGCAGAAAGAAAAGATGCAGAGAGCCCGTAGGGGTAGAGATAGAGGTCTGCATAGTTGAAAGTAAGCAAAGTAATAATGAAGGTGAGGATAGAAGGTAAACCCCGCGTCCCCATTGAAAGTTACTTTGTTACTAAGGACAGAGAGTGACCCGTAGGGGTTAGAGAGTGAGTCCTTAAAGGAGCCGAGTAGAGCTGGCTCAGAGTTCTTTAAACGAAAGGAATGTTATGTCTATACCATGTATAGTAGAGAAAGGCAGTAGGCCCTGGATGAACAGGGCGGTCCTGTAAAAGAAAGGAGAGGCAGTAGGTCTGGTGCCATAGGGACAGGCGGTCCTGCAGGTTCAAAGTAGGAGAATGTGAAGTTACCTTACCCTGTAATGTGATTATAGGAAGGCCTTTGGTAAACTAAGAGTGTATGTTTCTTAAAGGCAATGTTAATTTATTGTTCCAGAATTTGCATTAAGTAGAATACCCGGTTGGGTAACAGGAGTTATGCATAGCCTGTAATTTATAATGTTGACCATGTTTGTAACGTTAAAAGTGTCCTCACCTCCCATAAAGGGAAGCCTGTTCAAGTATACTTATTGTTTTGCACTCAACAAAATTGTATGTCTGTTTACTAATCTGTATTGTTGTTTTTCTTCCCAGTCCCGGAGTACTGTGTTTAACCAGGGGGGAGTGCAGCGCCCCAGAGTTCTGGTCGTTGCAGTACTGTGGCTTCGCCGCTAAGGGGAGCCATGGTACGTTCGATGGCACCGAAGGAGTTCCTCCAATCAGGTATCACAGACACCAATATATTTCACAGCTGGGCCTCCGGGGGGAGCTAAGGGTGCTATTCATTAGGCCACTCCCCACCATAGTGGGTAAACTGGGGGTCAGGCAGGAAGTTAGAGAGAACGCTGACGGGATTGAACGGAGCAACACCCTGTGGCAGGGGGTGTTGTGAAGGGAGAGACTGTAGGGTCTCTGCCAGGGGTGGGATCCTGGCAGAGGCTTGGCATTGAAAGAACGTAACGGGTCCGCGCAGGCTCCTGGAAGCGGCGGGACTCAAGAAAGGACTAGAAGCGAGATAGATTGTGCTGAGTGAGAAACGAGATCAAGCAGAAGGAGAATACCAGCAGGGGTTTTGTTGAAAGAGGCAGCACCCTGCTGAGGCGCAATACCGGTGGCCGGAACGCCGAGGGAGTGGATTAGAATACAGCTTCAAGCCATACTCCAAACAGCGGCAGGACAGTCGGTCTCAGGCGGGCTGTCTACCACATATCACCTATGAAGTCTTGGGGGGCAATTGCGGGAGAGGGGCGACTCTAGGGTCCCGGAAGAACTCCAGGCCTACCTGACAAACGGGTGCCATTCCAACCTGAATACAGGGAAGGGGTGGATTACAGAGGAACATCAAATCGAGTTGTGAGGGAACTTAAGAAACAGACACAACCGTTGTGGGGTTACTTTCCGTAAGCACAGCAGGGAAGGACTACAACACATAGCGCTAGAAGGAAGGCACAGATTTCCACCTGAGAGGAGAACTCTGGAGGTGCCATTGGACCGGCCGGACTTGCGCAGCCTGGTGAACCGTGTTCTGGACTGAGGACTCAGAGATCTCCAGTAAAGAGGTAAAGAGACTGCAACCTGGTGTCCTCGTTATTTACCGCGACTTACACCCCACAACCGTACCGCACCATTATTACCACCTATTACACCGGACGTCCCCCACTGACGGACAGGGCCACGGACCGGGTCTAGCCACCGTGACAACCCCGAGACTGAGACCCAGAGGCCCGGCTCCGGGTAGCCCCTCGGCCCTGCGGCGGTGTGGGGGCGCGCCGCAGACATACATTTAGCACACACTTATATATCTATACACGGATCAGATACGGAGCACATACAGATATATGCATATATGGAACACCTAGATAATAATCTTTAAACAGCGCCAACATATTCTGTAGAGGTCTACAATTCAGCAGTTCATATACAACAGTCATAAGTAACAAAGTTAAAGATAATACAATAAGCTTACAATCTACATACAGATGCATGCGTACACTGAGCAAATACATACAGAAAAATGCATACACAGCACATACCTACAAATTCACATATGTACAGCGATGCACATAAAGATGCGCATGCATATACAGCCATAGTGTAAAGTATTGGAACCCTTTAAATTGTTCCAGAGAATGAAGTATTTCTCCTAGAAAATTATTGCAATTAAGCATGTTTTGTTATACACATTTATTTCCTTGGTGTGTATTGGAACAACACAAAGAAAAACAGAGAAAGAAAAGGTAAATTGGACATAATTTCACACCCAACTCAAAAAATGGGCGTGTCAAAATTGATGGCATCTTTCCAAAAACTTTGTTTCAAGCATGTGATGCTCGTTCAAACACACCTCTGGCATGTAACAGGTGTGGGCAATATGAAAATCACACCTGAAACCTGATAAAAAGGGGGGAAGTTGATTCAATCTTTGCATTGTGTGTTTGTGTGTGCTGCACTAAGCATGGAGAACATAGCATAACTCGCTGAGAACAAAAATTGTTGAACAATCTCAAAGTTACGAGTCCCTCTCCAGAGAACTTGATGTTCTTTTGTCTATGGTGCGCAACATAATCAAGAAGTTTACAACTCATGGCACTGTAGATAATCTCCCTGGACTTAGGCAGCAGAGAAAAATTGATGAAAAGGTGCAACACAGGATAGTCTGGATGGTGTATAAGCAGCCCCAATCAAGTTCAAAATAAATTCCAGCTGTCCTGCAGGCTCAGGGTGCATCAGTATCAGCGTGAACTATCCGTTGACATTGAAATGAAATGCTATGGCAGGAAACCCAGGATGACCCCACTGCTGACACAGAGACATAAAAAATCCAGACTGCAGTTTGCCAAAATATGCATGAATAAGCCAAAACCCTGGAAAAGGATCTTGTGGACAGATAAAACCAAGATAGAGCTTTTTGGTAAAGCATATCATTCTACGGTGTAATGAAAATAGAATGAGGCTTACAAAGAAAAGAATACAGTACCTACAGTAAAATATGGCGGAGCTTCAAAGATATTTTGGGGTTGTTTTGCTGTCTCGATGACTGGGTGCCTTGACTGTGTGCAAGGCATCATGAAATCTGAAGATCACCAAAGAATTTTGGGTCACAATGTAGTGCTCAGGGTCAGAAAGGTGGGTTTACGTCCTAGGTCATGGGTCTTTCAGCAGGAAAATGACACCAAACATATTTCAAGAAGTACCCAGCAATGGATGGTAAAAAGCGCTGGAGAGCTCTAAAGTGGCCAACAACGTGTCCGGATCTAAATCCAATTGAACACCTGTGGAGAGATCTTAAAATTGCTTTTGGGAGAAGGCACCTTCAAATAAGAGACCTGGAGCACTTTCCAAAAGAAAAGTTGTTGATGGTTATAGGAAGCGATTGATTGGAGTTATTTATTCCAAAGGGTATGCAACCAAATATTAAATTGAGGGTGCCCTACAATTTTGCCAGCATATTTTGGGGATTTTGAGGGAAATTTATGCCCAATTTGATTGTATTTTCTCTGTATTGTGTGGTGCAGTGACCAATGTTACAGCCAGGGGGTGCTGTGTGTGCACTTCAAGATGCACTTGGAGGCATAGTTGTGATGAAACAGTGACTGGCAGTGTTGTGAATGGCCGATATGTATCGCAGAGGTGGGTGGCCCTGTGATGGAAGCCTGGGTATGTTTTGCTCAAGCAGATCTACTGCTGAGGGATTTGTTTACATTGGGAAGGCTTCCAGGTGATTGGAGAGATGGGTGGGTCCAGTCACCTACAAACCCACCCAAAGAGGCATGTCTGAACACCTAAGATGGTTTTGTGTTTTAAGGACCTGTGGTGATGTCACGCTCACCTGACTGGCCATGTGACAGGTACCTGGGTGTGGTTACACCTATGTAAAGGAGGTGTGTGTAGCACATGGTGTGAGTGTTTTGGGGATTCTGTCAGGGTGGACACACTTCCATGTGTCCTGGCTGGACACTGCAGAGTGGCCTGTGTGCTGTAGGTCCTGGATGGTCAGTGTTGGAGGCTCCTGGGAGTGGAGTCATCCTGGAAGCACCTAGAGACCGTAGACCTGGTCGGTCTGTGTTGAGGACCTGGGATTGACGTGAAGTCAGCATGAGGAGTGGAACTCCTGAAAGGTAACCCCGGACAAGGGGATTGTAATATATGGCAGAGAAGTTTATCTGCTGCATGAACAGACTGGTGGTCATGATAAGTTCATGAACATAATGAAATAGACTGTATGTCATGTGGTTTATGAAGTTTAATAAACCAGATTTGACCAGGTTTGTGTGAGGTACCGTGCCTGAGTGCTTGAATCCTATGCCAAGCGAGTGTCCCCCAACACACTCAGGTAGCGTATCACCACAATTGGAACAATGCACAAAAAACAAAGAAAGTAAACATGTGTATAACAAAACATATGTAATTGCAATAATTTTTCTGGGAGAAATACTTGATATTCTGGAACAATTTCAAGGATGCCAACACTTTCTGTCATGGCTGTATATCCAGAGTCATGCATGCACATACAGTTAGGTCCATATATATTTGGACAGAGACATTATTCTAATTTTGGTTCTAGACATTACCACAATAAATTTTAAACAAAACGATTCAGATGCAGTTGAAGTTCAGACTTTCAGCTTTCATTTGAGGGTATCCACATTAAAATTGGATGAAGGGTTTAGGAGTTTCAGCTCCTTAATATGTGCCACCCTGTTTTTAAAGGGACCAAAAGTAATTGGACAGATTAAATAATTGTAAATAAAATGTTCATTTCTAGTACTTGGTTGAAAATCCTTTGTTGGCAATGACTGCCTGAAGGATTGAACTCATGGACATCACCAGACGCTGTGTTTCCTCCTTTTTGATGCTCTGTCAGGCCTTCACTGCAGTGGTTTTCAGTTGCTGTTTGTTTATGGGCCTTTCTGTCTGAAGTTTAGTCTATAACAAGTAAAATGCATGCTCATTGGGTTGAGATCAGGTGACTGACTTGGCCATTCTAGAATATTCCACTTCTCTTTAATAAACTCCTGAGTTGCTTTGGCTTTATGTTTTGGGTCATTGTCCATCTGTAGTATGAAACGACAACCAACCAGTTTGGCTGCATTTGGCTGGATCTGAGCACACAGTATGGCGGCTCTGAATACCTCAGAATACATTCGGCTGCTTCTGTCCTGTGTCACATCATCAATAAACACTAGTGACCCAGTGCCACTGGCAGCCATGCATGCCCAAGCCATCACACTGCCTCCGCCGTGTTTTACAGATGATGTGGTATGCTTTGGATCATGAGCTGTACCACGCCTTCGCCATACTTTTCTCTTTCCATCATTCTGGTAGAGGTTGATCTTGGTTTCATCTGTCCAAAGAATGTTCTTCCAGAACTGTGCTGTCTTTTTTAGATGTTTTTTAGCAAAGTCCAGTCTAGCCTTTTTATTCTTGATGCTTATGAGTGGCTTGCACCGTGCAGTGAACCCTCTGTAGTTACTTTCATGCAGTCTTCTCTTTATGGTAGATTTGGATATTGATACACCGACCTCCTGGAGAGTGTTGTTCACTTGGTTGGCTGTTGTGAAGGGGTTTCTCTTCACCATGGAGATTATTCTGCGATCATCCACCACTGTTGTCTTCCGTGGGCGCCCAGGTCTTTTTGCATTGATGAGTTCACCAGTGCTTTCTTTCCTTCTCAGGATGTACCAAACTGTAGATTTTGCCACTCCTAATATTGTAGCAATTTTTCAGATGGGTTTTTTTCTGTTTTCGCAGCTTAAGGATGGCTTGTTTCACCTGCATGGAGAGCTCCTTTGACCGCATGTTTATATAAATAAAAATTATTATTATTATTATTATGTTTACTTCACAGCAAAACCTTCCAAATGCAAGCACCACACCTCAAATCAACTCCAGGCCTTTTATCTGCTTAATTCAGAATGACATAACGAAGGGATTGCCCACAACTGTCCATGAAATAGCCTTGGAGTCAATTGTCCAATTACTTTTGGTCCCTTTAAAAACAGGTTGGCACATGTTAAGGAGCGGAAGCTCCTAAACCCTTCATCCAATTTTAATGTGGATACCCTCAAATGAAAGCTGAAAGTCTGAACTTCAACTGCATCTGAATTGTTTTGTTTAAAATTCATTGTGGTAATGTCTATAACCAAAATTAGAATAATGTTGTCTCTGTCCAAATATATATGGACCTAACTGTATACAGTGCCTTACGAAAGTATTCGGCTCCCTGGAGCTTTTCAACCTTTTCCCACATATCATGCTTCAAATATAAAGATACCAAATGTAAATTTTTGGTGAAGAATCAACAACAAGTGGAACACAATTGTGATGTTGAACGAAATGTATTGGTTATTTTAAATTTTTGTGGAAACTAAAAAACTGAAAAGTGGGGCGTACAATATTATTCGGACCCTTTAACTTAATACTTTGTTGCGCCACCTTTTGCTGCGATTACAGCTGCAAGTCGCTTGGGGTATGTCTCTATCAGTTTTGTACATTGAGAGACTGAAATTCTTGCCCATTCTTCCTTGGCAAGCAGCTCGAGCTCGCTTCAAATAGGCTGCCATGGTCACCACCCATCTTGAAGTTTTCCCCCTCCCATATACTAATGTGCCACAAACAGGAAGTTTATATCACCAACCATTCCCATTTTAAGTGTGTCCATATAAATGGCCCACCCTGTAGAATCAGTGCAAAATTTGGACTTGGGCCCCCACCTGCAAGTCAGGCAGATGTATGCGCTCTTGTAGCGTACTAGATCCTATAAAAATGCAAATTGTCTCTTCGGAGAGGAAGAGGACTAGAACTCTAGTGCCACCTTTTAGGGTTGCTACTTCCTATAGGCAAGCTCGGCTGTTGGCCTCCATCTGGACTCTTTTGAGGAGGTATTGGAGGATAGGATTCAGAAGAAGTGTAGGGCTATAATGATCAATAATACACACCCACTATACGAGCAGTTCTTGAAGCAGAAGAGCACATTCAGCAGCCGTCTAATCCTACTAAGGTATAAGAAGGAGAAATTCAGGAAATCGTTTGTAGCTACTACTATGGGGATGTATAATAATTTCCTAAGGGTGGTAGACAACAATGACTGATTGCAGGTCTACTAATGTCAATTAACAGTGACTTATATACCTGAACTACCCACATTTATTTGTTATTTAATGTTAGTATACTTGTGCAAGATTTGTGTCCTAATATTTTATGTACTGCTGTTTGTATTGCTGCTGTAATACCGTAATTTCCCCCAGGATCAATAAAGTGTATCGTATCGTATCGTACATGAATGCAGCACCAAATCTACCATTAGTACATGAATACATCATCAGATCTACCATGAGTACATGTATGCAGCCCCAGAAACACGGTTAGTACATGATTTCAGTGCCAGAAACACAATCAGTACATGAATTCATCAACAGAACCACCATCAGTACATGAATGCAGTGCAAGAACCATCATCAGTACATGAATGTCCTCTATAAAATACTTCTCACACTGCCCTTCTCCAAAATATATATAAAGTAAATTTAATGATTTGTAGGATCGCTACTTTATACAGGTGGCACTAGAGTTCTAGACCTCTTCCTCTATGAAGAGACAATTTGCATATTTCCCAGAGGAGCATTACGTCTTAAAAGTCTCTTCACCTTGGCATGTCAGGCTTGACATGTCACTCTCCACAAGGAGAAATGTTACTAATTGGATCCAAATTATATAAAAGACCTATGTATTCGCCCTCATATAATGTCCTCCATCCTGGTGCCTTACTGTAATAATGTCCCCATCCAGGACCCTGTCCAGTAATAACATTTCTTGTTCCATTCTAACACTTTTTAAAGAAAAAAAACGAAAAAAACCCAAAAACTGGCTGGCTGACTTTGGCTTTCCGACACGGCACATGACGTCACTGCCAGAGCCGCCCGTGATGGGCACACTGACATAAACTGCCTGACTCTGGCCGTCAGTGTGTATTGCAGTGCCATTAGACGTTGGTGTCGGCGGGCCCCCCTCCTGCACAGGTTCGGCCGCGGTCTCGCCCTCTCTCACCCTCATCCTAGTGCGGCCATTTTGTGGATATAAAAGCATTTTAATTACATTTAGGGTAAGTAAGGTAATCAACATGAAGAAAACCATTAGAAAAATAGGTCTGCTAATGGCAACATTTGTACAAGAGCACATAAAACGGAATCCTGAGGAATGGCAGCGCCGTGTCATGCTTGTACTCTCCCGATACATAACCCCGACCTTTATAGACCTAGTTTAATTACTGTTAACCATTACAAGCCTGTGACCCGGTCGTAAAGATAAAAGCGCTCGGTCTTTCTGCTGTTAAATCCATAAAGCAAATAAGTCTTTACAGAACAATAATAAACTCGATGAAAATTGACCAATTTTGTGCTTATTCACACCAGAGACTATGCACAGAATTAAAGCAGAGAGAAATAATAGCGGACTGCGAAATGAAGCCTTGCCACTGATCAAACAAAGCACATTAAAATCTAAAAAAAAAATGTAATGAAAAATAAAAAGCAAAATAACATTGAAATTCTAAATTAATTTAAGGATGGCTGAAAAAAATTATAGCGAGAAGGTACAATATAGATGGTAATTACTCTGAGATTTTACTTTTCATATAAGACATCCTCGGGCACCTCTTATTTCGTTAGTAAAATCGGGCTGGTGGACGTATCCTCTATTAGGCTGTGTTATAGCGAGGCATTGTGAAGGAGCACGATGTAATAGTTGCTATTACTGAAGTTTTGTATCTCCAAAATAAGATCAATATGGAATTTTCATCACGTCATGCTGCATTGTATATAGGGATGAGGCTGCCGGATGACTTTCAGACATGCAACAGTTACAGAAAAGTTTTTAGATTACCAAAAGTATCACCTGAAAAAGCAAAAACTTGAGGTCATGGGATGAACAGATTTTATGCCCTAGATTGGTAGTTTTTATAGCAAGTAAAAACAAATTTACTCTCTGACCTTGATATAACCCTCCACTTAATTTCATGATTTATGGCCTGTTACACTTAAAGGGAATCTGACAGCAGCATGATGTAGGGGCAGAGACCCAGATTCCAGCGATGTATCACTTAGTTTACTGGGTACAGCAGCCGACATCACAGCTTTTTGTATACATTGTATAGTGAAAGAGAGTCACTAATCAGTGCTGGGATGTGGTTGGACGAGTATGGTCCTGCATTGATAAACTCCTGCTGATAATACACTGATTGTATTGAAACAGAAAAACACCCCTGAAACCTACCTGAAGAAGCTTTGGAGTATGCAGCGGGGTCCTGCAAACAGCTGGGCTGATCATTTGCTTGCCCTACTGAGAGCAGTCAAACAATGGAACACGAACCAGAGCCTGCTTGATGTCCTAATAGCTCAGGGTGGTCTTGCTGGGCAGGTACCCAAAGATTCCCAGAGCCTTACTCCTGAGGAGAGGGGTTAAGAATCAGACCCACTGGTCCTCAGGCAGATGGTATTGATGGAAAGTGTTTTTTTTTCAAATACCAACCAGAAGGTGTCCAGGTCCCCTCCTTTGTCCAGCCATGGGCAGCTTTTGGGCCCGGATCTCAGGGGATTCTCGACTGGGTGGAGTGTGCGGTTGGAGCTGAAGCATTTGTTGCTGGTGCTCCCGCTGACGTTCTGCAGCTTCCTTGCAGCATTCAGTCACTGCTACCTTGCGAAGTTCTGCTGCTGCCATGAGGGACTTCTCTCCTTTCTTGAGTCTGGCCAGGGCAGCTTGCAGGAGTGCATCTGAGCCGAGTGTATCTGAGCCTGTCTGGCTGAGGATACAGGCAGATGGTTAGCGGCCCACTGCGGGGCTGACCGCCGGCGACTGGTTTCTTGGGGAGCCTGAGCTCGATTCCAACCAGGGGCGTAGCTGGGGTTTTGGCTCAGGGGGGGCGAAACTTCTCAATGGGCCCCTAACCAGGTAACCTTCATTACAATTCGGTGACGCACCCTAAGGGTATGTGCACACGCTGCGTATTTTGCTGCGGATCCGCAGCGGTTTTAACGCTGCAGATCTGCAGCTGTTTTCCCATGAGTTCACAGTACCATGTAAATCTATAGAAAACAAAATCCGCAGTGCACATGCTGCGGAAAAAAAGTGCGGAAACGCTGCATTGTTTATTCCGTAGCATGTCAATTCTTTGTGTGGATTCCGCTGCGGTTTACACCTGTTCCACAATAGGAATCCGCAGGTGTAAAACCGCAGGTGGAATCCGCACAAAAACCGCGGTAAATCCGCAGTGCGGTTTACCTGCGGATTTACAAAAACAGGAGCGAAAAAAATCCACAGAGATCCCACCTGCGTGTGCACATAGCCTAATAGAGGAGGAGAACCTCAGCAGATGACCGTGCTGCTGCTGAAAATAATCTCTATACAAACAGCAACACTGATAGTACCGCCATATGGTCAGTCGTAAATACCAGCCCTAGAGAACATATTATTATTCATTTTTCATGTCAAGAGAAAAGAAAAATATGCGGCACTCACCCAGCTTGCGTGATATTGTAGCCTTTAATGCACCAAGATTTCGGTTACAAACATTTCATTCAGCTCGGCAGGTTACGTGGGGGTGCGGGGAGTGTGGAGGGGACGACTGCCGTTTTGCGCGATCAGCGCTTCTACGGGTCCATCATACGGGGGACCCGAAGGAGCGCTGATCGCGCGAAATGGCCGTCGTCCCCTCCACACTCCCCGCACCCCCACGTAACCTGCCGAGCTGAATGAAATGTTTGTAACCGAAATCTTGGTGCATTAAAGGCTACGATATCACGCAAGCTGGGTGAGTGCCGCATATTTTTCTTTTCTCTTGACATGAAGATTGAATAAACTACTTGCATATATGCAGAGCACCTTACTACCAGTGGGACGCATCACCGCATGTCGATAGTTGGATCCGACAGAAAAGGTATCCTCTCCTCGGGACTGTGCTCCTTGTGCCATTCATTTTTTGTCGCCCGTATTATTCATTTTTCCGTATGTGTCCCTATTACTGCCCCTGATACCCCAATACTGAGCCGCTGCTGCCGTATGTGTCCCTATTACTACACCTGATACCCCAATACCGAGCCGCTGCTGCCATATGTGTCCCTATTACTGCACCTGATACCCCAATACTGAGCCGCTGCTGCCGTATGTGTCCCTATTACTGCCCCTGATACCCCAATACTGAGCCGCTGCTGCCGTATGTGTCCCTATTACTGCCCCTGATACCCCAATACTGAGCCTCTGCTGCCGTATGTGTCCCTATTACTGCCCCTGATACCATAATACTGAGCCGCTGCTGCCGTATGTGACCCTATTACTGCACCTGATACCCCAATACTGAGCCGCTGCTGCCATATGTGACCCTATTACTGCCCGATACCCCAATACTGAGCCTCTGCTGCCGTACGTGCCCCTATTACTGCCCCTGATACCCCAATACTAAGCCTCTGCTGCCATATGTGACCCTATTACTGCACCTGATACCCCAATACTGAGCCGCTGCTGTCATATGTGTCCCTATTACTGTACCTGATACCCCAATACTAAGCCTCTGCTGTTGTATGTGTTCCCATTACTGCACCTACCTTGTGGTTCTCTGTGCCCTCTAAATTCTAAAGCACCCCTCTATAATATAGTAATGCCGGGTGCAAGTGCCCTAGAAAACAGTGCCCACATTTTTCCCCCTAGAAAGTAATATTGCCCTGTGTGCCCCTTTGATAGTCACAGTAACCTGAGTTCCCCTGTAAGAATAAGTGCCCACTTTACATTTAATAAATTCCAGAGTATCCCTCCTTTACAGCTCCTCTATACACAGTATGATGCCCCCTCACTGTATATACTCACCCCTTAATATCCCCCAAACTGGCTCCAACACTGTATGATGGCCCCATCACTGTAATCCCCACACTGAATGATGGCCCCCTAGATAGCCTCGATATAGCATAATACACCAGATAGTCCTCAATATGGTATAATACATTCCCCATAGGCCTCCATATAGTATAATTCAGCTCCCCATAGGCAGCCTCTATATGGAAGGCTGTAAATCTGTCCAAAATCCCCTCTGCAAGGCATAAAAATTGCCTCTCAATATACTCACCAATGGTGCTCACCAAGGCATAACTGGTCTTGACTTAAGATCGCCATCCTCCATTATTGCTTCATCTGGATGACACTTCCTACGTCATGCACAGTGTCACCCATCGCGCTCCTGTGCAGGCGCACTTCTCTCTGGGCTGCTGAAAGCAGAGCCAAGTACTGTAGTGCATATGTGCTGGGAAAGGCCAAAGGGCGCTGATTACCTGGAAATAAAGCTGGCGCATGCGCACTACAATACTGTGCTCTGACTTCAGCAGGGCAAAGAGAAGTGCACCTGCACAGGAGTGCGATAGTGGACACTGAATGCATGATGTAGGATGCATCTTCCACACGAAGCAGGACAGCGATCACAAGAAGAGGGACGGTGCCGGATCAAGACTAGAGACGCCCGGACCGCGCCATCCGTGAGTAATATAAAAGCTCTTTGTTGTGCCTTGCATAGAGGATTTGGGAGCTATAGAGAGCATTCTAGAACACTATGTGAGGGCGTACAGATGCCAGACCTTTTATGGTGACAGGCTCCCTTTAAAGAGAACCTGTCACCCCCAAAATGGAAGATGAGCTAAACCCACCGGCATCAGGGGCTCATGCACAGCATTCTGTAATGCTGTAGATAAGCCCCCGATGTATCCTGAAAGATGAGAAAAAGAGGCTAGATTATACTCACCTGGGCGGGCGATAAAATAGGTGTCGCAGTCCGATCTGGCACCTCCCATCTTCTTACGATGATGTCCTCTTCTTGTATTCACGCTGCGGTTCCGGCGTACTTTGTCAGCCCTGTTGAGGGCAGAGCAAAATACTGCAGTGCGCAGGTGCCGGGCCTCTCTGACCTTTCCCAGCGCCTGTGCACTGCAGTACTTTGCTCTGCCCTCAACAGGGCTGACAAAGTACGCCGGAACCGCAGCGTGAATACAAGAAGAGGACATCATCGTAAGAAGATGGGAGGTGCCGGATCGGACCGCGACACCTATCGGATCGCCCGCCCAGGTGAGTATAATCTAGCCTCTTTTTCTCATCTTTCAGGATACATCGGGGACTTATCTACAGCATTACAGAATGCTGTAGATAAGCCCCTGATGCCGGTGGGCTTAGCTCAACTTCCATTTTGGGGGTGACAGGTTCCCTTTAATGTAAGTTAGTGGATGTATATATAACATAACCCGCCAGATGGGGCTTGCATGATAGGCAAAACCTATAAAACTGAAAAGCAAGATGGTTACTAAACTTATATGCCTATACACAGATCAGATATATCTATTTATGCTTTGGTCTCAGCGTCGGACTGGCCCACCGGAGAACCGGAGGATTCTCCGGTGGGCCCAGGCCCTGACACCTGCTGGCATACAGTGCCAGCAGTGCCTAGGGCCCCCGCTGCTCCAGGGGCCCCCAGCAAGTGGGGTGTCACTAATAGCGCACACCACGCTGCTGCTATGGGGCCCCCAGTACCAGCGGAGCAGCATCGGGTGACAGGAAGCCAAAGCCTGTCCCCGCTGCTAAAGTGAAATGAATATTCACGCTTCCCCACGCCCCCATGGGCGTGGGGAGGAGTGAATTCATTTCACTATAATAGCGGGCAGCGTTTGCTGCAAATTGCGGCTAAACACTGCCCGCTATCAGAGCCCGCAGACCCCCTGCCCCCCTGCTCCCTCAGGGGCCCCCAGCTCACACGGCCGCTATGGGGCCGTAAGCCAGGGGTCCCGGCGCCAACGCCGCCCCCCCCAGCGCTCGTTAATGAGGAGAGAGCGTCAGATGACGCTCCCTCTCCCATGATTCCCCTCGCCGCTGACACACAGCAGGGGCGCGATGACGTCACTTCATCGCGCACCTGCTGTGTGAGGCAGACAGCAGCGCAGCTCCTGACATCGGAGTAGAGCCACTGCTGGAGTCAGCGTGGGAGCGAGGAGGAGAGGTGAGTATTGTGCTTTTTCTTTTTTTAATTATTGAGTCCTGGTTGTATGGGTCGGGGGGGTGAGCTACATGATGCCCTACGGGGCAGGGGGGGTGAGCTGTATGATGCCCTATGGGGCAGGGGGGGTGAGCTGCATGATGCCCTACGGGGCAGGGGGGTGAGCTGCATGATGCTCTACGGGGCAGGGGGGTGAGCTGCATGATGCCCTACGGGGCAGGGGGTGAGCTGCATGATGCCTTACGGGGCAGGGGGGTGAGCTGTATGATGCCCTATGGGGCAGGGGAGGGGTGAGCTGCATGATGCCCTACAGGGCAGGGGGGGGTGAGCTGCATGATGCCCTACAGGGCAGGGGGAGAGAGCTGTATGATGCCCTATGGGGCAAGGGGGTGTGTGTGTGTGAGCTGCATGATGCCCTATGGGGCAAGGGGGGGGGTGTGAGCTGCATGATGCCCTATGGGGCAAGGGGGGGGTGTGAGCTGCATGATGCCCTATGGGGCAAGGGGGGGGGTGTGAGCTGCATGATGCCCTATGGGGCAGGGGGGGGGTGTGAGCTGCATGATGCCCTATGGGGGGAGTGAGCTGCATGATGCCCTATGGGGGGAGTGAGCTGCATGATGCCCTATGAGAGGGGGCAGTGTGATACCCTATGAGGGGGCTACATTATATTCCATGAAGGGGCTGCATTATACCTTATGAGGGGGGTTGCACTCTACTCTAAGGGGGCTGCATTATACTCTGAGGCTGGTTGCATTATATTCTGTGAGGGGGATACATTGTACCCTATGAGGGGGCTACTTTATTTTCTATGAGGGGGCTACCCCAACCCCTTCTACATAATTAAGACGTGTACTACCTTATACCCTGATATTAGGGCGTTTTTTTCGCCCAATTGGTGGTCTTGTATTTATTTCTATGAAGCTACACAGTGGGCCCCAAGAATGATTTTCTCTGGTGGGCCCAAGGTGCTCCAGTCCGACGCTGTTTGGTCTGCTTACATATAATAAATGTAATTTGCCAAGATACTTGTCAGTCCACATGTCAGTCTTTCAGTGTTATCATGTCAGGCAAGAAAGGTTCCAAAAACTAGAATGTGTATATTCCTGTAACGAGCTGGCCGGCTCTGACTGTTCTGTGATCATTGACATAGAATCTGTGACAGACACTGCCCCCGTGTGGCCAGAAGTTATACCTATGCCGAATGTGATTACAGAGAAACAAACTGTATTGGCTAAGCTCCCCCCTGTTATGTCATGTGACCAGGAAGGAGAGAGAGAAGAAGGAGAGCCCGGGAAACTTTTGTGTGCAGAGAGAAGTCTGTGTATGCTGGTGCCCTCCTGTAGATGCAACATAGGAGATTGCCTGGATGATCCCTCTCCCTTGAAAGCTGACTTCCAGATCCTGAACCCACGAACTGTAAGCGGGTCCTCTGTTGAGAGGCCGAATATTCACTCAGCGGTGACATCTCCACAGATCCTGAACCCACGAACTGTAAGCGGGTCCTCTGTTGAGAGGCCGAATATTCCACCCCTACCTGCCGTACCCCAAGGACTACAGTCTGGACCTGAGAGACGGAGCTTTGTTTAATCCCTGCAGAGACAGACAGGCCTGCGACGTGGGAAGATAACCTTCTGGAGCAAAGAGACTGGTAACGTGTGGATAGGGAAAGTGAGGGACAGCTTGTATACACGTTTATTTCTGTGGATAGGCATATTTTGTGTTGTTTATTATTGTGTTTCGCTGTGTTAAGGAAAAATGTACAACAGTAAAGATATGTTTGTTAAAATGGAATCTGGGTGTGGAAGTTTTGCTGAGCCAGATCATGGATATACATGGGCGAACTTGCCCTCGGTCACTTCATCTGGCGTAGTCGGCAGGATCTGTGCCCAGCAAGATTCCCACCCAGGCCCAGTGTACAGTCAGAAACCGCCGCCGGTGTCCATTGTAAACCAGGTCAGGAAATTTGGCGGGCGAAACTACCCCGTACCAGAGTGGGCGGAACAAGTGCGGATACTGGGAGAAATGTATAATATTGACCCTAAGACCTTGGCAGAAATGGCGGTACTGACGCTAGAGGGGGAGGCATGGACGACAGTCAGACTGGAGACGGTCAGGGGGCAGCGTGTGTTAGAGGATTTGGTGCGGGTGCTGGAAAAGACCTATGGACCTACTACGTACCAGGGAACACTGCGATACCTGTTCTTTAGACGGACACAGCTTGAATGGGAAGACATTCCCCAGTATGCAAATGCCCTTCAGGTACTCCTTGAACAAGTCTGTGCAAAAGGGGAACAGCTGGCTACTATAGCTCCTCGTGACCTGGTACTGAGAGACCAATTCGTTATAGGGCTGAGAGACCAGTATCTTAACCGTACGCTACAGGACTTGATTAGGATGATGCTGACTCTCACCTTCGCTGAAGTCAAGCAGGAAGCCATAGAACGTTCTAGGGGACCCGTCATGGATGTGGAGACTCAAAGCGCTGCGTGCAGATCCATATTAAACAGTAAACAGCCCAACAGTGACACCGAGGAGCTGAAACAGATGGTAGCAGATTTACAGCAACAGGTGTCACAGTTAACACTAGAACGGCAGAGAGACCAGCGGATGCAACCTAGCCGTCCCGCGGGACCGTGTTGGTCATGTGGTGACCCCCGTCATAGGGCGTCATTCCTCAACGAACAAACCATCAGTTACCACGACGAACAGATTATCAGCTACATCCACGAGCAGAGCCGCCACGCCAGGTCTCACCACAATGGCCGCCGTTAAACTAGACACCCCTGCAGCTGAGGCTCGAGCAGCAGGGGGGGACAGAGAATGGGGTGTAGAAAAACAGAGCCAGCAACGGAGTACTCTTGCCTCGAGTAGTCCTACACTTGAAGTTATTCTGGAGGGAGTTGCAGTACAAGGATTGATGGACACTGGGTCGCAAGTGACCACGATCTCTGAACAGTTTTATGAAAAGTACCTCAAACCAAGAACTGCTTGTGATCCAGATACCACCATTAAGATAATTGCGGCTAATAACCTACCCATTCCAGTAACCGGAGTCGCCTGGATGGATACGAAGGCCTGCGGACAAGACCTAGGGAAACGAGCGCGTAATCCGGACCGTTGGACTTCAACAGATGGCAAAGGAACAACTACCCCTAGCAGCCATTAAAGTGCCCCGCTGTACCCGGATTACTTTGCCCGCTGAAAAAGAGACAGTCATTTCCCTGCCTCTTAACACCAACCGACAACTTGAAGGAGTTGAAGTGTTAATCGAACCGAGGGCTCCAAGTGGGGGTAAGCTAAACCCACTAGTCGCCCGCACCCTAGCAGTCGTGAGGAATGGAAGAGTCCCTGTCAGGCTGAACAACACCGCAGACATAGGTGTAGCCCTCGAGGCTGGCACGCAACTTGCCAGAGTATATGCTCTACCCACAGAAGTGAACCCCATGGGACCCTTACAATTCACCCCGTCTACAGAAGATGGCCGGACGGTAACTGTCTCAGCCATAAATGCTCAAGCAGATGATGAAGACATTGGGCGAAAACTACTGGAAAAAGTGCAACTGGACCCGTCCCAGTACACCAAACAGGAAGTGTCTCAAATGGAGAAACTACTGCGAGAACACCAAGACTCCTTTGCAAAGCATGACACTGACTTCGGGTACACCACCAGTATCCAACACGAGATTCCCACGGGTGATGCTGCCCCTATTCGCGAGAGGTACCGACAAATACCACCTCAACAATACCAGGAGGTGAAAAGCCTCTTAGAATCTATGCTACACGCAGGAGTGGTGCGGGAAAGCCAGAGCCCATGGGCTGCACCCGTGGTGATAGTCAAAAAGAAAGATGGATCCCTGAGATTTTGCGTAGACTACCGTCGGCTGAACGCTTGCACGATCCGGGACTCCTATCCACTCCCCCGGATCGAAGAATCACTGACCGCCCTGAAAAAGGCCAAATATTTTTCGTCTCTAGACTTGGCCAGTGGATATTGGCAGGTCCCCATGAGTGAGAAGGACAGAGAAAAGACCGCCTTCATCCTTCCCATGGGCCTGTACGAGTTTGACCGGATGCCATTCGGCTTGAGTAACGCACCAGGGACCTTTCAGAGACTGATGGAACGCTGTCTGGGAGATTTCAACTTCGAATTCACGCTGATATACCTTGATGACATCGTGGTATACTCCGCCACCTTTGAGGATCACCTTCACAAGCTTGGCAAAGTGTTCCAGCGCTTGAAGAAACACGGCTTGAAGTTGAAGCCCAGCAAGTGCCGTCTATTCCAGCAGGAGATCGATTACCTGGGACACCGGATCTCAGCCGAAGGTGTCCAACCCTCTCCAGAGAAGATAGCAGCTGTCCGAGAGTGGCCACAACCAACTACCATCAAAGAGGTTCAGGCTTTCCTGGGGCTAGCGGGCTATTACCGCCGATTTGTCAAGGACTTTGCCCGGCTTGCGGAACCACTGCATGAGACCCTCCGAGGGACCGCGAACAGTCCCAGAGGACGACGCATCAGCTGGGGACCCGACCAAGAAAAATCCTTCCGGGCGCTTCAAGCTGCTCTGACATCACCCCCTATTCTGGCATTTGCAGACTACACCTTGCCGTTCCAGTTATACACCGACGCCAGCCTTCAAGGTCTCGGGGCGGTCCTCTCCCAAGTCCAAGATAACAAGGAACGCGTAATAGCCTATGCCAGTAGATCCCTCCGGGATACCGAAAAGAACCCCGTCAACTACAGCTCTTTCCGCCTGGAACTCCTGGCCCTGACCTGGGCTATGACAGAGAAGTTTGCTGGCTACCTGACAGGGGCGGAGGTGCTGGTCGTGACAGACAACAATCCTCTTGCCCACCTAGAAAATGCCAAACTAGGGGCAATGGAACAGCGCTGGATGGCAAGGCTCTCTAGATTCCAATACAAAATTAAATACAGAGCGGGGAAGGAGAATCAGAATGCTGACAGCCTTTCCAGAGTGACATCATCCCCACCAGTGGGGAACCGGGATGAAGAGTTGGAGGAAGATGAACTGCCCGACTTTGCCCGGCTAGCTAAACAAATAGAAGATAGCCGCCAGTATGCTGTAGGCGGGATCGAAGCCGTAGTGGGGTCCCCCCTGTCCCAACAAGAATGGGCCAAGCTTCAAGATCGAGACCCTGAACATGTCTTACTGAAACAGTACGTGAAGACACAAGAGAAACCACCCTCCGAAGTAAGAGCCCGACTATCAACCAGGGCCTCTGCCCTACTTGCCCAATGGGATCGGCTGATCGTGAAGGATGGAGTCTTGTATCGCAGGGTCCTTTTATCCCATATGCTGGAAGAATGTTTGCAGATTGTCGTCCCGGTGCAGCTAGCCCATGAGATGGTGGCTGAAGCCCACAGAAAGAACGGCCACTTCGGCATAGACAAGACCCTCCGGTGGACCCAGCAATTCATTTTTTGCCCAGGACTCCGTAAGCTGGTTGAAAACGTCTGCCTAAGCTGTCGTACATGTGAACTCCACAAGTCTACTGAGCAGCGTGCACCCGTCCAGACTATTAGCACATCCAGGCCCCTCGAGTTGTTGATGGTGGACTATCTGTTGATCGGAACGGCGAATAGTGGCTACCAGTACTGTCTGGTGATGGTGGACCACTTTACGAAATTCGCCGTCGCTGTTGCTACCAAAGATCAGACTGCCGAATCAGCTGCACAGGCCATCTGTCAACACTTCGTTCGGGTCTACGGGTGTCCGGAGCGGCTGCACTCGGATCAGGGGGCGTGTTTCGAAGGGCGAGTCATTGAAGAACTTCAGCAGATGTATGGAATCAAGAAGTCCAGGACCACCCCGTATCATCCACAAGGGAATGGCGCGTGTGAACGTTTCAACCGGACTCTCTTACAACTGATCCGAACCTTAGCAGAAGACAAAAAGCCCGACTGGCCTCGATTCCTCCCAGAACTGCTGTGGGCCTATAACAATCAAGTCCATTCTGTCACCGGATACACGCCTTACACCCTCCTGTTTGGCCGCCCAGGCAAAGGCATCCATGAGCTACACCTGTCTAACTCTGATGAAGACACCTGTGGTACCTATCCTTCCTGGCTACAAGCACACCGTCAAAGGATGGAAACTGTCTACCGGCTGGTGGAACAGCAGATCCAGGACCAGGTCCACACTGATCCACTTCCAGTACAAGAAGACCTACTGAGTGTGGGTCAACTAGTCCTAGTTCGTGTAAAGAAACCACAAGGAAAACTCCGGCCCAAGTGGGAGACCGAAGTCTATCGAATCATTGGACACCCGTACCCTGATGGCCCCGTCTACCAAGTACAAGGCGAAGACAGCGGCAGCCTCCGCACCCTGCACCGTAACATGTTGCGCCCCTGTCGTTCTCAGCCTGACTCCCCTCCTATAATGCCTAGAGAGACCGATGTCACTAATACTGTGGGAGACACCGACACCGGGGATGTAGAGGTAGAAGACATACCTACCCCTGCTCGCCTGACTGACGCGTCTGAACCCCTTACCTCCTCGACTGACTTACCGACTGGGGCGGAGAGTGGAGTGACTGATCGGGGAGAGAGATTAGCACCCGTTAGGCGGACAGCTAGGACCAATGCAGGAGTGCCCCCGGGACAGTCCTACAGAGACCAATATGTGTGGCCCTCTTCACAGCCGGGTCCTACAACCTCCACAGCCATCGCCGCCCTGGAGTCAGTCGTTGACAGGGACTGCCAACCTTCAAGTGGGGGGGCGTGTAACGAGCTGGCTGGCTCTGACTGTTCTGTGATCATTGACATAGAATCTGTGACAGACACTGCCCCCGTGTGGCCAGAAGTTATACCTATGCCGAATGTGATTACAGAGAAACAAACTGTATTGGCTAAGCTCCCCCCTGTTATGTCATGTGACCAGGAAGGAGAGAGAGAAGAAGGAGAGCCCGGGAAACTTTTGTGTGCAGAGAGAAGTCTGTGTATGCTGGTGCCCTCCTGTAGATGCGACATAGGAGATTGCCTGGACGATTCCCCTCTCTTGAAAGCTGACTTCCAGATTGTTCCCAGCTCCCACACTGCAGAGCACTCAGCGGTGACATCTCCACAGATCCTGAACCCACGAACTGTAAGCGGGTCCTCTGTTGAGAGGCCGAATATTCCACCCCTACCTGCCGTACCCCAAGGACTACAGTCTGGACCTGAGAGACGGAGCTTTGTTTAATCCCTGCAGAGACAGACAGGCCTGCGACGTGGGAAGATAATCTTCTGGAGCAAAGAGACTGGTAACGTGTGGATAGGGAAAGTGAGGGACAGCTTGTATACACGTTTATTTCTGTGGATAGGCATATTTTGTGTTGTTTATTATTGTGTTTCGCTGTGTTAAGGAAAAATGTACAACAGTAAAGATATGTTTGTTAAAATGGAATCTGGGTGTGGAAGTTTTGCTGAGCCAGATCATGGATATACATGGGCGAACTTGCCCTCGGTCACTTCATTCCCACCTACAGATCTAATATACCTTTGTGCTATTGTAAACACATGAAGTAAATTACATGTGCCAAGACACATATTGATCAGTTTTCAGTGTCTGTCCAGCTTGCAGGTTAAACAAAACATACAAGTTTAAGAACCTTTATTGCTTTATATACTGTGCCTGTATGTATGTATTCAAAGCAACAGTTCAGCCACAGCACATAGTAAATGACAAGTGCCAGAATACTCCTCAGTCCACATGCTGTGTGGAGTGTGTCCTCTGGTCCTGGCTGCTGCTCCTCGGCTCTCAGGCTCCTTCTGGTCAGATATTGCAGACATGTGTAGATAGTGAGTTCCCCTGTGTCACGGCTGCTGCTGGAGCTGATCACTTCTCTGCAGCACAGCACAGGAGCTTTGAAGGAGAGCGCGCTCCGCCGGGATTGGGTGAGTGACCTCCCTTCCCCCTCTCCTCCACACAGACTGCCGAAGAGCGATCACATGACTCACTCCCTGCACCCTGATTGGAGGCCTTCTCTTCCTTCTCTCTGACTCCCTGTGATCATGTTTGTACCGTGCATGTTACTTTAGCTACATACACAGTACAAACGCAAGGGAAATAAAAGAGAATCATTGACCGAAGGCAGGGGCCCCTAACACTGGCCCTGACAGTAGCGTAGCTCCGGGTGGGCCCCCTCAGAGCACAGGGCCCGGGGCGACCGCCCCCTCTGCCCCCCTGGTAGCTACGCTACTGATTCCACCCTCTGCTTGAGCAACAGTCTTCCACCTCCTCCTCGCCATCTGTAGCATTGGCCATCTCCCTGGCTTTGCCCCCTTAGCCCGGTTCACTATGTATTGATTTAGGCCTTCGCCGGAATTTTTTGGAGAGTCTGAAAACTATACATTTTTGGAAAGGTTATAGTATAAGCAATACGAAAAACAATGTTTCCATTTGCCCCGAGTCCCACGTGACCGCCATATTGGATTTTACAAAATGGCTGACGTAAAACCAATTTTCGTTAATATCTCAGCTTATAAATAACATAAAAATAAAATTTGACAGCTAAACATACATTTTAGGGCTAAGAAATGCAATATTACTAGTTGCAGATGTGTTTTAGATATTTACTACAGCAGTTTTTTATAATTAATTAGTATTGACATAATGACAGGAATCACATGTTTTTTTTTCTTTTATTACAGGAGTTGAACATGACAGACAAACCACAAGCTACTGAAGTCACTTGTGAAGGTGAGGCACCTATCAACTGGAAGCTATGTATGCTCTGTCAGTCTTCCAATGGCAATGAGAAGTTGGTGCAAAATCCTCGGATACAGTCTTACCAGCGCGTTTTGGACATAGTAGCAGAGAGGGCAAGTTTACAAGATGGCAACTATGTTGATATCCATCGACGGATTAGCAACAGGAAAGACACAATCGCTACACATCAGGCAGTCTACCATCGAAGTTGTTACACAAATGCAATTAACAACGACCAAATACAACGAGCCCGGGACCGTTATGCACATGCATTAGCTACTGGTAGCCACATTACCAAGAAACGAGGATTAAAAAGAGGACGTGCTGAAATGGACGAATCAGGTTCATTAACATCTGACTCTTCATCACCATTCACGAGGTCACATACATGGCCACTGGATAAGGAAAAATGTTTCTTTTGTCAGAACGATGAGAATGAGAAGCTTTATAATGTGAGGACAGTCAACGCAGGGAAATCGTTGAAACAAGCTATTGAAACATCAGATAATTTAACACTGAAAACAAGACTGAACACATGCATTGCACCAGGGGATGCACATTCTATTGACGTCCGGTACCACAAAAGCTGTTGGACAAAGCATGTTTTTCATGGACAACGAGAACGTAGTACCAACAGAACAGACCACAAAGAACCCTTATTACAACGTGCAAGTCTGCTAGAGTTGCTAAACCTAGTGGATATTCAAACACAGAACCAATCATATCTATCTATACAAGATATCGAAACCACTTATTTGAATATGCTTGGTATAGAAGGCGTGGAAAATCACAAACCTACATTCACTAGAAAGTGGCTCAAAGAAATTATAATGAATGCCTTGCCACATCTGAAATCCTGTCTTTCAAAAAACAGAAGGGAATCGGCAGTTCTTTATTCACCAGAAGCCTGTGAGGAAATCATGGTTAATTCTGCAATGGAATGTCGTAGTGATGATGCAGACAACATGCAGACAATCTACAAAGCAGCACAGTTAATTAGGAAAAGCATTGCTAATTTTACAACGGAAGTCAATGATAAAAACACCATAACTGTCACTAGTGACATACACGACGTTCCAGCAGAATTATATTCCGCTATCCGTTGGATCATAACAGGGCCGATTAACAGCCTTGAAACTCAAAGAAGGACCAAAATTGTTGACCGAGCAGCACTCACTATGAGTCAGAACATCATGTATGAATTCAAATCAAAACGCCAGGTCAACTACAAGCCAAAAACCGAATCATCAGTATTCATAGATGGCCAAGAAACCGGCAACACTAGTGACAGTCAAAGATCTCAGTTACTGCTTCAATGACAGGCTTATGTCTCTCACAGAAAATTACGATGAAATAATCCTTGTGTTTGATACGTATAGGGAAAATTCTCTCAAGGATGCTACCAGGGATAAAAGAAGAAAAGGAAAGGCACCAATTCAGTACCAGGTCAGAGATGAAACAAACATTAATCATATTCCAATGAACAGGTTCCTTTCACATGACAAGACAAAGGCTGACCTGACCAACTATCTTGCTGCAAAGACTCTAGAGTTCAACAGTTCATCACAAAAACTGGTCATCACTTGTTCTTCAGGGTGTACCAGGAGCAACAAAAACTTAGTTTTCGACGACAACAATCACGAAGAAGCAGACACACTGTTGATCTACCAAGCTGTCTTGGCAACACAACGAAACCCACCGGATGCAAGGATGGTTTTCTCCCCTGATACCGATGTACTGGTGTTGGTCATAGCTAACTATGACCTCATGCTGAAGAATACATCGATTTCAATGGTCTCTGGGATGATCGAGATAGAGCCAATAAGGAGAGTCATAGGGGCAGACAGAGCAAAGGCTTTGACAGCCTTCCATGCATTCACTGGTGCTGACACAACTGGAAGGTTCTCTCGAATTGGCAAAGCAATCTGGCTGCAAGCTTACATGAACGCAACACCAGATGTAATCAGTTCTCTGCAGATGCTTTCGACTGAAAAAGAAGTGAGCGAAACTATGTTGTCAACTCTTGCTACCTTCGTATGTTTTGCTTACTCTCCAAAAGGCATTTTTATTAAGAATATTCCCGAACTGCGATGGCATCTATTTTGCAAGCATATGGCAGAAAGTGACAGGTTACCTCCTACACTCGGAGCTCTAAAACAACATGTCCTCAGAGTCCATATCCAAGCCAGAGTGTGGGGACAAGCTAACATTGCTTTGCAGGATTCTCAGCTGGATCCCGAGAAGAATGGCTATCACAAAGGGTTGGATGGACAGTTGAAACCAACCATGACAGATGTTCTTCCAGCTCCAAAAGCAATAATCGAGATGATTAGTTGTCAATGCAAACATGACTGTTCTTCTTCAAGGTGTTCGTGCCGAAAAAATAACTTATCCTGTACCGATCTTTGTCAGTGTGACAGCGAGTGTATGAATGACGAGGACACTCAGACCAAATATGAAACTGATGATGACAGTGATGGTGGCGATATGTAAAGACACTCTGGTTGTTCAAAAGTTAAAAACATTAACTCTCTGCTTTTCGAGTTCGAAAATTTGTTCAAATATAAACCGATACAATTTGTAGTCGTATATAGAGTATTTATTTGGATACCACTGCATTTCTTAGTACTCAAAATGTATGTTTAGCTGTCAAAATTTAAGTTTTACGTTACTTACAAGCTGAGATATTAACGAAAATCGATGTAAATCAGCCATTTTGTAAAATCCAAGATGGTGGCCACTTAGGACTCGGGGCAAATGGAAACATTGTTTTTCTTATTGCTTATACCATAGCCTTTCCAAAACTGTACATATTTGAAACTCTCCAGAAAATTCCGGCGAAATTACATAGTGAACCGGACTACCTGGTGCCACTGGACATCTTTGCAATCTTTGGTCACTGATACTGATACAGAGCTGCAAACTGATGCACTGACTGTTTAGTGCTGAGGTGATCATAAGACCCCAGCGGTAAAAGCTACTGCTAGCAGTCTTTAGTGTCTGGGAGTATTATCTCAATGCCACCACATGTGATGAACCTGCACCTCGCCACCCCACCCGACCACACTATGTGATCCTTCTAACAGAATAGTGACGTCTCCCAACTTTCACCAACGTGACATTCCCTGGGGACACGTAAGGTCAGCTTGAGCACGGTGGCTCAGTGGTTAACACTGCAGCCTTGCATCGCTGGGGTCTTGGGTTCAAATCCCACCAAGGACAACATCTGCAAGGTGTTTGTGTGTTCTCTCCGTGTTTGCGTTCATTTCCTCCGGGTTCTCCGGTTTCCTCCCACATTCCCAAAGACATACTGATAGGGAATGTAGATTGTGAGCCCCATCGGGGACAGCGATGATAATGTCTGTAAAGCGCTGCGGAATTAATGGCGCTATTTAAGTGAGAAAAATAAACAAATAACTCTATCACCCATATAATAAAGTGGAATAGAAAGCAAACGTCAAAATAAAGCCTGCTGATGTTTACCCATAATGGACCCAGACCACACACGTCCTCCTTGAAGCCCCTGACGCACGTTAGTTGCTTTCTCAAAGGGGTGTGATGAATTGTACTACTGTACCCAATTTATTATATATTTTAGGAGTTTGAGTCGGTCCATTTTATACCGAGTCCACAACCCTGGTTATACCGCCATACTGATAATTAACCACTACCCTGTTCTACGACTCCACTATCGCCACCATACAGTGACCATATAATGGTAATATCAGTTATAAATCAGTGCTCTGCAGACTATATGTGTACTGTAAATGTTCTCACCGGTGACGTTCTCGATGGTGACAGTCATTAATTTTCCCTTTTACTGTCATCTGCTGGTGTAGGTCCACTGTGTTTTAACTAGACCAAAGTCTACCAGTACATTTACCAGTACAAAGTCTACCAGGACATTTTAGAGCACGTGATGCTTCCCTCTGCCGACAAGCTTTTTGGAAATGGAAATTTCATTCTCCAGCAGGACTTGGCACCTGTCCACACTGCCAAAAGTACCAATACCTGGTTTACAGACAACAGTATCACTGTGCTTGATTGGCAGCAAACTCGCCTGACCTTAACCCCATAGAGAATCTATGGTGTATTGTCAAGAGGAAGATGAGACACACCAGACCCAACAATGCAGATGAGCTGAAGGCTGCTATCAAAGCAACCTGGGCTTCCATAACCCCTCAGCAGTGCCACAGGCTGATCGCCTCCATGCCACGCCACATTGATGCAGTAATTGATGCAAAAGGAGCCCCAACCAAGTACTGAGTGCATTTACTGATCATACATTTCAGTAGGCCAACATTTCAGATTTTAAAATCATTTTTCAAGCTGGTGTTATAAAGTATTCTAATTTACTGAGATAATGACTTTTGGGGTTTCATTGGCTGTAAGCCATAATCATCAACATTAACAGAAATAAACACACGAAATAGATCACTCTCCTTTGTAATGACTCTAGCTAATATATGAGTTTCACTTTTTGTATTGAAGAACTGAAATAAATTAACTTTTTGATGATATTCTAATTTTGTGAGATGCACCTGTAAATTTTTTTAACTTACAGTTATTTTGCCCCTTGGTGTTTTCGCCCACTATGATACCCCTTCCATGGCCCCCATGGAGTATGATGACCAAAAAAAATACCCCAACACAGAATTATGTACCCACATTCCTCCACCTACACCGCATTATGGCCTCACAAACTCCATACAGTGTTATGGTCACAACTGCTCTCCACACAGTATGATGTACCCCCCACACAGTATGATGTTCTGCCCAGACAGTATGATGGTGACTACTGCACCCTCACACAGTATGATAGTCACTACTGCTCCCCCACGCAGTATAATGGTTCCACCATAGTTCTCCACAAGGTATGATGGTCCTCCACAGTCCCCATATAGTATGATGGCTCCTCAGACAGTAAGATGTTCCTCCACAGACCCAGCACGGTATGATGACCTCCCCAGATACCCATATAGTATAATGGTCACCCCATACAGTTTGATGATCCCTCACAGCCCATATATAATATGACGTACCCCCACAGCCCCAATACAGTATGATGGCCCCCCACAGACCACCATATAGTATGATGTTCCCTCACAGCCTGAATAAATATATATTATAATTACATAATATATATTTTTAAGCTCTTCCTGACCCTTTTTAATTGAGCAGATTGAAGGCCGAACGCTATTTTACCAGATTCACTCAACAAAAATCGCAAAAAGTTTAGATTTGGGCAAATCTGTTTTATATATTTGAAGTGAATTCAATTTGTTTTGCTCATCTCATAGTATGTCTTTGCAATATGTCAGTACACACAGTATGTACATACATATAACTGTATTGTCTTTTAGCCTAGGCTCACGATCTGCACTATGTCTTCATTCCGTCTAATGAAGCGGTTCACGTTGCCTTTCATTTGTGCTGAAATTGTTGATAATTGAGCTTAATAAAATGTCTTTTGGCATAGTTAGTTCTCTTCTTCTTGAGTGCGCGCTGAAGACATAATTCTCCTTTTTATCATGGTGATACTTTATCATACAAATTACAGGCTCTCAGAGACCATACATTTTCATTAAGTAATTATGCAAAAAAAGAAAAGGTTCAGTCCTAGGGCAAATATTCTATTTGTCGTCTATAAACCCCGGTAATGCCTCTATATCCATCTTTATTCCCATTGTATTAATGCTGCTTTATTTTATTCTTATTTAATTCTAAATCATTTCTCATGAGGAAAATGTTAAGAGCCGCCAGCTTCGAGTAATATCTTACCAATTTATAAACATTTGGCTTGTTTTCATCTCTGCCTGTGAACAGTTTAATTTGCAAATGGGCTTCCAATTAAGTTTAACTGAAAAAATACATATATTTTAATTTTAAGGAAAATCAATTATTAGACAATGACACTTTGTTTTCATCCCTGTGCAATACCAGATTCCTCCATCTCCAGCTGAACCCATTCCATGCACATTGGTTCTGTCTGTTTTGTACGGCTTTCAAAAAACTGACCGTCACATCCAAACATAGACTTTTGTTTGAGTGTTTTGTACGGCTGTCACAGACCGCTCCTTCTGTCGATTCAGCAGCTTCCACAGATGTCCCATTGACAGAGTAGTGGTTTCTCTTCTGTTCTGCTCTGTTAACCGGATGTGACTGCTGAAGTCATGCTGATTGTCTGCTGTCCCTCCACTGCCTAACCATGGGGAGCCAGCTGTCAATCAGCATGTCAGCAGTCATGTCGCATCGACAGAGCAGCCTAGAAGAAGAGCTGATCTGTTGATGTGGAGCAGCTGAATCGCCGGCAGGAGTAGTCCATAACCTAGATGAGCAAAGATCAGGTACAACAGGTAGTTGCCTCTGTTAGCATCTACCTACCTGTCTGTTAGTTTTTAGGTGCATAGTTAAAAAAAAAGTTCAGGCTACCCATACCTCTCCCCAAGTCCTTTTTTGTAATTGCTAACAGACTGATCACTAGATTTGTGTGGAAAGATAAAAGAGCCAGACTCCCCTTTAAAATCCTCTCCCTCCCAAAAAAGACAGGCAGCCTTGGACTTCCTCATCTCAAGACTTATTATCAGGCAATTCATCTAGCTAGATGGATGAATCTGACTAAAATTAGAACTGATGAAGAAATTTCCAATCTTGAACTCAAGTTACTAGGAAAGAAGGCGGAGATATATCTTTGGACCTCCGCTTCCCCACCGCAAGGTTCACTAGAGACAATATCTTCGCTATTAGAAGAACACTTGTTTCAAATAAATGGCCACATTGCCTTTTCCTAGATAACATCCCTTTGAATATTACACCCTGGCTCATTGAGCCAAACTATATAGACGCTTTTGATCTATGGAACTCTTTACCAGTGCACCCTATTTCACATCTACTTTCCAACCAGATCAAATGCGTTAAAAACTGTCCTCAAGAAGCCAAAAAACTAAACCGAGACTTCATACAAACACATCATGTACAACATATTATTTCAAAATTAAAGAAAGACATCCAACACAACACAGACTGGTTATGGTTGGAATTCCTTGTTAGACTGAAAACTATACCTCCTAAATTAGTCTCTAAATATTATTCTAACCTAATTTCCCCCAGCACTCATTTCAAACCTCTGTATATATCCTCATCGGAAACTGAACTAAATGTGTCCCTATCAAATCGAGAGATGGAGCAGGTTTTGGGAAGCTCACACGGTTTCTCAAGATGTGTTCTGCTGCAAGAAAATGCTTTCAAAATCCTTTCAAGATGGTATAGAACTCCTGAGTCACTCTATCATCTGGGCCTGTCCGACTCGCCTCTATGCTGGAGATGTTTGAAATCCAAGGGTTCTTTAGCTCATATATTTTGGTACTGTCCAATTATCTCTAAATTTTGGGATGAAATTTTTGATTACCTCCGACGGACAGGCTTAATAACACAAAATCTAACTCCTCAGGAGGTTCTACTATCACTCCCCACAAACTCATACAACCCTAAGAAGCATGACCTACTTCCCCTACTGATAGCTGCAGCTAAGCATCTGATCTCTTTACATTGGCGACAAACATCTCCCCCGCACCTTAGCGAGTGGATGAAAAAAGTTCAGGATATCCATAGGATGGAGGAGCTATCCAGCTGGGATTCGCGGTCACATAAGTTCCTTCAAATATGGCTACCCTGGCAACATGCTTTATCTAGCCCCCCCATAACTTTACTATTCGATTTCTTTTATTTTTTTCTTAATTTTGACCTTATATACCATCTATGCTTCACTGTGATGGACTTGAGCTCAAATAACGTAATCATTGCCTTTGTGATAATCCTGACTACCTAAAATCAGTTTTGCACGCCTTCTCTGACTTCCACTGTTATAATGTCTCAACCCTGTTGCTCTATTTAAGGGATATTTGGTTATACCCCCCAATCCCCACCTGGTTTACTGTTTCTTGTTTGTGTTTTGTAAAGTTTTACTGATTGCTTTACTCCTCTAGATAAATGCTGTTTTCTGCTTCAAAAAAAAAAAAAAAGTTCAGGCTAACCCCTTTAGTATATTTCTATGTTCAGGAAACGCTGCGTGTTTGACGCTGCGTAGAGCCACAGCGTCCAGATGTTACAGCATAGTGGAGGGGATTTCAGGAAATCCCATCTCCACTATGCGGTAAAACACGGAGGCGGCAGACCGGCGTAAACGGACATGCGGCGCGTCTTTTCAGAACGCAGCATGTTTGTTTACAAAGCGGCGACGCTCCGTCGCCGCGCCGTATATTTACCATAGACTATCGCATCTAATGATTAGTCACATGCGTAGAAACTGCATACGCGCAGCTTACTACGCATGTCCATACCGGCTCACCTGTCCCGCCGCCGGAAGTCCCTCGTCCACTGCAGTTCTCGCGCTAACTTATGTTATCGCGAGAACTGCCGTGCACGTGACCGGGACTTATCTCCGGTCACTAGTCTGGTTCTCGCAAACAGCTGATCAGCTGTTTGCGAGAACGCTGTAGTGTGGTTTAAATCCCGCACCAATTCACGGCCTGACTGCACCTGTCGCTGATTGGTCGCGCCAGCCGCCCGCGACCAATCAGCGAAGCAGGATTTCCGTTACAGACAAACAGACCCTTAGACGATTATATATACTAGATGGTAGCCCGATTCTAACGCATCGGGTATTCTAGAATATGTATGTAGTTTATTTATGAAGATTTTAGAATAATACATTGAATACACTGGATTCAGCCAACCGCAACCAATTAGCGAAGCGTGGTTCAAATCCCGCACCAATTTGCGGCCGGACTGCGCCTGTCGCTGATTGTTCACGGCCGGCCACGTAGTATATAGCACACCCACATAGTCTATAACAGCCCACGTAGTAAATAGCAGAGCCACGTAGTACATAGCACAGCCACGTAGTATATAGCACAGCCACGTAGTATATAGCACAGCCACGTAGTATATAGCACAGCCACGTAGTATATAGCACAGCCACGTAGTATATAGCACAGCCACGTAGTATATAGCACAGCCCACTGAGTATATAGCACAGACCACGAAGTATCTAGCACAGCCCACATAGCATATACCACAGCCACGTAGTTTATAACAGCCCACGTAGCATATAACACAGCTCACGTAGTATATAACAGCCCATGCACGCAGTATATAACAGCCCACATAGTGTATGACACAGCCCACGTAGTGTATGACACAGCCCACGTAGTATATTGCACAGCCCACGTAGTATATTGCACAGCCCACGTAGTATATTGCACAGCCCACGTAGTATATAGCACAGCCACGTAGTATATAGGACAGCCCACACAATAGATAGCACAGCCACGTAGTATATAGCAGCCATGCAGTATAACACAGCCACGTAGTATATAGCACAGCGATGTAGTATATAACACAGCCCACGTAGTATATAGTACAGCCAACACAGTAGATATAGCAGCCACGTAGTATATTGCCCAGACACGTAGTATATAGCACAGACACGTAGTATATTGCCCAGCAACGTAGTATATAGCACAGAGACGTAGTATATAACAGTGCCCATGTAGTATATAACACAGGCCACATAGTATAGAGCACAGCGATGTAGTATAGTGCCCAGCCATGTAATATATACCACAGCCAGGTAGTATATAGCACAGAGATGTAGTATATAACACAGCCCACGCAGTATCTAACACAGCCCACGTAATATACACTCACCGGCCACTTTATTAGGTACACCTGTCCAACTTCTTGTTAACACTTAATTTCTAATCAGCCAATCACATGGCGGCAACTCAGTGCATTTAGGCATGTAGACATGGTCAAGACAATCTCCTACAGTTCAAACCGAGCATCAGTATGGGGAAGAAAGGTGATTTGAGTGCCTTTGAACGTGGCATGGTTGTTGGTGCCAGAAGAGCTGGTCTGAGTATTTCAGAAACTGCTGATCTACTGGGATTTTCACGCACAACCATCTCTAGGGTTTACAGAGAATGGTCCGAAAAAGAAAAAAAATCCAGTGAGCGGCAGTTCTGTGGGCGGAAATGCCTTGTTGATGCCAGAGGTCAGAGGAGAATGGGCAGACTGGTTCGAGCTGATAGAAAGGCAACAGTGACTCAAATCGCCACCCGTTACAACCAAGGTAGGCCTAAGAGCATCTCTGAATGCACAGTGCGTCGAACTTTGAGGCAGATGGGCTACAGCAGCAGAAGACCACACCGGGTACCACTCCTTTCAGCTAAGAACAGGAAACTGAGGCTACAATTTGTACAAGCTCATCGAAATTGGACAGTAGAAGATTGGAAAAACGTTGCTTGGTCTGATGAGTCTCGATTTCTGCTGCGACATTCGGATGGTAGGGTCAGAATTTGGCGTAAACAACATGAAAGCATGGATCCATCCTGCCTTGTATGGAGCATCTTTGGGATGTGCAGCCGACAAATCTGCGGCAACTGTGTGATGCCATCATGTCAATATGGACCAAAATCTCTGAGGAATGCTTCCAGCACCTTGTTGAATCTATGCCACGAAGAATTGAGGCAGTTCTGAAGGCAAAAGGGGGTCCAACCCGTTACTAGCATGGTGTACCTAATAAAGTGGCCGGTGAGTGTATAGCAATGTGGACACCATATCCCTGTTAAAAAAAAAAGAATTAAAGTAAAAGATAGTTCTATACTCACCCTCCGTCGGCCCCCGGATCCAGGCGAGGCGTTTACCAATGCTCCTTGCGACGCTCCGGTCCCAAGAGACCGCAATGCATGGACCGATCACCGGAGCGTCGCGAGGAGCCGGAAAGGCCTCAGGTGGATCCAGGGGCCGATGAAGGGTGAGTATATAATGTTTTTTTTTTAATTATTATGATTATTTTTAACTTTAGATCTTTTTACTATTGATACTGCATAAGCAGCATCAATAGTAAAAAAAAGTTGGTCACACAGGGTTAATAGCAGCGTTAACGGAGTGCGTTACACTGCGGCATAGCGCGGTCCGTTAACGCTGCCATTAACCCTGTGTGAGCACTGACTGGAGGGGGCACTGACTGCAGGGGAGTAGGGAGCGGCCATTTCACCGCCGGACTGTGCCCGTCGCTGATTGGTCGTGGCCGTTTTGCAGCGACCAATCAGCGACTTGGGATTTCCGTGACAGACAGACAGACAAACAGAATAAAGATACATAGATATACTAAACATCGGGCTTGGTATTATCTATCTATTATCTATCTATCATCTATCTATCTATTATCTACCTATTGATATATCTATCTAGCTACAGTCATGGCCAAAAGTATTGACACCCCTGCAATTCTGTCAGATAATGCTCAGTTTCTTCCTCAAAATGATTGCAAACACAAATTCTTTGGTATTATTATCTTCATTTAATTTGTCTTAAATGAAAAAACACAAAAGAGAATGAAGCAAAAAGCAAAACATTGATCATTTCACACAAAACTCCAAAAATGGGCCAGACAAAAGTATTTGCACCCTCAGCCTAATACTTGGTTGCATAACCTTTAGCCAAAATAACTGCGACCAACCGCTTCCGGTAACCATCAATGAGTTTCTTACAATGCTCTGCTGGAATTTTAGACCATTCTTCTTTGGCAAACTGCTCCAGGTCCCTGATATTTGAAGGGTGCCTTCTCCAAACTGCCATTTTTAGATCTCTCCACAGGTGTTTTATGGGATTCAGGTCTGGACTCATTGCTGGCCACCTTAGAAGTCTCCAGTGCTTTCTCTCAAACCATTTTCTAGTGCTTTTTGAAGTGTGTTTTGGGTCATTGTCCTGCTGGAAGACCCATGACCTCTGAGGGAGACCCAGCTTTCTCACACTGGGCCCTACATTATGCTGCAAAGTTTGTTGGTAGTCTTCAGACTTCATAATGTCATGCACACGGTCAAGCAGTCCAGTGCCAGAGGCAGCAAAGCAACCCCAAAACATCAGGGAACCTCCGCCATGATTGACTTTAGGGACCGTGTTCTTTTCTTTGAATGCCTCTTTTTTTTCTCCTGTAAACTCTATGTTGATGCCTTTGCCCAAAAAGCTCTACTTTTGTCTCATCTGACCAGAGAACATTCTTCCAAAACGTTTTAGGCTTTTTCAGGTAAGTTTTGGCAAACTCCAGCCTGGCTTTTTTATGTCTCGGGGTAAGAAGTGGGGTCTTCCTGGGTCTCCTACCATACAGTCCATTTTCATTCAGACGCCGACGGATAGTAAGGGTTGACACCATTGTACCCTCGGACTGCAGGGCAGCTTGAACTTGTTTGGATGTTAGTCGAGGTTCTTTATCCAACATCCGCACAATCTTGCGTTAAAATCTCTTGTCAATTTTTCTTTTCCGTCCACATCTAGGGAGGTTAGCCACAGTGCCATGGGCTTTAAACTTCTTGATGACACTGCGCACGGTAGACACAGGAACATTCTGGTCTTTGGAGATGGACTTGTAGCCTTGAGATTGCTCATGCTTCCTCACAATTTGGTTTCTCAAGTCCTCAGACAGTTCTTTGGTCTTCTTTCTTTTCTCCATGCTCAATGTGGTACAGGACAGAGGTTGAGTCAACTTTAATCCATGTCAACTGGCTGCAAGTGTGATTTAGTTATTGCCAACACCTGTTAGGTGCCACAGGTAAGTTACAGGTGCTGTTAATTACACAAATTATAAAAGCATCACATGATTTTTCGAACAGTGCCAATACTTTTGTCCACCCCCTTTTTTATGTTTGGTGTGGAATTATATCAAATTTGGCTTTAGAACAATTCTTTTTTTGCTTTTTTAATTTAAGACAAATTAAATGAAGATAATAATACCAAATAATTTGTGATTGCAATCATTTTCAGGAAGAAACTGAGTATTGTCTGACAGAATTGCAGGGGTGTGAATACTTTTGGCCATGACTGTATCTATAGATATATCTATCGAAAGATATATATCTATCGAAAGATATATTTATAGATAGATAATAGATACGATAAATACGATAGATCTATCTATTATCTATCCTCTATCTATCGATCTATCTGTTATCTATTATCTGTCTGTGTTAGCAAACATTATTCTTCAATGGAGTATGTAAATTAAGAGGTTAAACAAGAAATGACATCACCCTTTTTTTTTGGTATATCTTTATTAAGCTGACAAAAACACACAAATCCGCATGAAAAAACGCGTCGAAAAACGCATCCAAAAACGAATGAAAAACGCAGGTGACCTGCCAGTGACCTCAGGTGCAGATTTGGTCAGGATTTTACCTGCATAAAATCCTGACCAAATCCTGATGCAATCCTGAATGTGGACACATACCCTAAAACTATCTTGTCCTGCAAAAAAATCAATCCCTACCCATGGGTAGGTCAATGCAAAAATAGCAACGTATAGCTGTTGGAAGTGAAATAAAAGCAAAAAATGCAAAATGTCCGTGGTGGGAAACAAATCTTGGAATATTCCAGTTTCTAAATAACCAATGAGCCTTTCATAAAAATATTAGACACTTTTCACTTTTTTCAATAAAAGACAAACGCAGTAAAAATGACTTTTATCTTATATGCGCAACACATGCAGGGATTGCCTAACAAACAGGCAATTCCTCCATGTGTTGCGGCTGTTGGACAGCCGGGAGATATACAGCCATGGGGACTCGAACATATTTTTCGAGCACGCCGAGCATGGAGGATAACAACTTATATAACATCTGAGCACTTTTGCTCATCACTATCTATTTCAGGTCACTGTTTGGAGCCAATGGCACCCAGCCAATGCTTTCAATGATTTTGGGATTTACATGAAGCGCCCATTGTTTACACCCACGAATTCCATTTCTAAATGTTCGTTTCTGTTTTTCCCATAAGAAAGAGAATTTTTCTGAATTTACTATTTTTTTTTTTTATACCTCTGACATGCAAAACATCTTGGTAGAAATGACTAACAGGAGTTGTGTACAAAAAATATTAATTATCATAAGGATTAAAAGTGTTTCAAGCCTTTTTTTCTAGTTTCGGATTAGTTTTCAGTTTCAATGAAGACCGTCGTATTAATTTTTTTATGACAGATGGTGGTGGATTATTGGTTTCTTGGATCACAATATAATAATGTGCTGTATTAAATAGAAAAAGACAAAAACTTGCATGTATTAGAATACATTACATATAATGATTAACATTCAACCCTGACTGCTGGTGGGGGAAAAAAAAACATGCCAACAACGCAGGCACTCACATATACAAAGTTGTTAGATAAAGGTAAAGACTTCAAAGACGCAACCAGAAACGAGTCGTTCTGTTGATGAATACAGATTGTAAATCTAATCCATTTACCATAAAATTTATTCTATACAATATATTCTCATATCATTGTAGGAGTCTTTAAAAATATCCGCATGTGATCCAAATAGTTGTCTGGCCTTATTCTTTGCGTAGGAATCACTGGCCAAGATATTAATGGGGTCTTCCAGGTTTTATGGGTCACATAAATAACCGGATGCACCTTTCATCCATGGTACAGATTTGAGAATAAGCTCCATGGCCAGTACAGAGGATGCGTTGACAACATGGATTTCTAGAAATCGCGAGAAATCTTTCCTACATGAAAGGCCGGAGTAGGAAATAAATGAATAACCAGGGTCACTCAACTTTGGGCCCATGGAGACGTTGGGTCGATTTTCTCGTACAAGAAAATCACCAAGTGTCAAGCCTCATTGAGATGTCTGATTTTCACGTACAAGTGCTAGTTGTGTTTTTTATGGACCGCACTCGTACCGCGGGTGGACCAATTTTTTTTTTTTTACGGCAGACCGCATGGACTGTAGATCCAAGGGTTGGATCAAAATTGGCAATGTAAGTCAATGGGACCATGGAAAAAATTGGACTTCATTTTCAAGGACTGTCCAAATCTGATCTGAATGTGGACTCACTAATCATCAGAGTTTGGTCAACTTTTAGAGTTTGGTCTGGGCTTCATCAGTTTTTCACAGACAAGAAATAAACAAAAAAGTTTCTCTTTTTCCTATCTAGGCATCTGGACGCTGTCTGATTTTTTTTTCGGTTGACCCATAGACTTGCGGATTTTCATCTGAGACATGGACATGTCTCCGCAATAATTAATTCCATGATAAATCATGGACATGTGAGCAGCCCAATTCACTGTTATAGGTATGTGCTGTCCGTGAAAAACACGGAGAGCACTTGGAGCGGCCCCCAAACGCAGGACAGCAGGGTACTCGGATCCGGGTCTCTCGGTTCTGAGGATGTCACGGTGGCCCGACCCGGTCCGTGGTCCTGCTAAGGGGCGCCCAATAAAAGGTGTAGGTGGTGGTGTAAGTCGCAGTAAATAACGAGGACACAGGGTTGCAGTCTCTTTACCTCTTTACTGAAGGCATCAGCATCCGCAATCCAGAGCACTGCTAACAGGGCTGGCTGAGTCTGGCCGGTCCGAAGGCACATCCAGAGTTCCCTTTTTGCAGGTGGAAATCAGTAGCCTTCCTACTAGCGCCTGTGTGTTGTAGTACTTCCCTGCTGAGCACCACGGGATAGTCCTCACAACTGTCGTGTATGTTTCTATTCTTTCTCTCCGTCCCCCAGATGATATGGCTAGGACGCACCCGTATGACGGGGTAGGCCTGGAGTTATTTTATAGAGACCCTAGAGACGCCCCTCTCCCACAATTGCCTCCGTTGTCTTCATTAGGTGATTAAGGTGAGGCAGCCAACCTAAAGTTAACTGCCCTGCCGTAGTTCAAAGTAATGCGTAGAGTCTATTACTTCCTCGGCTTTCCGGCCGCCGGCTACTCACCTCAGAAGGATGTTGCTGATCTTGAGGCACGACTCCTTCTGGTTCTATCTCCCTTCTGCTGTGATCCCGTATCTCACTTTTCCACAATATACTTCGCTTCGTGTCCTTTCTTAGGAGTCTGCCGCTATAAGGCACAGGCACGGCTCCGTAACGATCTGTCCTTTTCTAGGCCTCTGTCAGGATCCCACCCCTGACAGGTCCTCTCTCGAACTCTCCCCAGCTACTTTCTCCCTAAATTCCTATCCAACCCCCAGTTTTACCCATGTGTGAGGAGTGGCCTAGTAGATAGGACCTCTTGCTCCCCCTGGTAGCCGGAGTGTGAAGTGTAATGTGTGTCTGTGATACCTGCAAGGTGAACTCTTTTAGTGCAATCAGACGTACCACCTGGTGGAAGAGCAACGTTACTGCAACGACCAGACTCTGGAGCGCTGCACTCCCCCCCTGTTAAATCCAGTACTCCCGGACTGGGGAAAGAGGAACAACAATACATGTTAACAAAAGACATACAAAATTTTGAAATGCTATGAACAAGTAAATGCTATGAACAAGTAAATATAACAGTGCTTTCCTTTATGGGAGGTGAGGACACTTGAACGTTGCGAAAGTTTGGTCATGCACAGTTCATGACTCCCAGTTCAGTGGGTGCAACCTTGAAACAGCAGGGACCCCGGGTAAACAAAGGGGTCCCTGTGAAAGTTTTGGAGCAATTCACTGTCCATTACTCCATTGTCCATTTTTAAACCTGTAACAAAGATATTTACACAAACATTTTCAACCAAATAGCAGCTATCGTTAATATCTCCAAGTTTTGTAGCGAATTGGAGTTTGATTCTTGGTGCTACGTGTAGACCTCCGCAGTGCAGGGGTTGCTATTGGCCTAACAGGGCCCACTGCGCTTGCTATTGCTTGTGTAGTGCACTGTCTTCTAGCTACACTTCTAGTGAATCTGGGTGGCACTGGCACGCTGGCGCTCTCAGGGCTGCTGCTACTAATGGTGGGTATGGCAGATTCACCGATAGCAGAGGGAGGACTTGCCGGTTCAACCGTTGGCATGGCATCCTCTGGTGGGGTCTGCTGTGATTGCGGGTCCGGATGATCTGGCACCACATCTAGCTCTGGCGGTTTCGATTGATAAAACGTTAAGACAGGTACCACGATGGCCTGATTTATTTGGGTCCACGACTGGGGAAAATCGCCAAGAACAGTATGTATCATCTTCTCTTCTTCTACAGGTGGAGAGGTTCCTGGATCTGTTCCCCTCTCTCTCAACTTATCAGGGCATATTTTAAGGTGGTCTCTGGATATTGCCATTGTGGATTCCCCTCTATCTTTTCTGATGAGACAGACCTTCGTGTTGTCGAAATCGGATGGCAGGATGGTATACGGTTCCGCTTCCCATTGGTTGTCAAGCTTGTGTAGTCTCCTCTTCCATTTGAGTACTTGCTCACCGGGTGACAAGGGAATCGCAGGAGCATGCTGGTTGTAGTCCCTTTCTTGTTTTTGTCTGGTTTGGTCGAGACTTCTTTCCTCGCATTCCTGTACTTTGCGATACCTTTGCTGCCTTTCTGTATCCCAATCTGCATCTGGCGAGGTATCTTCAGGGGTTAGGACCCCCATGTCTAGATCAACAGGTAACTTGCTAGATCTTCCTCGCATCAGATACGCCGGAGTGCAGTTGGTGGAATTCACTGGGATGTGGTTGTACATGTCTACCAAGTCAGGCAACTTTGTTGGCCCCAAGTTCCGTTCCTCCACAGGCAAGGTCTTCAGTAAGTCGATTACCACTTGGTTCATCTTCTCACACATCCCGTTGGTTTGTGGATGGTATGGTGTGGTTCTGATCTTCTTACACCCGTACAGATTGCAGAACTCCTGGAACACCTCCGCTTCAAATGCTGGCCCCTGATCGGTCAGTACCTCCTCCGGGTACCCATGTGGTCTACAGAAGTACTTCTGGAAGGTTTTGGCGGCCGTCCTGGCCGTTAGATCTTTGACAGGCACAACTACCAGGAATCTAGAGTAGTGATCTACGATGGTAAGAGCGTAGACATAGCCTGACCGGCTAGGTGTTAGTTTCACATGATCCAGGGCGACCAGTTCGAGCGGCCGTTTGGTGATGATGGGCTGCAAGGGAGCCCGTTGGCTGTTACGGTCCTTCCTGCGTAGGCTACATGGGCCACACTCTCGACACCACTTCTCCATGGCTTTCTTCATGCCAATCCAGTAGAACCTCCCACGGAGTAGCCTCTCCAACTTCCTCCATCCGAAGTGTCTGGCCCCATCGTGGTACGCTCCCAGAACCATTGGCGCATCTTGCCTTGGGACCACTATCTGCCATACCAATTCATGAGTGCGTGGGTCGATGCTTCTCCGGCACAGCTTACCGTCGTGAATAAACAGTTTGCCTCTCCCCCTCAACAGCTGTTGTGTCTCTTGTGGGTCATACGGGCCGGGATGCACACCTGCCTGCATCAGAAGCTCTTTCACCCGACGGACCACGGGGTCACCATCCTGGGTCTCTGCCCACCCGTGATGGGGCAGGGGGTTCAGCGTGGCGCCCTGCTTATTCCTGCGCCTGTTCTCCACCTGATGGGAACACTGGGTGGCCTTGGGGCGATGGAAAGCGGGCAGCTCTACCTCTTCAAGTGCCTCAGGGTCTTCTCCCGTTTCTGGCAGGTTGGGCATCCGGAACAATGCATCAGCATTCGCGTTCTTGTGCCCTGCCCGGTACTTGATGGTGAAGTTGTAATTGGACAACCGGGCCATCCACCGCTGCTCCAAGGCACCGAGTTTTGCTGTGTCCAGATGCGTTAGTGGATTGTTATCCGTGAAGATGGTGAATTTTGCTGAGGCCAGGTAGTGTTTGTGCAGCGCCCCAGAGTCCTGGTCGCTGCAGTAACGTCGCTCTGCCACTAAGGGGGATGATGTTACGTCTGATTGCACTAAAGGAGTTCACCTGACCAGGTAACACACACACTACACTTCACACTCCGGCCACCAGGGGGAGTGGTTCTATCTAGTAGGCCGTTCCTCACACTCTGGTAAAACTGGGGGGTTGGACAGGAAGACAGTGAGAAGTAACAGGGAAGAGCTAGAGAGAGGACCTGTCAGGGATGGGATCCTGACAGATTCCTAAGAAAGGACAAAAAGTGAGAAAAACGGGAATACAGCAAAGAGGCAATAGGACCAGAAGGAGTCATGCTGTAAGATCGAGGCAACATCCTTCTGAGGCGCTAACAGTCGGTGGCCGGAACGCCGAGCAAGTAAGAGACTCTAAGCATTACTGCAAACCACGGCAGGATAGCCAATTATAGGTTGGCTGTCTCACCCAAATCACCTAAGCAGACAACAGAGGCAGCTGTGGGAGAGGGGAGACTCTAGGGTCCCGGAAGAACTCCAGGCCTACCCCGTCATACGGGTGCGTCCTAACCATATCATCTGGGGGATGGAGAGAACGAACATCAGAGACAGACAGAATCAGTTGTGAGAACTATTCCGGGGTGCTCAGCAGGGAAGGACTACAACACACAGGCGCTAGAAGGTAGGCGCTGATTCCCACCTGTTAAGGGGACGCCTGATGTGCCTTCGGACCGGCCGGTCTCAGACAGCCCTGTTAACAGTGCTCTGGATTGAGTACATCGAGACCTTCAGTAAAGAGGTAAGGAGACTGCAACTCTGTGTCCTCGTTATTCATCGCACCCCACACCCCAACATCATCACGTTCTATCTTCGCTGGACGCCCCTCAGCAGGGTCACGGACCGGGTCTAGCCACCGTGACTACCCCAGAACTGAGACACAGAGGCCCAGTACTGGGTGCCCCTCGGCCCTGTGGCAGTGGGGGGCGCTCCATTTGAACCTCTCCATCACTGCCCAAACGATGGCGAGGAATTCCAGCTTAAAGGAACTGTAGTTGTCCGGATTCCTTTCAGTGGGATGAAGTTTTCTGCTGGCGTAAGCGATTACCCTCTCCTTGCCTTTCTGGACCTGGGACAACACGGCTCCCAGTCCCACGTAGGCCAGTACCTCTTCTCCCGTCAGCGCCAACTTTAAGCAAGTGAACGATTCTTCCAGTCCCTCGTTCGAATCAAATGGGGTATTCTTACCCTTGGTCTTCTTGGATTGGCCCACCAACAGGTCTTGCAATGGCGTGGCCTTCTTGGTGAAGCCCTTGATAAACCTCCTGTAGTAGCCTACCAACCAGAGGAACTGACGGACTTCATGGAGGTTACCGGGCTTCGGCCAGCCCTTGATCACCGTAACCTTGTCGGGGTCTGGGGCCACTCCCTCAGCACTCACCACATGGCCCAGGTACTGCACTTTGGGTTTTAGCAGATGGCATTTGGACAGTTTCACCTTTTAAGCCGAAGTTGGACAGGGCTTCAAACACCTCGGCCAGGTGCTTTAAATGGTCTTCATAGGTCTTGAAGAAGACCATGACATCGTCCAGATACAGCAGCACGGTTTCAAAGTTCTTGTGTCCCAGACAGCACTCCATCATCCTCTGGAACGTTCCCGGGACGTTGCACAGTCCGAAGGGCATGTAGTTGAATTCACAGAGACCCATCGGCGTCGTGAAGGCGGTCTTTTCCTTGTCCGCCTCTGCCACGGGAACCTGCCAGTACCCACTGGTGAGATCCAAAGTAGAGAAGTAGTTAGCAGATTTCAAAGCAGCCAAGGACTCCTCTATACTGGGCAGTGGATATGCATCCTTATGTGTAATGCGATTTAACTGCCTATAATCAACACACATCGTCATGGTGCCATCTTTCTTCCTAACGAGGACCAATGGAGCTGCCCAGGGGTTACAACTGTCTCTCACTACCCCAGCCTCCTTCATCTCTCGCAACATGTCCTTGGCACACTGATAATGAGCTGGGGGTACAGGGCGGTATCTCTCCTTTATGGGTGGATGATCTCCTGTGGGGATATGATGTTGAATCCCTTTTACCTGCCCAAAATCTAGGGGGTGCTTGCTGAATACCCGCTCATACTCATGAACCACCCTGTAGGCTCCCTGTTTCTGGTGAGATGGGGTAGAGTCAGTGCCCACGTGTAATTCCCGACACCAATCTTTCGGTTGCCCTGCAGAGCCGTTGTCCTCCGCCGGATTGGACGGGACCAAGGGCCCGGGTGCCTGTATCACACTATTATTAATAGTAAACAGTTTGGCAAGTGTGGCATATTTGGTTATGTGGACTTCTTCCTCCCCACAGTTAAGAATACGTACTGGCACCCTCCCCTTGCGGACGTCAACCACCCCTCTGGCTGTCAGGATAGTAGGCCTATTATCTGAATATACAGGTTCTACCAGGGCCTGATAGTCCTTACCCCTGAGGCCTATGGCTGCCTGACACCATATTAACATTTCACTCCTGGGGGGTATCGCAATGGGGTTTGAATCACTCACTGTGACACGATAAATTTCACCACCAGTCAGCTCCACCTGCTGTCTCTGCATCAGAACCCTGATTTCTTTTTGCAGGGTGCATTGTTCACTGTAGCCAGCTGTTTCTGCTACCTACTGTAACAAGACAATAACTTCTGCAAGACAATTTTCTATGACATTAGTACCTATGGTCATCATGGGATTACATTCACGGCGGTCAATATCAACAATTACAATCCCTTGGGCCTCCAATTCTACCCGCCCCACTTTGATGGTGACCTCTTTATACCCCACTTGTGGCAATGACTGACCATTACTGGCTATTATGGTGAAATCATCATCGGGGCCACGAGTAATGTCGGTGTCCTCCCAATAACGTTTATAAAGGATGTAAGGCATAGTCGTCACCTGAGAACCGGTGTCCAGCAAAGCGTTCATGGGGATACCGTCGATCACGATAGGAAGAACTGGTCACCCTCCAATGTATTTGGCTCTCCAATTTTGCGGGCCTGTTCCTCCTACTCCTGGGGGTTGGCCCTCTGCCCCAGGGGTTGCTCGTTTATATGACAGTACCTTGCAAGGTGGCCCACCTGGTGGCAGCGGCGGCAGATAGGTCGTCCGTCCCGATGAAAGCGACGTCGTCCCTGCCTCTGGTCGGCGGAATCCTCCTCTGTCGCTGCCAGGGGACATCCTCCGGTCTGGAAGCCAGCTGGATCTTCTCCTTGGGGGCCTCCTGTAGCCTGTAGGGACTGTATGGTCTGGGCTAGGGCAGCAACGCTCTTGGTCAGCTCCTGCATCTGGAGGCGTAGTCCTGCAGGGGAATCGTCCTCCAGGATCTGGGCATCGGCCTCGGCGGCAATTGGGGCATCTGTCGCCACCTCCTGGTGGTACGTGAGAGCTTGACGCCTGGGAAGTACTGCACGGCTGGGCTGTTGCTCCTGTGGCGCCTGGATGGCTTTATCTTTGAATTGGAGAAGGGCATTATGGCTGCTGTAGCCGCGGCAGTATCCAGCTGGCTGATGGGGGCGACAAGCTCTGCGGCAACCGGCGGTGGTACAAGGCCCGCAGCTGCGTCTACTGCGGGGCCCGGAGCAACCCCTGGGTCTGCGGCTGCGACTGCCGCCTCTGCTCATTCCGAATCAGACATGGCCGTTCCTTCCCCCTGCTAACCTGCTGGAAGTCGGGGGTTCCTCTTCCGGAATCGGCACCTCACCGCGTCTTCTTGTTCTGCGCTCTTTTCGGCCGGCTCCACCCACTAAGCTATGGCTCCTCCCCTCGTGCTCCGCACGGCACAGCAATGGCGGATTTTGGCGGCAAATAGCAATACACAGTCTTTGCAATAAATCACTATTCAAGCACAATTCAGTCACAGTTCCAAGGCACACATGACCTGATTCCTCAGGCTTAAGTAGATCCTGTTTGTGACGCCAAGTTGGAGCGGCCCCCAAACGCAGGACAGCGGGGTACTCGGATCCGGGTCTCTCGGTTCTGAGGATGTCACTGTGGCCCGACCCAGGCCGTGGTCCTGCAAGGGGCGCCCAATAAAAGGTGTAGGTGGTGGTGGTGTAAGTCGCAGTAAATAACGAGGACACAGGGTTGCAGTCTCTATACCTCTTTACTGAAGGCTTCAGCATCCGCAATCCAGAGCACTGCTAACAGGGCTGGCTGAGTCTGGCCGGTCCGAAGGCACATCTAGAGTTCCCTTTTTGCAGGTGGAAATCAGTAGCCTTCCTACTAGCGCCTGTGTGTTGTAGTACTTCCGTGCTGAGCACCACGGGATAGTCCTCACAACTGACGTGTATGTATCTATTCTTTCTCTCCGTCTCCCAGATGATATGGCTAGGATGCACCCGTATGATGGGGTAGGCCTGGAGTTATTTTATAGGGACCCTAGAGATGCCCCTCTCCCACAATTGCCTCCGTTGTCTTCATTAGGTGATTAAGGTGAGACAGCCAACCTAAAGTTAACTGCCCTGCCGTAGTTCAAAGTAATGCGTAGAGTCTATTACTTCCTCGGCGTTCCGGCGGCCGACTACGCACCTCAGAAGGATGTTGCTGATCTTGAGGCACGACTCCTTCTGGTTCTATCTCCTTTGTGCTGTGATCCCGTTTCTCACTTCTCCACAATATACTTCGCTTCGTGTCCTTTCTTAGGAGTCTGCCGCTATAAGGCACAGGCACGGCTCTGTAACGATCTGTCCTTTTCTAGCCCTCTGTCAGGATCCCACCCCTGACAGGTCCTCTCTCGAACTCTCCCCAGCTACTTTCTCCCTAACTTCCTATCCAACCCCCAGTTTTACCCATGTGTGAGGAGTGGCCTAGTAGATAGGACCTCTTGCTCCCCCTGGTAGCCGGAGTGTGAAGTGTAATGTGTGTCTGTGATACCTGCAAGGTGAACTCTTTTAGTGCAATCAGACGTACCATCACTCCACCTGGTAGAAGAGCAACATTGCTGCAACGACCAAACTCTGGAGCGCTGCACTCCCCCCCCCCCCCGTTAAATCCAGTACTCCCGGACTGGGGAAAGAAGAACAACAATACATGTTAACAAAAGACATACAAAATTTTGAAATGCTATGAACAAGTAAATGCTATGAACAAGTAAATATAACAGTGCTTCCCTTTATGGGAGGTGAGGACACTTGAACGTTGCGAAAGTTTGGTCATGCACAGTTCATGACTCCCAGTTCAGTGGGTGCAACCTTGAAACAGCAGGGACCCCGGGTAAACAAAGGGGTCCCTGTGAAAGTTTTGGAGCAATTCACTGTCCATTACTCCATTGTCCATTTTTAAACCTGTAGCAAAGATATTTACACAAACATTTTCAACCAAATAGCAGCTATCGTTAATATCTCCAAGTTTTGTAGCGAAGTGGAGTTTGATTCTTGGTGCTACGTGTAGACCTCCGCAGTGCAGGGGTTGCTATTGGCCTAACAGGGCCCACTGCGCTTGCTATCGCTTGTGTAGTGCACTGTCTTCTAGCTACACTTCTAGTGAGTCTGGGTAGCACTGGCACGCTGGCGCTCTCAGGGCTGCTGCTACTAATGGTGGGTATGGCAGATTAACCGATGGCAGAGGGAGGACTTGCCGGTTCAACCGTTGGCATGGCATCCTCTGGTGGGGTCTGCTGTGATTGCGGGTCCGGATGATCTGGCACCACATCTAGCTCTGGCGGTTTCAATTGATAAAACGTTAAGACAGGTACCACCCAGTTTTACCCATGTGTGAGGAGTGGCCTAGTAGATAGAACCTTTTGCTCCCCCTGGCGGCCGTAGTGTGACGTGTAATGTGTGTCTGTGATACCTGCAAGGTGAACTCTTTTAGTGCAATCAGACGTACCATCACTCCCCCTGGTGGAAGAGCAACGTTACTGCAACGACCAGACTCTGGGGCGCTGCACACTCGTATGAGCAAAACTGACATGTGAATAAATAGTAACACAAGGACCTACGACACAAATTGGGGCACGTTTCTCCAATATAAATGCATTACAAACCGTCACAAAGTGCTTTCGAAATATGCGTTCATGTGTACAGAACTACAACATGTCTGACAAAGTGAGGGGGTAAAAGCACTTAGAACGGTTGCACAAATGTAATATGGTCATGTCATTTTTTTTTTTTAATTTTTTTTTTTTTTTTACTAAAGTCAACATAACAAGAGATAACTGGTGGATAATAAGCCCAGGAACGGCAGATTTATGCAGAGTCGAGATCTTGCACACTGACACAGACACTAATGTCACTTCTGTGAGATCCTGGCAAGAGGTGGCAGAAGACAGAGGCTGAACTGTTAATTGAATTCCCGGGCAGGGAATTAGGATTGAGGGCCAGGGAGCTGGAAGTGCTTTGACACATCCCAAAGCTTTTACGGCTAAGTAGTATGTAATTTCAATGGTGGATTTCTCCCAATTCCCCAGTTACAGAGGTAATCTGTTTTCCAGTGAGAGATATCACATTTCTGTTGGAGGAGCACGGCACTTGTAAATTGCACCTAATTCATTAATTAATTACTCCAGTGGCCTCATTCTTTAAAACTGGGACTTACAAAGCTGGTGTTAATGAATTGTTGCCACATTCCTCATCGAAAACTTGTCAACTAGCATCAGAGGTGCATTGCGCCCAAGAAAAGGGTCCTTTTGATATACATTAGACAGTATATCGCCATTTGCCCCTTTTTTCTTATGGACAGTTTGGATAAATGAGGATGAAGGATTAACCCCATAAAACCACTGTACTTGTTCCCCAGCCATTTGATTGCCAGGATAGAATAATAGACGGCAGGACTAGTTCCTCTAAACTCCAAATAGCCAATGCTCTATTGTCAGAATAGATTACAGTCTTCCAAGCATATCCCAGCATACCCTCATCTCAAATAGTTAAAGTAATGTTGTCCTCGGCACAGATTGCTCCTTCTAATAGGGGTAATTGCAAACAGCAAACATTCTGCCTGATTACTCACAAGCATATAATGCTATCACTAAAGAGCATAATTTTATACATTGTAAGCCTGTTCTAGATCATTTCTTTGCTGTCAAAGTTGGTGTTCTTTACTGCAATGTAATCTTTTCCTAAATTGACTCTTATTGTAATGATATCATTTGATGCAAGAGATGGCGACGTACATGAACATGTCTATTTCGGTGTTCTAGTCCATTCTAAGAAGTTGTTCCAACGTGACCCGATGTATAGAACCAATAGCAACTGTGATTTATCTGCTGAAAATGGCACAATAATAAATTGCCAAGTAGCACAAAACAGTAATTTTTTATGTGAAATATGCTGTTCTAAGACAATTTTTGCTATTTTTTTTCAAACCACAAATCCAAGCACTTGCCACCACCTGCCGCTTCTACTTTGAAAAAATGTCTTAAATCCGCTCTTTAAGTGAAGGAAAATGTGTGTACATTCTATACTACTAAGACTACTGCATCATCTTTCAATCATCTGAGTTGCCTGCCTGGGCCGTGGGGTACTCGGTACCGAGTCCGGGCACTCTTAAAGGGGATGTCACGGTGGCTGAGACCCGGTCCGTGGCCCTGGGAGCCCAATTAAAGGGGAATGGTCTTTTAAGGGGTATTGTGAATAAAGTCTATTGTTCGTGAAGCCACCTGTGGTTCTCGGTCAGTAGGGACCGACGCTGCTTAAGGGGGTCCTCTAGGGTGATGGTATGCAGCAAGATGGTGACGCTTCCCACAGGTGAAGCGGGGTCCCACAGGGCTTCCCAGGTGTAGGGCACCGATGGTGTGGTGGATGGTATGGCAAAGAATGAGGACACAGGTTTGCAGTCTTTACCTGGTTTACTGATGATAGCAGTCCTCAGTCCAGGGTACCAAGTGCAGGGTAGCTGTGGTCCAGCCGGCTTGGATGCAGTAGGAGATCCCTCTCCCAGGTGAGGTCCGTAAGCCTTTCCTACTTGCGCTACTTTAGTTGGCGAGGTCAATGCCGCTTGAAGCTTGGTTGCAAAGTCCCCTCTCTCCTGTCCTAAGACAGATGTCTGTACGATAGGCAGTGCTAGCCGGTTTATACTGTCTCTATCACGACCCAGGCTCTTAGGTTACTGCTTCACCTCAGACTTGATGCGGGCAATTGGCATACAGTCCTATGCCCTCCAGTTCTGTCACGCGTCCTGGAGAACAATACAACCTTGGGCTCCCAGAACCTGGTTTCTGCGCTCTGGTTCTTAGGGTGTCCTTCCGCTGTTCCCCTCCTGAGCCTCTTCCTCCTCTGTTCTTCTTTCCTCTAAGCTCCCCTACTATTCAACTCCTTCAAATTCTCACTCTTTCCAGAGGCTGCAGCTCCCACGTGGCTGCTAGGCATCTCTGTCTGTTCCAGACGTCCTTCTCCTCTCACTCTCTCCTCTAGATTCGCTGACACCTCCTCCAGACCAGGATACATAAAGTCTAAGGAAGCTCCCCTGAATCCAGATCCTGAGCTCCCCCTCCTGGCCTAGATTCAGATGTGTTCAATGTGAGTGCCTTACCTGATAGAAAGAATCTCCCTTGCCTCCAAGCGTGATATCACCCTCCCCGAAGGGAAGGCAACATCACTGTAACAACCGGTTACCTGGGGTGTTACAATCTCCTTCACTGTCCAGGTAATTCACCTTTTCTTGTTCCTCCAACACCTTTCCTCTTCGCCATTCTCTTCTGTGATAGAACAGAATCCATTTTGTGTCTGTGGACTCCATCTTGTCCTATAACTCCTTTGTCATGGTGATCAAATAACACTGATGAGAGGGGAAGTTTCACATTTCTATACACACCCACAAAGTTCCTATTTGCTTATATTTCAGAGGGAATTTTTCCTTTGTCTGGGACACTATTTAACCTTGAGCTCTGTATTAATAAACCAGAAATCCTGAGTACACCATACAAGGCTGTGCTGTATTGATTTCCAAGCGTTCGCAAAATAAATCCTATTAATTTGGAGTTCAAAAGGCATAGAAGAGTGCAGTTCGCCAAAACTTAATTGGCTAACCTTTGCCCAGGAATATATTTAAAAATGCTGACCATGATATTCAAGGCACATGTAACACAAGTCAAGTGGTCAGGATCATCTTAATGGCCCACATGTCTACGGCCGCACTTTGTCCAGGTCAGCTTCAATACATACAGTGTGTTAAATAAGTATTTGATCCACTGCCAGTTTTGGTAATTTTCCCACCTACAAAGAATGGAGAGGTCTGTAATTTGTATGGTAGGTACACTTCAACTGTGAGAGACAGAATCTTAGAAAAAAAAACATCCATAAAATCATATTGTATTTTTTTTACATAATGAATTTGCATTTTATTGCATGAAATAAGTATTTGAATACTAACCAGCAAGTATTCTGTCTCCCACAGAACTGTTTGTTTTTCTTTAAGAAGCTGCCTACTATGCACTCATTATCTGTATTAATTGAACCTGTTTGAACTCATTATCTGTATAAAAGACACCTGTCCACACACTCATTGAATCACAGTCCAACCTCTCCAGCATGGCCAAGACCAAAGAGCTGTTTAAGGCTAGGTTCACATTAGCGTTTCTGTGCGCAGTGTATCATCTGCATGCCAAAACGTATGCAAACGCATGCTTATCACATACACATGACACCCAAAAAACACTGTGTGTACATGCGTTTAAATGCAATTTGGCACGCGTTTGTGTTTTTTATGCGCATTGTCGAGTTGGTGACATCATTTCCTGGATATGCGTAGTCAGGGCCATATTTGCCACTAGGCACTTGAGGGCACGTGCCTAGGGCGGGGACAATGCAGGGGACGGCACCTGAGCAAGGTTTTTTGTGTTTTTTTTAATAAGTCCTGGGTCACCTCCTGACCGACCGCCCCCCGCAACCCCCCTGCTTCCCACCCAACCTCCTTGAAGACGATACTCACCCTGCTCCAGCGATGCCTGGTCTCGGCTGTCATGATATGTACTTTTGCCCTGTCCTGTATTTGAATAATATGCCATTTGATGTATGTAACTGTTCTCTGGTTTCTATTAGCTGTAATTTATGTATTTTCTTGTGCTGGGAGTCACCTGTAACAATGTCTCCTTCCCCCAATACTTGCAGCCCTAAGCTATAGTGTAATTAAGCTTTGTAAACACCACTATTGCATAATAGCCATTCTTCCTCACAGCAGGTGGCTAGTCAAATGTACATACTACTTAGACTAAAGGCTCCGTCTCACTTAGCGACGCTAAAGCGATCCCGACAACGATACGACCTTCAGGGATCGTTGCTGCGTCGCTATGTGGTCGCTGGTGAGATGTCAAACAGTGAGATCTTCCCAACGATCGCTGCTGCGATCTCACTGTTTGACATCTCACCAGCGACCTGTAGCGACCTGTACAACGATGTCACATGGGAGCTATTATGACGATTCAGTGTCTGAGTCGTCAACGAGGTCGTTGGTAAGGTGTCAAACACAGCGATGTGTGCTACCCAGCGGGACCTCAATGATCAAAAAAAGGTCCAGGCCATTCCGACACGACCAGCGATCTCACAGCAGGGGCCTGGTCGCTGCTACGTGTCACACATAGCGAGATCGCTACTGAGGTCGCTGTTGCGTCACAAAACTTGTGACTCAGCAGCGATCTCGCTAGCAATCTCGCTTAGTGAGACGGGGGCTGTAGTGGAGCCCACTAGTCTAGAATCTTCTGATGGACCCAACCATTGAATAGAAGGTGTGACCCCTACCCACCTTCATGGGCGGATCCCAGGAGCTCAGACAATCCATTCTTATTTTTGAGATCAGATGTGAGTTGATCTTGGAAGGAGAAGGAGTGGGGATTCTTAGCTGAGGCAAGACCCCACGTGCATCTGTGACTGCGGAAGCGAACGGGGCGAGACTTGAGCTGAGGACATATCTCGTCATTCGTGAGATTGTTTTGGGATCCCTTGGACTCGTGTGGACTATTGCTTTGTTAGCTGGCACAAGGATTATCGGGAGGTGCCCCCGAACCTGTTCCGTTGGACTAATTGTGGACTCTGTAGATCTACCTGCATGTGTTGTTCCAGCGTTCTTGATAATAAATCTGTGGAATCATCCCTTGGCCTGTTGTCCTTTCTTGCTCTGCCGTACACCCCGTCACAAACTGGTTGGCAGCAGAGGGATCAGAGCAGAAGGAATGGAGGACAATGGCCCAACATCGGGAACCAGCACCGCAGAGTACAAGAACTGGACTTTGGGGAGCCTACAATCAAAGGCCCGTGAAGTAGGAGTCCGTTTTAAAGGACTCTCCAAAGAGCAGCTAATTGAGGCTTTGGAAGGCGTTCGCCTGCAAGATGACGCTGAGGAAGGATCCCCACAGCAAACGGAGGAAAGTCGGCAGCCGGAGGTAAATACACGAAAAAGTCAGTGGGTTGTGTGGTACGAGGAGGAGTTGGCATTGCTGGGAGAAGAGGCCACCATAGACGATAAGAGAGAGGCCATTCACAGAGCTCAGGAGAGGGAGGCCATTCACAGATCCGAGGAGAGGGAGAGGGAGGCCATTCACAGAGCCAAGGACAGAGCTCAGGAGATGGCATTGCTGGAGAGGCAGATCGCTTTGGAAGCAGCTAGAAGCTCCAGACAGACTGTAACCCCAGCACCCACCATGAGGGAACTCCCCAGAGTGTCCTGCAAAGACTTCAAGACGTTTAATGAGGCTGCAGGTGACATTGAGGGCTTCTTCCAGGACTTTGAGCATCAGTGTCGATTAATGGAAGTCCCGGAAAGGGAGCGAGTCCGACATCTGGTAGGGCTCTTAGAGGGTGGAGCTGCCGAAGCCTATAGAGCTATGGACCCTCGGGGGAACCATGAGTATGTGGAGATTAAACAGACTATTCTAGAACATTATGCTGTGACGCCAGACACTTACAGGACTCAGTTCCGTACTTTAGTCTGTGATGGGGAAGTGTCTTTTAAGATATATGCTCATAGACTCAAACAAATATGTCATCGTTGGCTGGAGGCAGAGGAGGCCTTAACCTGGGAGACCTTCCTCCAGGTTATCCTAAAAGATCAGTTTTACTTCAAGTGCCCTGCTGAGATCTGGGAATGGGTGCGTGAGAGGAGACCAGCGACAGTGGAAGAAGCTGCATCTCTCGCTGATGAGGCTCTCACCATCAAGCCGCAGTGGAGGGTTCTGTTGGAGGATGGAGAGAGGCCTACCAGCTCCACAACATCGGTGGCCCCCAGTTCTTCTGTCCCCATTGTTCCCCGTTCCTCTAAGCCACCACCTCATGCTGATACCCATGTAAATGTGCCTCCAGTTGCTTCTACTGCGTTTTCTGGAATACGACGAGGAGAGGAAGTAGCAAAGCGCAGGTGTTATGGTTGTGGGCATCCGGGGCATCTGCAGGCCTCATGCCCAGCCAGACCATGGAGGAGTCGTCTTCAAACCCCTACAGCACTTTCAGGTGGGAGCCGGCCTCCAGGTTCCCTTACCCCTCGCCCAAGAGGACGCCTTGGATGGAGTGAGACCCAGCACAGATGCTATCGATGTGGGCAGCCGGGGCATCTGCAAGCCTCCTGCCCAGCTGTTCAAATGAGGATTGATCCTGTACCCAGTCGTATTATTAATTACGTACAGCCAAGTGCCATGGAGGAAGACGTGTCACCACTACGTGAGGACTGGCCTAGTGCCTCACCCACCCATGTTGCACCACTAGGAGTTTATGGTGTGCGACCTGCAGCTATGACGACTTCTGCTTTTCGAGGTAAGCACTTGCAGGAGGTCGTGCTGGATGGACAGAGACTTATTGGATTTTGTGACTCAGGGGCTTCCCTCACAGTGGCTGATCCCCGAGTGGTTCGGCCTGAGGCAATTCATAGAGGACCTGGGATTGTCATTAAACTGGCTGGTGGACAATTGAGGACTATTCCCACAGCCACTGTGGATCTGAACTCTGGTTTTGGGGTCAGGCGATGTGTGGTTGGGGTGATGGGTGGTCTGCCTGCAGATGTTCTCCTGGGCAATGATGTGGGAGAGCTACGATCCCAATTCGTGGCTGCATGAAGCCACATGTAAGTTACGCTCTGCCTGTGTGTACTTAACCAGCGACCTGTAGAGGTCCCTAGTGCGTACACAAATTGGGAGGGGAAGGGATTGTCATGATATGTACTTTTGCCCTGTCCTGTATTTGAATAATATGCCATTTGATGTATGTAACTGTTCTCTGGTTTCTATTAGCTGTAATTTATGTATTTTCTTGTGCTGGGAGTCACCTGTAACAATGTCTCCTTCCCCCAATACTTGCAGCCCTAAGCTATAATGTAATTAAGCTTTGTAAACACCACTAGTGCAGAATAGCCATTCTTCCTCACAGCAGGTGGCTAGTCAAATGTACATACTACTTAGACTAAGTGGAGCCCACTAGTCTAGAATCTTGTGATGGACCCAACCATTGAATAGAAGGTGTGACCCCTACCACCCTTCATGGGCGGATCCCAGGAGCTCAGACAATCCATTCTTATTTTTGAGATCAGATGTGAGTTGATCTTGGAAGGAGAAGGAGTGGGGATTCTTAGCTGAGGCAAGACCCCACGTCCATCTGTGACTGCGGAAGCGAACGGGGCGAGACTTGAGCTGAGGACATATCTCGTCATTCGTGAGATTGTTTTGGGATCCCTTGGACTCGTGTGGACTATTGCTTTGTTAGCTGGCACAAGGATTATCGGGAGGTGCCCCCGAACCTGTTCCGTTGGACTAATTGTGGACTCTGTAGATCTACCTGCATGTGTTGTTCCAGCGTTCTTGATAATAAATCTGTGGAATCATCCCTTGGCCTGTTGTCCCTTCTTGCTCTGCCGTACACCCCATCACATCGGCGTCTGCAGCTCATCCTGAATGAGCGGTCACGTGGTACCGCTCATTAAGGTCATGAATATGCGCATATTCATGACCTTAATGAGCGGTATCACATGACCGCTCACGCAGGAAGAAGGTGCTGCGCCGGGAGTCGGGACAGAGCCAGAGGGATGTCGGCGCAGCCGCGCGGTGTGGGACAGGTGAGTATGAGGGACGGGGGGACAGGGGAGGGGGGATGTAGGAGGACGGTAAGCCGGGCCATGCAAGATGGGAGCGGGGGGTAGAGAGATGAGCCATGCATACAGGAGGGGGAATATGAGCCATGCATTCGGGGGGGAATATGAGCCATGCATACAGGAGGGGGAATATGAGCCATGCATACGGGGGGGGAATATGAGCCATGCATTCAGGGGGGGATATGAGCCAAGCATACGGGGAGGATATGAGCCAAGCATACGGGGGGGAATATGAGCCATGCATTCAGGAGGGGGAATATGAGCGATGCATACAGGGGGGGGAATATGAGCCATGCATTCAGGGGGGGAATATGAGCCATGCATACAGGGGGGGAATATGAGCCATGCATACAGGAGGGGGAATATGAGCCATACATACAGGGGGGGAATATGAGCCATGCATTTGTAATAGTATGCAGGTACTGAGTATGTCACCATGGAACAGACAGACCAACAGTTAAAGGGTTTAATAACAGGAATCAGGTTCTCCTCGCAGGGAGGAAGCAATGGAAATAACTAGCAATAAAACAGTGCAAAAATATGGGAGTGAAACAATGTAACCGAAGTAAGCAAGATTTCTTGAGAAAAGAACACTTATCAGTCTGATGAGGACTTGCTTGAAGGGTCGTCTTCTCCAACGTTCTGTACCCTGCGCGCCTGCCTTTCCCGCTCTCTGCCTGCTTCCTTCCTGTCCCAGTCTCTAAGTTTGCCCCTTCGGGAACCTGCAGCATAGCTCAATGGTTCCAGGCACAGAGCCGAGAAGGTAACCGCCCCCAGACTCTTCTTGTGTTTACCTCCTTACATTCCCCCCTCTTTCTGCTCGCCATTCCACGGGCGAGATCTTCAGGAGTTCCTGTTGGCAATCTTCCAGTCCTTGCACAATCTGTTGCCAGAGGAACTCGTCCTGATTGTAGCGAACAGGGGGTACACCAGCCGTTGAACCTTCAGAGCTTCTCAAACCAGCAGGGTGGTGGTGTCAACTGCTGTGGGAGGAGTCGAGGCTTCCTCCGATACGTTGGTAGTTTCAGGCACCAGCCCTGTTCCTGGGTTCCCTGGGTGAGATTGGGAGTCTTCCTCGTCTTCCACATCTACATTGATCACTGGCACAGCCAGTGGGGGCGCTGGAGCCAATTGGACTGATTCAGGATCTCGAGACAAACATGGACGCAACATATTCCTGTGCATTGTGCGGGTGGGAGTCCCCTCTTCCGTTTCGGGCTGGACCTCATAAACGGTACCCCGTTGCCAAGCCGCTGCTTCACTCGGTACGGCCTTTTCTCCCACCGGTACTCTAGTTTGTTGTGTGGGCGCTTTTCCCTCACTAAGACTCGGTCTCCAGGCCGCAGGGCTGTCCCCTTTTGAGGAGCTACCTGGGGATGCTCCAATTCTTGCAGCCGGTTCTGCACTAGATGTTGAATTGTCTGCAGCCGACGACGATGTTCTTGAACCCAGGAGCACACACCCCCGTCTGTGGGTAGTCCTCCTCGGGTTCCAGCGCCAGCTCTGCTAGACCCTTCCCGGGTCGGCCAAAGAACAGAGAGTAGGGGGTGAATCGGTGGTGCTGTGTTTCCGATTGTTATACGCCCACACCAATTCAGGGATGGACTCAGTCCACTTCGAATTCTGGTCCTCTTCCAGGGTCCTCAGCATGTGAATCAGAGTGCGGTTAAATCTTTCACAAGCCCCATTCCCCTGTGGATGATAAGGGGTGGTCCGGGACTTATCGATTTTGTAGAGTGGTCCATCACTCTTCTGAGGAAGCAGGCCCCTTGATCAGAATGGATGCGCTTGGGACACCCGTACACCTGTATGAAGTGTTTGCAGATTGTGTGAGCAGAAGACTCGGCAGTCTGGTCCCGCATGGGCGTCACTACGGCAAATTTAGTAAAGTGGTCTATCATCACTAAACAATGCTCATAGCCTTGGTGTGCTGGTCCAATTGTCAAGTAATCTATTGCCAGTAGGTCCATGGGGCCAGAAGACCTCACCGTCTCTGTGGCAGCTCGTTATTCTGGTGGTTTGACCAGCTCACAATTTCTGCATTGCTGACATACCTTCTACACAATGTTCCTTAAGTTGGGGTGATAAAATAGGCGCTGTAACCACTGGAAAGTTTTTTCTGGCCCAAAGTGTGCTCCTTTCTCATGTGCTTCTTTAGCCACCTGGTCTATCAAGGACAAGGGAATCACGTCTGCCATAGAAGACTGAGTTCTGTTTGCAAGAATACCTTCCGGTACAGGATACCATCCCGCAACTGGAGCCTCTCCCACTGGCATAGCATCTTCAGTACTTCAGGTGACATGGACCTCCTCTCGTGCCGATTGGGCATTTGTTCAGACACGACCCACCTTCTCAACTGAGCTAGCTCCGGATCCTCCTGCTGCACTCGGACCCACTCATCGCGGAGCTGCTCCAGCAAATTCACACAGGCCTCTTCCTGTTCAATTTCCCGCGCCGCTGCCACCGTCCTGGCAGTCTCTCCAAAACCTGGAACCTCCACATCTTCCAGTTCTTCATCCTGGCTGGGTGCTGGTTTGCGATAGTTTACTCGGGAGAGGGCATCCACATGAACATTCTCAGCTCCTCTTTTATACGAAATTCTGTATCGGAACTTGGCCATTCGGGCTACCCAACGTTGTTTTAGGGCACCTAACTTGGCATTCTCGAGATGGGCCAATGGATTGTTATCGGTGCGTACATGAACTTCTGAGCCAGCCAGATATTCCACGAACTTCTCAGTCATTGCCCACACCAGCGCCAACAACTCCAGCTTAAATGAACTGTAGTTTTCTGGATTCCTTTCCGAGTCATGCAAAGACCGACTGGCGTATGCGATGACGCGCTCTTTCCCGTCCTGCATCTGCGATAGTACGTCCCCGAGGCCCTGCAGGCTCCCATCAGTGTGCAACATGAACGGTTGTGTGAAGTCAGCGTAGGCCAGCACGGGGGCCTCCGTCAAGGCCATCTCCAAAGCCAAGAATGCCTCCTCCTGACGCTTCCCCCACTGTATGTTCCTGTTTTGGGCGCAAAAGGGCACTTCCCTCCACAACTCCTGGAGTGGATTAGCAAGGCGGGTAAAGTCTTTTACAAAGTGTCTGAAGTATCCTGTGAGTCCCAGGAACGCACGCACATCTTTCACAGTTTTTGGAGTTTGCCACTGTTGTACCGCAGCGATCTTCTCCTGGGAAGGCCTCACCCCCTCAGCGGAGACAACGTGTCCCAAGTATTCAATCTCGGTACGGAAGAGGTGACATTTCTGGGGTTTCACTTTCAAGCCATACTTCTGTAGCCGACTCAGAACTTGCTCTAGTCTCTGCAGATGATCCTCAAAGGTGAGGGCAAAGACGATGATATCATCCAAGTAGATCAAAGTGGCTTCAAAGTTCAGGTCTCCCAGACATCTCTCCATGAGTCGCTGAATTGTCCTGGGGCATTTGCTAGGCCGAAGGGCATTCAGTCGAACTCATACAGTCCCATCGGAAGGATGAAAGCCGTCTTGGCTCGGTCTTGCTCAGACATGGGCACCTGCCAGTAGCCGCTGGCCAAGTCTAACGTGGAGAAATATCTGGCATTCCCTAGTGCCGTCAGGGACTCCTCTATCCTGGGCAGTGGGTACAAGTCCCGCACTGTGCAAGCGTTGAGCCGGCGATAGTCCACACAGAACCGCAGGGATCCGTCTTTCTTTCTCACCAAGACTATAGGGGCAGCCCACGGGCTCTGACTCTCGCGTATAACTCCCTTCTTCAGCATGTGTGACAGCATTCCCTTCACCTCCTGGTACATCTGTGGGGGTATTTGGCGGTACCGTTCCCGGATTGGTGCCGCATCCCCGGTGGGTATCTTGTGGGTGATGGCCGTGGTACGTCCAAAGTCATCTTCATCTTTGGCGAACACATCCTGAAATTTCCCCAATACGGCTTCCACCTCAGGTACCTGCTGCAGAGTAAGTTCTGAGAGCTCTGCCCTCATGCGTTCCAGTATCTGGCGCCCTTCTTGCAGTAATCTGGGGTCCGGAGCTGCCTCCGCTTTGACGGTCACCAGTCACGGATCTTCTGGCCTTGCTGTCAGCTGTACCGCCTCAGTGGGGACCAACTCGTCTGGGAGGCCCAGGACTTGAGCGACTTCGCTTCTAGGGGGCAAAGTTGTATCTGTCTCCCCCAAATTGATGCAGCGCACAAGGACAGTTCCATCCCGCACTGTAGCGAGGGACCGTGCGACCATTATTCATGATGTCAGCTGGTCGGCTCTGCTGGGCTCAATTTGGACTTCGACCCCTTCCAGCGGGATGCCAGCTCGTACAGGCAGGGGAAGCACCGTCTGCCCAGGGGGCAACACTCGATTGACTGAGGCGGGGGCGACGACTTTGCCGAGTTCCTTTCCATCGCTGTATGCTTCCCGGACATTTGCGGTGCATATCAGTTGTTGAAAGACCCTTCTCTGGCGGGTTTGGTCACTCCATTGTTGCAGGAACTGTTCTGGGGACTCATTGAAAACAAGGCTTCCGAGGTCTTTTAACACATTCATGCCCAGGGTCACGGTATGGTCTTTAGCTACCTCTCCATCCACCAGTACCACTCCTCTTCTCCCGAGGTCTTTTCCGCAGACCTCTATGTCCATTCCACCCCTGCGCCCGGGATGGGCAAGTGATTGGCCGCCATAAGTTTGATTACAGGGCCCCATTCGGGCCGTAGCGCCTCTGTGAAGTGACGGCGGAAATGTCTCTCAGGCATGGTGGTCACTTGTGAGCCAGTGTCTATCAAGCATCGCACTGCTCTTCCATTGATTTCTGCCCAGACCAGAGGGCACGTGGAAACAAGACTGTGGGGACTTTTACTCCTCATCCTCTGTTCTTCACGCTTTGAGCGGTGCCCCTCAAGCTCAGAGCCACCTAGTTTAAAGGAGGGCGAGGGGATGGTCGGCTCCGCCAGGGACACCATCGAGCAATGTGGCCGGATTCTCCACAAGTGTAGCATGTAAGAGGGCTTCTCCTCCTGGTAGTTTCATCTCCCTTCGGAGGGCAGCTTCTCTGTCTCGCACCAGAGGGCCGGGCCCTTCTGCCAGAGTTCTTCTGGAGGCCGCCATTTCTTCACGGACCTGTCTAATCTCCATTCTCAGGTCCTCCACCCACTGGGGGATATTGCTTGCGGTGGTGGTTACCTCCCCGTTCTGCACCCTTCCCACCAGCCCCGTCACTCCCTGTTCTTGTTCTCGCACACGTGCCCCACTGCCAACCTCAGAGAAAGTCATGTCTGGCTTTACTCGCATGCGCTCTCGCAGTGCCTGTTTCATCATTGCGTCACGCAGTCCCGTCATCAGCTGATCTCTGAGCACCACATCAACTGACCCAACCCCTACACCATCCTTTCGTCTGATAGCAGTGTGAAGCTCTTGTAGGGCATTCATGAATTGGGTCACGGTCTCCCCCTCCCGTTGTACCCGGTGAAACAGTCGCATGCGAAGTTCCTCTACGTCAGTGGAGTCCCCATGCGTCTCCTCAAGTATGCGCAGCACTTTGTCCAGGGTATCTCTCTCCCGGGGGGACCTATGCATGACAGAATCCCGCGCCTCCCCCTCCAGAGCCATCAATGCAATTTCTGCCTCTAGGGCGGGTGTCATGGGATGCATCCGCATCATTACCCCTTATACGCTCCATCCAACTCCACAGCATTACATTGTTCCCAGTAAACCTTAGCAAATTATTCAACATGGCTCCCAGGGAAATGCTAGACCTGGGAACTTCCCCAGCTGCTTGGTCTGCCCTGTCCGCGCTACCGTGTGACATCCTGCCAACTACTCCAAATGTAATAGTATGCAGGTACTGAGTATGTCACCACGGAACAGACAGACCAACAGTTGAGGGGTTTAATAACAGGAATCAGGTTCTCCTCGCAGGGAGGAAGCAATTCAAAAGAACTAGCAATAAAACAGTGCAAAAATATGGGAGTGAAACAATGTAACCGAAGTAAGCAAGATTCCTTGAGAAAAGAACACTTATCAGTCTGATGAGGACTTGCTTGAAGGATCGTCTTCTCCAACGTAGGCGCCGAGAAACAGCGGCACTTGTCGTCCCTCTTGTCCGTGGGCTGAGTAGTCTCTAGGAGCCTGCTGCCTGGGGTTTCGGGAGTTAATGTGGTATGCACAGGCTCTGAGTCTTTAGCTTTTACAGCACAGCCAGGAATCAGGGGCTCTGCACTGTTAAGTCTCTGTACCTGGAAACGGGCGCTGCACTGTTAAGTCACTGTATGTACCAGGAATCAGTCTCTGTACTGATATCGCGGGGACCAGGGGGTCGAAGTCTCTGCACGGGCCAATGTCTCTACACGGGTCTCAAATCGCCCCTCTCCAGTCACAGCAGAGTCCGCTTTCATGTAATCACATGATGCAGTCTTTCTGGGCAGTCTCTCTCTATTTGTCCTCAGACCGGGAGCTCTCTCTCTCCCGCAGCGCAGCTGCACCCTTCTCTGACTGCTGCTCACGCTGCTCTGTCCCCTGCACGTGTGCCTTTCCCGCTCTCTGCCCGCTTCCTTCCTGTCCCAGTCTCTAAGTCTGCCCCTTCGGGAACCTGCAGCATAGCTCAATGGTTCCAGGCACAGAGCCGAGAAGGTAACCGCCCCCAGACTCTTCTTGTGTTTTACCTCCTTACACATTCAAGGGGGGAATATGAGCCATGCATACAGGGGGGGGAATATGAGCCATGCATACAGGGGGGGGAATATGAGCCATGCATACAGGGGGGGAATGTGAGCCATGCATACAGGGGGGGAATATGAGCCATGCCTACAGGAGGGGGAATATGAGCCATGCATACAGGGGGGAATATGAGCCATGCATACAGGGGGGGAATATGAGCCATGCATACAGGGGGGGAATATGAACCATGCATACAGGAGGGGGAATATGAGCCATGCATACAGGGGGGGAATATGAGCCATGCATACAGGAGGGGGGATATGAGCCATGCATACAGGGGGGTCATTATACAGTATTGAGCATCATGTGGGATCATTATACAGTATGGAGAACTGTGTGTGGCCATTATACAGTATTGAGCATCATGTGTGGCCGTTATGCAGTATGGAGCATCATGTGTGGCCAATGGCCATTATACAGTATGGAGCATCATGTGTGGCCATTTTGCAGTATGGAGCATCATGTGTGGCCATTATACAGTATTGAGCATCATGTGGGATCATTATACAGTATGAAGAACTGTGTGTGGCCGTTATACAGTATGGAGCACTATGTGTGGCCATTATACAGTATGGAGCACTGTGTGGCCATTATACAGTATGGAGCACTGTGTGGCCATTATACATTATGGAGCATCATGTGTGGCCATTATACATTATGGAGCATCATGTGTGGCCATTATACAGTATTGAGCATCATGTGTGGCCATTATACAGTATGGAGAACTGTGTGTGGCCATTATACAGTATGGAGCATCATGTGTGGTGGCCGTTATACAGTATGGAGCACTGTGTGGCCATATTTTTTTTTGGTTTAGAATTTATGTATATAAAACAGTGTGATCAGCAGTGCTAAATGGCTGTGGTTGGGACGTGGATATGGGTGTGACTAGTTGTGAATGGGTGTGGTCAGAGGCGTGGCCTAAAATTTGCCGCGGCGCACTACACGCGCTGCAAACTTTATATCTCCTTCCCTTCTTCAAAACTTGGGAGGTATGGTACCGCATTTGCCAGATCATGGCAAGTGCCACAAATCCCATAGGGAATGAATGAGGCCGAACGCAGTGTTGCCGTAAGTGATCCGTTACGCGGCAGATGCAGAAAAACTGCCAGATCTGCTGCAAAAGGCGACTTTCACATCAGCGATTCTTGCCAAAGTCACTGCCGATAGTGTCATACTCACCAAAGGGGGAGGCAGCACTAAAAGTGCCTAGGGCAGCAGAAACTCTAAATACGGCCCTGAGCGTAGTCTAAAGTACGCATGCGTTCGCATGTCCTTGCGTACAAATGTGTTTCCATAGACAGTAATGCTTTTTTTTTACTCACTCATCCGCAATCATCCGCATGCGCATGATTGCGCAATATATGAAGTCTCAAAAAATGCAACATGTTGCGTTCACCGGAAACTGCCGCACACCACGAAACGACGCATGCGTATGCAAACGTGTGTCTCTGCATACACCATGTTAAAGATATGTATGCATGATGCATGCGGATCTATGCGGATCATGCTTTGCGCACAGAAATGCTAATGTGAACCCGGCCTAAGGGCACCAGGGACAAAATTGTAGACCTGCACAAGGCTGGGATGGGCTACAGGACAATAGGCAAGCAGCTTGGTGAGAAGGCAACAACTGTTAGCACAATTATTAGAAAATGGAAGGAACACAAGATGATCGTCAATCTTCCTCGGTTTGGGGCTCCATGCAAAATTTTGCCTCGTGCAGTACAGAGAATTCTGAGAAAGGTCAGGAATCAACCCTGAAGTACACAGGAGACATAGTTAATGACCTGAAGAGAGCTGGGACCACAGTCTTAAACATTACCATTAGTAACACAGTAGGCTGGCCTGCAGGGCATGCAAGGTCCCCCTGCTCATGCCTGCACATGTCCAGGCCTGCTTGAAGTTCGCCAATGACCATCTGGATGATCCAGTGGAGGCATGGAAGAAGGTCATGTGGTCAGATGAGACCAAAGTAGAACTTTTTGGTATCACCTCCACTCAGCGTATTTGGAGGAAGAGGATGAATGAGTACAGCCTCAACTACATCGTCCCAACCATGAAGCATGGTGGACGAAACATCATACTTTGGGGGTGCTTTTCTGCAAAAGAAAACAGGACAACTGCACTGTTTTGAAGGGAGGATGGCGTGGTGATGTTTCGCAAGATTTTGGCCAACAACCTCCTTCCCTCAGTTAGAGCATTGAAGATGGGTCATGGCTGGGTCTTCCAGCATGACAATGACCCGAAACATGCAGCCATGGAGAATGAGCAGTGGCTCCATAAGAAGCATTTCAAGGTACTGGAGCCAGTCTCCAGACCTGAACCCAACAGACAATTTTTGGAAGAAGGCGAAACTCAATGTTAGTCAGCGACTGCCCCAAAACCTGAAAGATCTGGAGAAGATCTGTATGGAGGAGTGGGCCAAAATCCTTGCTGCAGTGTGAGCAAACTTGGTCAAGAACTACAAGAAACATTTGACCTCTATAATTGCAAACATAGGCTTCTGTACCAAATATTTAAGTATTGTTTTTCCATTGTATCTAATACTTATTTCTTGAAATTAATTTACATTTTATTATGTAAAAATCATACAATGTGATTTTCTGGATTTTATTTTTATATTCTGTCTCTCACAGGTGAAGTGTACCTACGATAAAAAATATAGACCTCTCCATTCTTTGTAGATGGGAAAACTTGCAAAATCGGCAGTGTATCAAATAATTATTTTCCCCACTATTATGTAAATGAGTAAAACTAAATTAATCGAATATAACAGGATTACTCTCCTATTTCATGACTGACATAGGCTATAGTTTTTCTCAGACCTTCTCACCAATTGTGGGCCATCTTTTCTCCATTCCTAGAGGATTTTCTCTTTACATTTAGACCTTGGTCAAACAGGCTTTGCGTCTCCCTCCGACACTGTCCCTCTGGGTCCAGGGTTTCAGCCCAACCCAACTTACTCTCTTGGAGAGTTAGGGTATGTTTCCACGGTCAGGAAACGCTGCTTGTTTGACGCTGCGCAGAGCTGCAGCGTCAAACAAGCAGCGTCCAGATGTTCCAGCATAGTGGAGGGGATTTTATGAAATCCCGTCTCCACAATTCGTGGAAACACGCACGCGGCGGCCCTGCGACTACGGACATGCTGCGCGTCTTTTCAGATCGCAGCATGTCCATACACCTTGCGGGGACGCAGCGTCCCCGCAAGGCATATCACAGGGCGCTATGGGAGAGAGCGATCATCCCGGATGTGAAGAGTTAACACATCCGGCATGATCGCGTCCCAGAAAGGGAGCGGGGCTTAGCGCCGAGCGGCTTTGCCGCTGCGGCGATACCGCCGGCCATCCTGAACGTGGAAACATACCCTTAGACAGCCATTAACCAGGTACCTTCTTTTTTTAAGGGCTGTAACAACTAGGCCATCCTTCCCACTGTCTACACTGCAAAGCTCATTTATTCCAGGACTATGCTTTCAATCCACTTTTAAGACCTACAAGTAATCAGAACGTTTATATAATTTCAAAGGAATTTTCTGTACTTTCTACAAAACCAAGCTTCAGCTTCCCCTGGATGTATGAATAGAACCACTCTCGCCCACATTGATTTTTCCACCAGGCTGATCCTTCTCATATCCCCAGCAGACTTGCAGAGTTATTCACACAGTGCAGATCACTGTTGTTACAGGCAGATGCTAGCTGTGTAACACAGCCGGCATCTGCCACTTCAGACTCAGCTCTTGGGCCCGCATTACACATGGGCATCCTGTGATGTATTGCCAAGTCAGGGTGCTTAAAGGAGGTTAAAGATGGAGAAATATTTCATTTACAGAGATAGGATGAGCTTTATTGATTGAAAACCTTCACAACCAGATACCACTCTTGTTACCCGAAATGGCAACGGGAAGAGAGGGGGAGCTGTGACATCTTAGAATCTGTTTAGTTTGTGACTATCTGCCATTTTCTTGTGGAGTTCTGGCTGCTGGTCTTTTTCCTCTAGTGCTGGGTTTGTCTTGGGTCAGGTGTTTGTTTCACTCTTTATTAACCCCTTCACCCCCAAGGGTGGTTTGCACGTTAATGACCGGGCCAATTTTTACAATTCTGACCACTGTCCCTTTATGAGGTTATAACTCTGGAACGCTTCAACGGATCTTGGCGATTCTGACATTGTTTTCTCGTGACATATTGTACTTCATGATAGTGGTAAAATTTCTTTGATATTACCTGCGTTTATTTGCAAAAAAATGGAAATTTGGCGAAAATTTTGAAAATTTTGCAATTTTCCAACTTTGAATTTTTATGCCCTTAAATCACAGAGATATGTCACACAAAATACTTAATAAGTAACATTTCCCACATGTCTACTTTACATCAGCACAATTTTGGAACCAAAATTTTTTTTTGTTAGGGAGTTATAAGGGTTAAAAGTTGACCAGCAATTTCTCATTTTTACAACACCATTTTTTTTTTAGGGACCACATCTCATTTGAAGTCATTTTGAGGGGTCTATATGATAGAAAATACCCAAGTGTGACACCATTCTAAAAACTGCACCCCTCAAGGTGCTCAAAACCACATTCAAGAAGTTTATTAACCCTTCTGGTGCTTCACAGGAATTTTTGGAATGCTAAATAAAAATGAACATTTAACTTTTTTTCACAAAAAATTTACTTCAGCTCCAACTTGTTTTATTTTACCAAGGGTAACAGGAGAAAATGGACCCCAAAAGTTGTTGTACAATTTGTCCTGAGTACGCCGATACCCCATATGTGGGGGTAAACCACTGTTTGGGCGCATGACAGAGCTCGGAAGCGAAGGAGCGCCATTTGACTTTTCAATGCAAAATTGACTGGAATTGAGATGGGACGCCATGTTGCGTTTGGGGAGCCTCTGATGTGCCTAAACATTGAAACCCCCACAAGTGACACCATTTTGGAAAGTAAACCCCCTAAGGAACTTATCTAGAGGTGTGGTGAGCACTTTGACCCACCAAGTGCTTCACAGAAGTTTATAATGCAGAACCGTAAAAATAAAAAATCATATTTTTTCACAAAAATTATCTTTTCACCCCCAATTTTATATTTTCCCAAGGGTAAGAGAAGAAATTGGACCCCAAAAGTTGTTGTACAATTTGTCCTGAGTACGCTGATACCCCATATGTGGGGGTAAACCACTGTTTGGGCGCATGGGAGAGCTCGGAAGGGAAGTAGCACCGTTTGACTTTTCAATGCAAAATTGACAGGAATTGAGATGGGACGCCATGTTGTGTTTGGAGAGCCACTGATGCGCCTAAACATTGAAACCCCCCACAAGTGACACCATTTTGGAAAGTAGACCCCTAAGGAACTTATCTAGATGTGTTTTGAGCGCTTTGACCCACCAAGGGCTTCACAGAAGTTAATAATGCAGAGCCGTAAAAATAAAACAAAAATTTTTTCCCACAAAAATTATTTTTCAGTCCCCAGTTTTGTATTTTCCCGAGGGTAACAGGAGAAATTGGACCCCAAAATTTGTTGTCCAATTTGTCCTGAGTGCGCTGATACCCCATATGTGGGGGGAACCACCGTTTGGATGCATGGGAGGGCTCGGAAGTGAAGGAGCGCCATTTGGAATGCAGACTTAGATGGAATGGTCTGCAGGCGTCACATTGCGTTTGCAGAGCCCCTAATGTACCTAAACAGTAGAAACCCCCCACAAGTGACACCATGTTGGAAAGTAGACCCCCTAAGGAACTTATCTAGATGTGTGGTGAGTGCTTTGACCCACCAAGGGCTTCACAGAAGTTTATAATGCAGAGCCGTAAAAATAAAACAAAACTTTTTTCCCACAAAAATTATTTTTCAACCCCCAGTTTTGTATTTTCCCGAGGGTAACAGGAGAAATTGGACCCCAAAAGTTGTTGTCCAATTTGTCCTGAGTGCGCTGATACCCCATATGTGGGGGGAACCACCGTTTGGATGCATGGGAGGGCTCGGAAGGGAAGGAGCGCCATTTGGAATGCAGACTTAGATGGAATGGTCTGCAGGCGTCACATTGCGTTTGCAGAGCCCCTAATGTACCTAAACAGTAGAAGCCCCGCACAAGTGACCCCATTTTGGAAACTAGACCCCCCAAGGAACTTATCTAGATGTGTTGTAAGAACTTTGAACCCCCAAGTGTTTCACTACAGTTTATAACGCAGAGCCGTGAAAATAAAAAATCCTTTTTTTTCCCACAAAAATTATTTTTTAGCCCCCAGTTTTGTATTTTCCCAGGGGTAACAGGAGAAATTGGACCCCAAAGGTTGTTGTCCCATTTGTCCTGAGTACGCTGATACCCCATATGTTGGGGTAAACCCCTGTTTGGGCACACGGGAGAGCTCGGAAGGGAAGGAGCACTGTTTTACTTTTTCAACGCAGAATTGGCTGGAATTGAGATCGGACGCCATGTCGCGTTTGGAGAGCCCCTGATGTGCCGAAACAGTGGAAACCCCCCAATTATAACTGAAACCCTAATCCAAACACACCCCTAACCCTAATCCCAACAGTAACCCTAACCACACCTCTAACCCTGACACACCCCTAACCCTAATCCCAACCCTATTCCCAACCGTAAATGTAATCTAAACCCTAACCGTAACTTTAGCCCCAACCCTAACCCTAACTTTAGCCCCAACCCTAACTGTAGCCTTAACCCTAGCCCCAACCCTAGCCCTAACCCTAACCCTAATGGGAAAATGGAAATAAATACATTTTTTTTATTTTTCCCTAACTAAGGGGGTGATGAAGGGGGGTTTGATTTACTTTTATAGCGAGTTTTTTAGCGGATTTTTATGATTGGCAGCCGTCACACACTGAAAGACGCTTTTTATTGCAAAAAATATTTTTTGCGTTACCACATTTTGAGAGCTATAAATTTTCCATATTTTGGTCCACAGAGTCATGTGAGGTCTTGTTTTTTGTGGGACGAGTTGACGTTTTTATTGGTAACTTTTTGGGCACGTCACATTTTTTGATCGCTTTTTATTCCGATTTTTGTGAGGCAGAATGACCAAAAACCAGCTATTCATGAATTTCTTTTGGGAGAGGCGTTTATACTGTTCCGCGTTTGGTAAAATTGATAAAGCAGTTTTATTCTTCGGGTCAGTACGATTACAGCGATACCTCATTTATATTATTTTTTTATGTTTTGGCGCTTTTATACGATAAAAACTATTTTATGGAAAAAATAATTATTTTTGCATCGCTTTATTCTCAGGACTATAACTTTTTTATTTTTTTGCTGATGATGCTGTATGGCGGCTCGTTATTTGCGGGACAAGATGACGCTTTCAGCTGTACCATGGTTATTTATATCTGTCTTTTTGATCGCGTGTTATTCCACTTTTTGTTCGGCGGTATGATAATAAAGCGTTGTTTTTTGCCTCGTTTTTTTTTTTTTTTCTTACGGTGTTTACTGAAGGGGTTAACTAGTGGGCCAGTTTTATAGGTCGGGTCGTTACGGACGCGGCGATACTAAATATGTGTACTTTTATTGTTTTGTTTTTTTTATTTAGATAAAGAAATGTATTTATGGGAATATTTTTTTTGTTTGTTTTCATTATTTTGGAATATTTTTTTTTTTTTTTTTTTTTTTTTACACATTTGGAAATTTTTTTTTTTACTTTTTTACTTTGCCCCAGGGGGGGACAATACAGATCGGTGATCTGCCAGTTTGCATAGCACTCTGACAGATCACCGATCTGCGAGAAGTGCAGGCTGCTTCACAGTGCCTGCTCTGAGCAGGCTTCTGTGAAGCCACCTCCCTCCCTGCAGGACCCGGATCCGCGGCCATCTTGGATCCGGGTCTGGAGCAGGCAGGGAGGGAGGTAAGACCCTCGCAGCAACGCGATCACATCGCGTTGCTGCGGGGGGCTCAGGGAAGCCCGCAGGGAGCCCCCTCCCTGCGCGATGCTTCCCTGCACCGCCGGCACATCGCGATCATGTTTGATCGCGGTGTGCCGGGGGTTAATGTGCCGGGGGCGGTCCTTGACCGCTCCTGGCACATAGTGCCGGATGTCAGCTGCGATAGGCAGCTGACACCCGGCCGCGATCGGCCGCGCTCCCCCCGTGAGCGCCGCCGATCGCGCTGGACGTACTATCCCGTCAGCGGTCATACGGGCCCACCCCACCTCGACGGGATAGTACGTCGGATGTCAGGAAGGGGTTAACCAGCACCTGCCTCCCAGTCCTTGCTGGACAACAGAGTTAATCTGCTTGAGCTCTGGCTTGGTGCTTTGCTTAGTGTTCTGTGTGTGTTATTTGTGCAGTGCTGGTACCTCTGGTTCGGCTAACCTTAGTTTCTGTTTTCAGTTGGTTTCTGCAGCCTTCTCTGTGTTTTCTACTAGGAGTTGACCCATTTTTGTACACAGTCCTTAGTTCTTTTAGGATACCCCTTCCCCTTATCTATAGGTCTTCACTTGAGATTAACCTAGGATCAGGGCCGGCATTAGGGGCAGGCAGACCTGGCAGCTGCCTGGGGCCCCCGCTCCCCCAGGGGCCCCCAGCTAGCGGCAAGTCACGCAGCCGCTATGGGGCCCTTGTGAGGCAGGGGGGGCCGCCTGCTGCCAGCGCCGACTCCCCCGCTGCATTGAACTATACCGGCGTCTGCCGCTACAGTTCAAAGCAATGATGGAGGAGAGAGCGTCACCTGACGCTCCCTCTCCCATCATTCCCCGCTCTGCCTCTGACACAGCGGGTGCGCGTCATCGTGTACTCACTGTGTCAGGCAGTGCGGCGGCAGCCGCCGACACAGGAGCAGGGAGCAGCGCGGGCTCAGGGAGAGGTAAGGAGCTTGTGTTTTTTTGTTTTTTTTTTACTGGACTGTGCGGACATTCTCGGGAGGAGAGAGGCGGGGAGGGAAGGGGGATGTGAGCTGTGCTGTATACTACTGTAGGCTCTGCTGTATACTACTGTGGGCTCTGCTGTATACTACTGTGGGCTCTGCTGTATACTACTGTGGGCTCTGCTGTATACTACTGTGGACTCTGCTGTATACTACTGTGGGCAGTGCTGTATACTACTGTGGGCTGTGCTGTATACTACTGTGGCCTCTGCTGTATACTGTCAGCTCTGCTGTATACTACTGTTGGCTGTGCTGTATACTACTGTTGGCTGTGCTGTATACTACTGTGGGCTGTGCTGTATACTACTGTGGGCTGTGCTGTATACTACTGTGGGCAGTGCTGTATACTACTGTGGGCTGTGCTGTATACTACTGTGGGCAGTGCTGTATACTACTGTGGGCTCTGCTGTATACTACTGTGGGCTGTGCTGTATACTACTGTGGGCTCTGCTGTATACTACTGTGGGCAGTGCTGTATACTACTGTGGGCAGTGCTGTATACTACTGTGGGCTGTATTATATTTATATTCTATGAGGGGTGATTGCATCATACTCTATGAGGGGGCTACATTATACTATATGGGGGGCTGCATTATATGCTATGGGGTGGTTACATTATACTCTGTGGGGGGTTACATTATACTCTGAGGTGGCTGCATTATACTCTGTCGGGTGGTGGCTGCATTATACTATATGTGGGCTGAATTATACTGTATCGAGGACTATGGGGAATACATTATACTATATGAAGAACTATGGGGTGCATTATACTATGGGAAGTGAATTGTACTACATGGATGACTATGGCAGTGCATTATACTATATGGAGCACTGTGAGGAGTGTATTTTAATATATGGAAGACTATGAGGAGTGTATTATACTATATGGAGGACTATGGGAAGTGTATAATACTATATGGAGGACTATGAGGAGTGTATTATACTATATGGAGGACTATGGGTCACATTATATTATATGGAGGACTATGGGGTATATTATACTAAACAAGCAAAATGCTGCATGTTCATTGGGTGATTGGATTGTTTATGCCGGAATAAAAATCCTTGTTCTCAGCAGCACATCGCCTGTATAAACTGTACATGTGCTGTTGATAACATGATACTGTATCTGTTAGTGATCTATTAGTGATCGTTCTGTCCCCTTCATTCTTTCTCAGATGGTGGAAAGAGGCCGGGAAACAAGCGTCCAACAACTTCAGTATTGTCGATCACACTCGTTTAGCTGCCCGAGATCAGCGCATGTAAATACAGCAGAAATGCTTCTGTATGATGTGCAATATGTTAGCATTTGGGGCCCCATTTTAAACTTTGCCTAGGGCCCCACTTTGCCTAAAACCGGCCATGCCTAGTTCTGTGTAGCAGATCTGTAACAGTTTGTCCAGCCTGAAAGATGAAAAAAAAACAAACAAAAAAAAACCCTCCCGGATTTCTGCAACATGAACAGCGTTCAAGATCTTGCTCAGCGTCTGCAAGGGTTAACGTTGGAAGTTGCCAGCTTACAGCAGCACGTGAATAATTGCCCTGGAATCCGCTCTGAAGAACCTAAGGTGGGCTTGTCTGAATGTTTTTCTGGTAAACGGCAGGAATTTTTTTAGTTTAAAAATGCATGTTTACTTTATTTTCAGCTTAGACCCAGGTCTTCAGGGGCTGAATTACAGCGTGTGGGGATTATTGTGTCGTTATTGTGAGGTGAGCCCCAAGTTTGGGCATTTTCATTGCGTTCGGATGACCCTTGTTTGATGTCTGTAGAAGCGTTTTTTTTTTGCTATGGGGGTATTATATGATGATCCTGATCGGGTCACTACGGCCGAGGCAGAACTCAGGCGGCTGAAACAGGGTTCTGGCGACGCTGAGAGATATAGTACCCAGTTCAGACGGTGGTCTGCAGAGGTCAGCTGGAATGATCCAGCACTCAAAAGTCAGTTTTTAGCAGGTTTGAATGACAGGGTTAAAGATTTGCTCATTGCATATCCTGCACCTGCTACGCTTGAGGCTGCTATGCAATTAGCTATCTGGGTGGATAGAAGATTAAAAAGTAGACAGAATGAGGAGAAGGTTTCAATATTGCTGGAGAGCCCCGTTGTCTGTGGGGAGCCGATGCAACTTGGGGCGATGTCCTCTCGTTCCCAGGAAAGGCAGAGAAGATTCTCTAATGGGCTATGTCTTTATTGTGGTAAGGCTGACCATTTTATTAAGCAATGTGAAGGACGCATAGACAAGGAAAATAGAAAAAAATGGTAATCAGAATAACCCTCCCTTTCGCATTGCATTTTTACGGTCGGCAGGAGATTCTTTTTCTGGTAGTTCTACCTGTCATGGTCATTCGATTGATTTTCAAGTGATGGTGGACTGTGGTTCTGCACTTAATTTGATCAATAAATTCTAGACAAGTATAAGATTGATTCTGTACCTTTATCATGCCCTTTTCCTGTAGTAGTGATTGATAACACTCCTCTAGAGCATGGGTGCGTTTCTCGAAAGGTCACCGGGTTTCCACTCACTGTGAATATGGAACACCAGGAATCTTTAGATTTGTTAGTACTTGCTAAATTGCCTTTTCTAGTTGTCCTGAGGTTACCCTGGTTAGAAATACACAATCCTGTACTGGACTGGTCGTCAAGTACGATAAGATCCTGGGGTCAGGAGTGTTATGGGAAATGTTGTGATGTACACATTGCTGCTGTTGTGAAAAATGAGCTACCTGAAGCCATTCAGGAATTTTGGAAAGTATTTTCAGAAGTGGAGTCACAAGCTCTCCCACGTCATAGAGATTACGCTTGCGCTATTGAGTTCGTCCCAGGTGCTACTCTCCCTAAGAGTCGTTTATTTAATCTGACAATTCCCGAGAGGGAGGCCTTAAAGGAATACCTGCAGATTAGTCTTGCATCAGGTCATATAAAACCCTCTAAGTCCCCTGTGGCAGTGGGGTTCTTTTTTGTAAAAAAAAAAAAGATGGGGGTAGGCCGTGTCTGGATTTCAGGCAGATTAATGAGATCACTGTGCGCAATCCTTACCCCTTGCCGCTAATTCCCGATTTGTTTAACCAATTAGTTGGAGCCAAGTGGTTCTCTGAGATCGATCTCCGTGGGGCATATAATTTGCTGAGGGTCAAAGAAGGCGATGAATGGAAGACAGCCTTTAATATCGCGGAAGGTCATTTTTAGTGTCCAGTTATGCCTTTCGGCCTTACAAATGCTCTGGCGTTCTTTCAAAATTTCATTAACGACATCCGTTGATCGGTAGGAGTGTGATTGTTTATTTGGATGATATTTTTATTTATTCGCCCAATCTGGAGTCTCATTGGCAGAGAGTTTGTGAGGTTCTGCAGATTCTGAGAGAAAACACACTCTTTGCTAAACTGGAGAAATGCGAGTTTGCGGTACAGAAAATTAGTTTTTTGGGGTACTTTGTTTCCAATGATGGTTTTGAGATGGACCCGGTGAAGGTTCAGGCGGTATTGGAGTGGCCTAGACCTGAATGCTTGAAGTCAATTCAGAGATTTTTGGGGTTTGCTAATTATTATAGAAAATTCATAAAGAATTTTTCTGAAATCGCAAAACCACTTACTGATCATACTAAGAAGGGTTCCAATACTGTCCAATGGTCCCCTGTAACCTGTAAAGGTTTAGCTCTCCTCCTGTTTTGATCCAGACAGATGAGACTAAGCCCTTTCTGGTAGAGGTGGAGCCTCATCAGTAGGAGTGGGGGATGTTCTGTCCCAGGAGGGGGAGGATGTGCTTTCTTTTCTAAAAAATTTTCAGAGGCGGAGCTCAACTAAGATGTTGGGAACCGAGAATTGCTGGCTATTAAGCTTGCGTTTGAGCATTGGCAACATTTTTTGGAGGGCGCTAGACATCCTATACAAGTCTTTACTGATCATAAGAACCTGTTCTACCTGGATGCTGCTAAACGTTTGAATGCCTGTCAAGCTAGGTGGGCATTGTTTTTTGCCTGCTTCCATTTCTCTGTGACATATATCCCTGGGACAAAAAATGTTAAGGCCATGTTCACACTTTGCGGTTTTTCCCGCAGAACCGCGGCGATTTTGATGCTGCGGGTCCGCAGCAGTTTCCATAGCGTTTCCATTCACATGTAAACCCTATGGATACCGCAAACCGCTGTGCACATGCTGCGGGAAAAACCGCGCAGAAACGCAGCGGTTTAAAACCCGCAGCATGTCACTTCTTTGTGCAGAATCGCTGCGATTCTGCACCCATAGGATTGCATTGAACCGCTTACTTCCCGCATGGAGCTGTGCCCATGTTGCGGGAAGTAAGCGGTTAATGTGCGGGTGGTAACCGGGGTGGAGGAGAGGAGACTCTCCTCCAGGCCCTGGGAACCATATTTGGGGTAAAAAAAAGAATAAAAATAAAAAATCATGTTATACTCACCTCTCAGCGCTGCACGCGGCCGGCCGGTCAGAGTTGCTTGGCGAACAGGACCTGCGGTGACGTCGCGGTCACATGACCGTGATGACGCCCGGGTCACATGACCATGACGTCACGAAGGTCCTTCTCGGCACAGCATCTTTGGAACCGGAGCGCCGCGTGCAGCGCCAAGGAGATCCGGACATCGGAGGGTGAGTATAACCAATTTTTATTATTTTTAACATTACTATTGATGCTGCATATTGCTGCATATGCAACATCAATAGTATAGGAGTAATCCCGCAGCGGAAACCGCGGAACAAACCGCGATAAATCTGCAGGGATAACCGCAGCGGTTTTGCCCTGCAGATTTATCAATTCCGCTGCGGGAGAACCCGCAGAGGGACGCCGCAAAGTGTGAACGTGGCCTTAAGCTGATGATTTGTCTGAAGGTTTCTCCCCAGTGGTTAATACTGAAAAGGAAGAATCTATTCTGCAGAGAGGGGTGGTGGTGGCAGCAGTAGGTTCTGAGTTGGAAAATAGCATTCTTAAAGCCCAGGATGCGGCAACAACTAACACTCCGCATGGGAAATTATTTGTGCCTAAAGCCCTGAGGAAAGCTTCGTTTACGGAATGTCATGAGTCTTGTTCATCCAGGGATTGCCGAAACAAGAAAGTTGATCAGTCGGAGTTTCTGGTGGCCGGGGTGGCTAAGAAAGATTGTCAAGTGGGTGCGTCAGTGTACCGTGTGCACTACAGGTCCTTCTCAAAAAATTAGCATATAGTGTTAAATTTCATTATTTACCATAATGTAATGATTACAATTAAACTTTCATATATTATAGATTCATTATCCACCAACTGAAATTTGTCAGGTCTTTTATTGTTTTAATACTGATGATTTTGGCCTACAACTCCTGATAACCCAAAAAACCTGTCTCAATAAATTAGCATATTTCAACCGTCCAATCAAATAAAAGTGTTTTTTAATAACAAACAAAAAACCATCAAATAATAATGTTCAGTTAAGCACTCAATACTTGGTCGGGAATCCTTTGGCAGAAATGACTGCTTCAATGCGGCGTGGCATGGAGGCAATCAGCCTGTGACACTGCTGAGATGTTATGGAGGCCCAGGATGCTTCAATAGCGGCCTTAAGCTCATCCAGAGTGTTGGGTCTTGCGTCTCTCAACTTTCTCTTCACAATATCCCACAGATTCTCTATGGGGTTCAGGTCAGGAGAGTTGGCAGGCCAATTGAGCACAGTAATACCATGGTCAGTAAACCATTTACCAGTGGTTTTGGCACTGTGAGCAGGTGCCAGGAAGCATGAAGTGCTCCAAAATCTCCTGATAGCTAGCTGCATTGACCCTGCCCTTGATGAAACACAGTGGACCAACACCAGCAGCTGACATGGCACCCCACACCATCACTGACTGTGGGTACTTGACACTGGACTTCAGGCATTTTGGCATTTCCTTCTCCCCAGTCTTCCTCCAGACTCTGGCACCTTGATTTCCGAATGACATGCAAAATTTGCTTTCATCAGAAAAAAGTACTTGGGACCACTTAGCAACAGTCCAGTGCTGCTTCTCTGTAGCCCAGGTCAGGCGCTTCTGCCGCTGTTTATGGTTCAAAAGTGGCTTTACCTGGGGAATGCGGCACCTGTAGCCCATTTCCTGCACACGCCTGTGCACGGTGGCTCTGGATGTTTCCACACCAGACTCAGTCCACTGCTTCCTCAGGTTCCCCAAGGTCTGGAATCGGTCCTTCTCCACAATCTTCCTCAGGGTCCGGTCACCTCTTCTCGTTGTACGGCGTTTTCTGCCACATTGTTTCCTTCCAACAGACTTACCATTGAGGTGCCTTGATACAGCACTCTGGGAACAGCCTATTTGTTGAGAAATTTCTTTCTGGGTCTTACCCTCTTGCTTGAGGGTGTCAATGATGGCCTTCTTGACATCTGTCAGGTCGCTAGTCTTACCCATGATGGGGGTTTTGAGTAATGAACCAGGCAGGGAGTTTTTAAAAGCCTCAGGTATCTTTTGCATGTGTTTAGAGTTAATTAGTTGATTCAGAAGATTAGGGTAATAGGTCGTTTAGAGAACCTTTTCTTGATATGCTAATTTATTGAGACAGGTTTTTTGGGTTATCAGGAGTTGTAGGCCAAAATCATCAGTATTAAAACAATAAAAGACCTGACAAATTTCAGTTGGTGGATAATGAATCTATAATATATGAAAGTTTAATTGTAATCATTACATTATGGTAAATAATGAAATTTAACACTATATGCTAATTTTTTGAGAAGGACCTGTAGGTCTAAGGGTACCGTCACACATTGAAATTTTCATCGCTGCGACGGCACGATCCGTGACGTCGCAGCGATCGTATGAATATCGCTCCAGCGTCGTAGACTGCGGTCACACGTTGCAATCACGGCGCTGGAGCGATGCCGAAGTCCCCGGGTAACCAGGGTAAACATCGGGTAACTAAGCGCAGGGCCGCGCTTAGTAACCCGATGTTTACCCTGGTTACCAGCGTAAACGTAAAAAAACAAACAGTACATACTCACCCGTCGGTGTCCTTCAGGTCCCTTGCCGTCTGCTTCCTGCTCTGAGTGCAGCCGTACAGTGAGAGCAGATCGCAGCACCGCTGTGATCTGCTCTCACTTTCCGGCCGGCACTCAGAGCAGGAAGCAGACGGCAAGGGACCTGAAGGACACCGACGGGTGAGCATGTACGGTTTGTTTTTTTACGTTTACGCTTGTAACCAGGGTAAACATCGAGTTACTAAGCGCGGCCCTGCGCTTAGTTACCCGATGTTTACCCTGGTTACAAGCGAAGACATCGCTGGATCGCTGTCACACACAACGATCCAGCGATGTCAGCGGGTGATCAAGCGACGAAAGAAAGTTCCATACGATCTGCTACGACGTACGATTCTCAGCAGGATCCCTGATCGCTGCTGCGTGTCAGACACTGCGATATCGTAACGATATCGCTAGAACGTCACGAATTGTAACGTCGTAGCGATGGAAATTTCAATGTGTGACGGTACCCTAAGGCTTCTCATGCTCCGGTGGCAGGGTTGCTTTGGCCGTTAGAGGTTCCTAGTTCTCCATGGATGCATCTTGCAATGGATTTTATCACCGAACTGCCGGTCTCTGATGGTTTTTCTGTTATCTGGGTCGTTGTGGACCGGTTTAGTAGGATGTGTCATCTGTCCCCGTTCAATAAATTACCCTGCGCTAAGACACTTGCCAAGGCATTTGTGAAAGAGATAGTCAGACTCATGGTGTTCCCACGGACATTGTCTCCGATCAGGGACCACAGTTTGTGGCTCGCTTTTGGCGTGCCTTTTGTTACAGACTTAAGGTTCATTTGTCATTTTCGACGGGCTATTATCCACAGTCCAATGGACAGACCAAGAGGAAGAACCAGGATATTGAGCAGTTTTTGAGATATTTTGTAGCGGACAATCAGGAGATGTGGTTGGAATATCTACCATTAGCTGAGTTTGCTCTCAATAATCATACATCTTCTTCGGCTGAGTGTTGTCCTTTCTTTTGTTGTACTGGGAAGAATCCATCTTTCGGTCCTTTTCCTAGGATTGGGGCAGCGGTACCTGAGGAGGAGAGTTTTTCTGGAAATTTGGAAAGGCTTTGGACCAGTGTGCACCATAATCTTAAACAGGCTAATAGGAGGTCTAAGAAATTTTTTGACAAGAGAAGAAGGGAGGCGAGGTTTGTTGTTGGGGACATGGTTTGGTTGTCCTCTAGAAATCTGCGTTTGAAGATCCCTTCTAAAAAGTTGGGGCCGAAGTTTGCAGGACCTTTCAAAGTGGTTCACATTGTCAATTCGGCAGTTGAGATTAGACATTCCTTCGTCCTGGAAAATTAATTCAGTTTTTATGTATCTTTGCTGAATAAGGTTGATAAGGTGGCTATGCCGTCTGCTCCTCCAATTGATGAGGACTGCGAGTTTAAGATTTTACTCATTCTTGATTCCAGGTGGCATAGAGGAGGGTTACAGTATCTTGTGTCCTGGAAGGGTTTCGGTCCCGAGGACAATTCCTGGGTGAAAGCTGTGGACGTCTCAGCCTCAAGGTTAATTAAGGCTTTTCACAGGAGATTTCCGAATAAGGCCCGGCCTAGAGGATTCGGTGGATCCTCGTTAAAGGGGAGGTACTGTTAGAATCTGTTTAGTTTGTTACTATCCGCCATTTTCTTGTGGAGTTCTGGCTGCTGGTCTTTTCCCTCTGGTGCTGGGTTTGTCTTGTGTCAGGTGTTTGTTTCACTATTTATTAACCAGCACCTGCCTCCCAGTCCATGCTGGACAACAGTGTTTATCTGCTTGAGCTCTAGCTTGGTGCTTTGCTTTGTGTTCTGTGTGTATTATTTGTGCAGTGCTGGTACCTCTGGTTCTGCTAGCCTTAGTTTCTGTTCTCTATTGGTTTCTGCAGCCTTCTCTGTGTTTTCTACTAGGAGGTGACCTGTTTTTTTGTACCCAGTCCTTAGTTCTTTTAGGGTACCTCTTCCCCTTATCTATAGGTCTTCGCTTGAGATTAACCTAGGATCGTCGGTTGGTCTATTCGCAAGGAATGGGTCACCCACTCCATCGCAGGATTTCAGCCTAGTCATAGTGCAGGGTCAATTTTCCCCCTTCTACCTTAGTTCTGTGTTGCAGATCCGTAACAACATCATGTGGGAAGAGAGGGGGAGCTGTGACCTTATGTGGGAAGAGAGGGGGAGCTGTGACATCATGTGGGAAGAGAAGGGGAGCTGTGACATCATGTGGAAAGAGACTTGCATTGTGTTAAGTGTTCCCTTTATTTTTTTTGAGCAGTGATTATTTGTAAATACAGATTGTGATATGGAAAAGAAAAACATTGTCAACAACTATAAAATGTATGTAATGTAAAATGTTTAAACATTAGGAAATCTTATATATTATTTACTCCTTGAGGAGGTTTAGGAGTGACACACAAGAGTCCTTTTTGAACTTTGCTCCTCAATTTAGTATTTTGCATTAGAGTTTGAAAGCAAAAACCATGAATTTTTGTTTAGGACTCTCGGGAACTCTACAGTACATAGAACACGACACTATAATTTTGGCTGCAGAGGCTCTGCAGATTACTCTGTATGTGCGAGACATAAATGGTTTTCATGTCATTCAAGTATGGTTTTCAATTGGTTTTCACTTTCTCTAAAGTCCAAGGGTTTGAGCCTGTAGACGTCGGCATTTCCCTGCTCCGGAGGGGGGCACTATAAGATTAGGTTACCCTCTGTGACCGATTCTTTGTAAAGTTACTACTCAATAACATCTTATCTTTTCTGTTCATATTCATCTTGGACCCCACTAGAAATTTGGCTGACCTTTTTCTTTCATTCCCAAAAAAAGAATCGATACTTTTAGACACCAGAAAATCCTTCCAGCCCTGATATATTTCTTAATCAAAATGATTGCAGCAATCTTTTTCCTGTATAATGAAACCACCATTCTCCTGCATTGAAATGATTGAATTAGATGCACTCCTGTCCTTGCTATGATTGGATGTAATGATAGGGACAGATCGACACTATAACTACATTTTGTCTTTTTTTTTAGACAAATCGTTGAAAGAAGTATTTTTTTTTTAGACCTATTTCTCCATCTTGGAGGAAAAAAGCTCCTCAGTAACATATAAGATGATCAGTCGAACATGTTATGGCTTATTGAGTTATTCAACTTGAGACAGTTAACTACATCCTGAGATAATGAAGACAAATTGATTCTTGATTATCTTAATGAAAAATATATATATTTAACTTGCCATAAAGGTCACATCAACCGTGGTTCAATAGGAAGCCCCATAACTTATCACAGGACACACTCCAGACCATATTGGATAGGCAAAAAGGGAAATACAGAATCATGGTAATTGTACATACACACATACATACATACATACATACATTATTGTGCAAATGTTTTACGCAGTTGTGGAAAAAATGCTGCAAAGTGCGAAATCTTTCAAAAATAGAAGTGTTGACAAAAACCTACAGCTAATACATACTGCTCAATACATGGGGAACCTTTATCAATAATTCGGCTCCCCTTTTAATAATTTTTTTTGTATCAATTAATAAAATGAAAAGAGAGTGAACAAGGTAAGAAATCTAAATCCCATCAATATATGGTGACCACCCATTGCCTTCATCAATTCTTCTAAGTACTTGTACCCAGTTTTTGAAGAAACTCGACAGGGAGGTTGTTCCAAAAATCTTAGGAGAACCCACCACAGATCTTCTGTGTATGAGGCTTGTGGAAATCCTTCTTTCTGTTCATGTAACCCCAGTCAGACTGGATGATGTGAGATCAGGGCTCTGTGGGGGCCATATCATCACTTCCAGGACTCTTTGTTCTTCTTTACACTAAAGATTGTTCTTAATGACATTATCTGGATGTTTGGGGCCATTGTTCAGCTACAGAATAAATTTGTTGCTAATTGGACGCCTCCTTAATGGTATTGCATGATGGTTAAGGATCTGCCTGTATTTTTCCGCATTGAGGAGACCATTAATTCTAACCAAAGACTAAATTTATTGAAGAATCTCCACCATGCTTCACTGCTGCTTGTAAACATTCATTATTGTGCCATTGTCCAGCCCTTATGGCCTGGCTCAGATCTTTGGTTAACCATTTGTATGTTGTAAGCATTGCGAACTTTTGTGCCGTTGACACTTCAACACTACTGCCAGAGTGTGTAATCTTTACTTCTTCAAAAAGTATTCAGTTTGCCTAATCATCACTTATGCCTGCAGTTATTTGTTTGCTGATTTAGTGATTTGCCTACATCTGTGCCATGTCCATCTGTCTACTGATAGCATGAAACTGTACCGTTAGTTAACCATTTGTTTGCTGCAAGTCCTTGATTGGCTACACTTCTCCAGTCTCTGCATATGTCCACACTCCTGTTTTCTGGCTCTGTGTCTTTTAGCCTTTTCACTCTCCCTGCCTTCGGACATAACTGTCATCCGGTGTAAGTGAGAGTTGTGACCGCTCTCCTACTTCCTCCAGATGTCTGATTTTGTCTTAAGGAGTGGAGCGTGAAGTGGCCGCCGATTGGCTGCAGGGCTCATGTGACGTAACAATATCACGTGAGCCCCAGTAGAGCCGGTGCTGACACTGCTGGAACAGTCCGCACCAAAAGAGGGTATAGCTGCTATTATTTTAGAAGGGGTGAAACTTTAATTATTTAGAAGGTGTGGTTCAAGTAGTGGACAACTCTTTTAAGAAGGAAGGGACATTTTAATAGCTGTATTACAAAGTTGCTTGTTTCTACAAGTACTTTACAATTTTTTTTTAACCCTTTAAGTCTTTGCTGGTTAGTCTGTGTTCTTCTTACAATAGTAACCACTACTAAGTTATTTGAGGCAGGTTATAGATAACCGAATTTGTGAGGAGGTGCTGATGAAGGAACAAGGCTTGTACCTCTACAAGGTAGTGCTTTTAAAACTATAATTTTTCTGGATGGGGCTTTCTGTTTGCATAAAAAGTTACTTTACCATTAGAAGGAGGTGGTGCTGGAAGAGTAGCGAATGTCAACTTTGTGGCATAGCCACCATAGGGATCCGCACTTTTGATAACAAGTTCCACCTCTGGGACCCACACCTTGCTCTGCTCTGCTATTTTGTGGTATTCCTGCAGTATTAAATGGTGGGAACTGCATCTGAGACCCATATGGTATATACCATAAATGTCTGAGATGGGATTTCCCTAAAAGATGCAATAAGCTCAATGGCGGCTCCGCTATTTGTTGTTTTCAGCTCAGGTGGGTGGCTTTGAACTTCATCAATTCCTTTTGTGTGCGACATGGTTTTTCATCTCTTCTGACCCTGTAATAAAGAGTAGATGAAAAAAAACAGAAAGGAAGAAAGTGACCTGAGCACATCTTCACATCTATGTCCCTGTAATTCACTCAATATGAGGTTTAAGTATAATCTGTGAGATTCCTTATGGTATACATGCCATGTTTTCACCAACTGGAGAATTTCTGCTTACATTGACGAAGAATTCATTTCAGCCCTAATATTCAATTTCTTTACACAGCTTTGAAAGATCTCAAAACCCTTTTAGCTCCTAATATGTTAGCAAGATTGATGGCATGTGCTATTAATAGTTTACATAATTTACCTTGGCAGCCAAATCTTAGAAAAGAGAGCAAATATAACTAGTTTCCGACCCTCCAAAATTTTCTTACCTTGGGTCATATACTGTGTGTATATGTATGACTGTATATAAACTGCATGTGTGTTATACAGAGGGTGAAATAAGTATTGAACACGTCACCAATAAATATATTTCTAAAGGCGCTATTGACATGAAATTCTCACCAGATGTCGGTAACAACCCACCCAAACCACACAAGCAAAGAAATCGCCATAGATGTCCATAAATTTAAGTTATGTGTAATAAGGAGAAATGACACAAGGGAAAAATGTTGAACACGCTTGCTGAAGTTTATTTACTAGTTTGTACAAAAACCTTTGTTGGTGATGACAATTTTAAGACACCTCCTGTATGGAGAAACTAGTCACATGCATTGCTCAGGTCTAATCATAGAATGATTGAGTTGGAAGGGACCTCCAGGGTCATCATGTCCAACCCCCTGCTCAGTGCAGGATTCCCTAAACCATCTCAGACAGATGTCTGTCCAGCCTATATTTGAAGACTTCCATTGAAGGAGAACTCACCACCTCTCGTGGCTGCCTGTTCCACTCATTGATTGCCCTCATTGTCAAAAAGCTTTTTCTAATATCTAATCTGTCTCTTCTCCCTTTCAGTTTCACTCCATTGCTCCTCGTGTTTCTGGAGCGCCCCCCACGTTAAGGGCAATGGGGTACTCGGTACCGGGTTCTTCTCGGTTCTGGGAATGTCACGGTGGCCTGACCCGGTCCGTGGCCCTTTGAGGGACGTCCAATGAAAAGGAAAGTTTGTATGATGTTCGTGACGCCACCTGTGGTATTCGGTCAGGGTGACTGACGCTGCTTAGGGGTCCGCTGGGGTGATGTTATGGCAGCTAGATGGTATACCTTCCCACAGGTGGAGTGTATCCCCAGGGCTTCCCAGAGTGTAGATGGTGATGGTGTAAGGCGCAGGGAATAACGAGGACACAAGGTTGCAGTCTCTTTACCTTTTACTGAAGGCTTCAGTGTCCACAGTCCTGGGCGCCGGATCACGGGGTAGGCAGAGTCCGGCTGGTCTGAAGGCAAATCCAGAGTGTCCTTATCCAGGTGGAATGCAATAGCCTTCCTATGCGCACAGTAACACAGTAGGTCCTCACTTGCTTAAGCTCTAATGAAGTCCTCACTGTTATTACTCTTCTCTCTCTGTTCCCCGTGGTCGGATAGAACAAAACCCGTATGACTGATGGCCTGAGGCTTGTTTATAGGGACCCTAGAGACGCCCCGACCCCCACAAGTTGCCACCTGTCTTCTTAGGTATTTTAGGTCGGGCAGCCAACTTGGAATTGACTGTCCTGCCAGTCTCTGAAGCAATGGCATAGAGCACTTTACTCCCTCAGTATCCTGGCTACCGGAATGCGCACCAGAAGGATGCAGCTCCTCTCGTCTACTATCCTCTCTGGTATCCACTTGTTGCTATGCCTTCGTTTCTCACTCACTAGAACACGCTTCCTTTCAATGTCTCTTTCCTAGGATGCTGCCGCATGGGGTGCAGGCGCAGCTCCGTGTACCCTCGTCCTTCTCAGACCGAAGTCTGGATCTGCTGGAGATCACTCCAGACAGCTCGGCCTGGAGACCTTTCTCTCTGTCTCCAGCCAGGAACTCTCTAACTTCCTAACCAACCCACCAGTTTTACCTAACTGTGAGGAGTGGCCTAATAGATAGAACCTTTGCTCCCCCTGGTGGACTGGAGTGTGAAGTGTGCGGTGTGTTTGTGATACCTGGACAGGAGATCTCCTTTATTGCCCCCAGACGTAATATCACTCCCCCTGGTGGAGGAATAACATTACTGCAGCAACCAGGACTCTGGGGCGCTGCATTTCCATGTGCAAATGAGAATAAGGATGATCCCTCTACACTCTGACATCCCTTCAGATATTTGTAGACAGCTATTACGTCTATGTATAAAGGAGGATAACGGGAGTATATATAGCAAAATTATAAACTTTATTAAGACACAATTAAAAACAGACACACTTAAAAGACACCAAAAGAAAACACCAGAGATCCATGTATTTTATATAAACAGCCAAATGTTGGCATGTGTAAATACATAACGGAAAGATATGCAATCCCTCCATGCCACCCTAACACAAGGACCAAGTTACCATTGACCACCCTATATTGACCATAGTGTATAATTGGCAGTAAGGCTAAAATTCTGAAAGGGGGCCGGCCAGAGAACGTGATCCCAAGTAAAGGCTATCATAGAGGGTGCCCGGAGGGGCAATATAAGTAACGTGCCACCTGGCATCAAAGAAACCCCCCTACCAGAGCGCAAGCACAATCTTACCCAGTAATGGAGTCCCTGGGGTGGCACGTTACTTATATTGCCCCTCCGGGCACCCTCTATGGACACCGCGTCTGAACTGGGCACGCTCACCAGCAACAACAGATACCAGACACTACAGTCGCACGTGCCTACTGACACGCCAGTCGTGTCTACCCTCCACTGTTCCTATAGTACGTAACTGATGAAGGTCCTGCCTTTTGGACCGAAACGTTTTGTGGTGTACTACATTAAATTCTTCACTTGAGCATCTAAGTTGAGTGCAAGGTTTTCATTTTATCTATTGTAAGGTGTGGGAACCTACCTTTGCACCTCCATCCAGTGGTGCACGCGTTCTTGTTCACTATTAGAAAGAAAGACTTCACTTATGTCTAGACTCCTTTGTCCTATATTCGAAGGGAGTTTTGTAAAGCCCTCTTTGCCGTATTCTCTTAGGGACAAATCCACTAACCTAAACCTTCCTGACACTCCATTTTTAAGTCTGTCATCTGAAATTTAGGTCCAAACGCAGGCGAACGATCTGTATTTCTGGGGATTTAAAAATTGGAAAACAAATATGCTTTCAAACTTTTTTCATTTCTGGTGAATTATTTTCTAGTGGATTTTAAGTGTCTATTCCTGATGGATTAATATTTGTGTTCTTAGTGTATTACAAGACTTCGGTTTATTGTTTTCTAAGTTGTCTAAAAGTTTTTTAGGGGGATATTTGTGTACTTAGGGGATTATGTGGACTTTTATAGTAATTTGCTTTACACTTATTTTTATTTACTTTACTATAGTTTACTTTTTTTTCTTTTTAAGGCTCGATCTTTATAGAATGGCAATACACAGAATGACCACAATGTGTCACTATTACTTCGTTGCTCTCCATTAGCACAGTGGCACACTACCATGTATCTGCATTGCATGTAAACTTACTTCACTCTTAAAGGGATTTTGCCACTGACAAATGTTCATTTTCATCAATAGATCTTGTAATAATGATAATTCCACAATTGGATGTGTTTAAATAAAATGTTCCTGTGCTGAGATAATCTTATAAATGTGCCCCTGCTGTGTACTGTGTAATGGCCGTGTCTGACCATACAGGAACATGGTCTGACCATACCACATCTCCTGGGCAGGGGGGGAAGCAAAAGAGTGTACAGACAGGACAGCATGGGATCACAGCTGATTCTTTATTTGAAGTAAAACATTGTTTAAAAACAAGCAGGGAAATATTTTACCTCACAGAATCAGCTGTGATCCTGTGCTGTCCTGTCTGTATATTTTCTTTTACTCCCCCCCCTCCCCCAGGAGCTGTTGTATGATCAGACCATGTTCCTGTTCGGTCAGACACGGCCATTACACAGTACACACTGGGGGCATACTTATATGATTATCTCAGCACAGGAACATTTTATTTAAACACATCCAATTGTGGAAATTATTATTATTCCAAAATCTATTGATTAAAGTGAACTTTTTCTTGTGGTAAAAACACTTTAAGTCAATGTGCTCACATGTTAGTGATGACACTGGCGAAATACGAAGCAAAACGTCAATGAGTAGAAGATATTCAGGTCGTGCTCCATTACGCACGCAATTTAATCTTAGATATTTATGCGAATGTTAAAAAAAAAACAAACACAAAAAAAAATTTGTTTTGTGTCTATTGAATATTGCTCTGCAGTAGCGTAGCTACTGGGGGGGCAGAGGGGGCCATCGCCCCGGGCCCTGTCACATGAAGGGGCCCACCGGGAGGCAGAACACAGCATAGGAGCAGAGCAGTATAATGTCTGCTCCTATCTGACAAGCTGCAAGCTGGCTATTAGCACAGTGGCCGGCTGCAGAGTCTCCCCCCTGCAGTGAATGGTTTCGCCCGTCTGACCTGATCATGAAGCTTTTCCTGGCTGCAGCATTCACTCTGTGCACGCTGGGATTGGCTCAGGCACGCTGGGTCCTAGTGCCCACACCTTACATTTCACTTACACTTCCTGGTCCTGCCTGCAGTGCAAACTTTATCAGTAAGTGTAAGTGGGGATGGGACTTATTAGGTTTATTAAATTCAGGTACGTCACTGTGAGACCTTTGGGGTATTGTGGGGGCTGAAAGTTAGTGAGGAGGGACAGGGTACTGAGGGGTAAATGTGAGACCATGGGGGTATTGTGGGGGAGGGGAGACAGGACACTGGGGGGTGAATGTAAGACCATGGGGGTGTGGGGGGGCTGAAGGTGGGTGAGGTGGGACGGGGCACCGAGGGGTGGCTGTGAGACGATGGGGGTATTGGGGCTGAAGTGGGGGAGGGGGGACAGGTCACTGGGGGCTGAATATTATAATGTTTAGTTATGATATTATATGTGCTCCATCACATGTAATATTTGCTGTCTGGGGAGGCTGGAGGGAGGGAGGGAGGGGGGGGGGGGGTAGGGGGCTTTGATACGTACCACCTGGGTCTTTATGAGTGTTAGTATAAGGAGCCGCATACAGTAACCAAGAGCTGCATCACATGTACAGCACCACTCCAGCATTTTTTTTTATTTCATTGCTGGACCGGTGCTGAAAATCCACGTCCCCTGCCCCCTGTCTGATACTCATCTTCCGGCGTTTTCATCTGTTTTAGGGCTCATTTCCACTTGCAAGAGAAAAAACGGTCCGTAATCTGGACCGAAAAAACGGATTTAGTGTATGCGATTGTCATGCGATTGTCATGCGAGTGTTATGCGATTTTTAATCACACCATCCGTTTTACATCCGTATGCAATCCGTTTTTTTTCTCTGCAACTATTTTTATACAGTCATTTACAGGATCATTTACAGTGTTCTATGCCACAGAATGGTAATGTATACGTAAAAAGCGGACAGAATACGGATGGTCCGTATTCCATGTGTTTTTTTTCTCGCACCCATTGACTTGCATTGGCGAGTCTCGTCCGAGACTCGCAGCAAATCGCAGCATGCTGCGATTTTTTTCTCAGTCCGATTTCGGCTGAGAAAAAAATCGCAAATGAAAAGACACCTATTGAATAACATTGGTCAGAGTGCAATCCGATTTTTTATCGGATTGCACTCGTCCGTTTTCCTCGCAAGTGGAAATGAGCCTTTAGTCTCCGCTCGGCTCCGTCTCCTACAGTTTGTGACCTGTCCGCGGCTCCAGTGTTTCATGGAGCAGCGCAGAGGTCACTAATCAGTGTGAGTCTGTGGGAGCCTTGTTCTGGCCTCTTTCTCACTCTCAGGCTATGTGCACACGGTGCGGATTAGCGGCTGCGGATTCGCGGCTGCGGATTTACAGCAGTTTTCCATCTGGTTTACAGTGCCATGTAAACCTATGGAAAACCAAGTCCGCAGTGCCCATGGTGCGGAAAATACCGCACAAACGCTGCATTTTATTTTCTGCAGCATGTCAATTCTATTTGCGGATTCCGCAGCGTTTTACACCTGCTCCTGTATAGAATTCTGCAGGTGAAATCTGCACAAAAAACACAGGAAATCCGCACAAATCCACAACGTGTGCACATAGCCTCATAGTCTTACATTGAGCGCTTGTGACATAGCTTCTAACTTCTGGCCAGTCAGAAGCTGCGCTCACAAGTTTGAGCAGCGGCACTGCAGCAGTGCCACAAAATAGTGAATACGCCGGAGGAGGAGTAAATGACCGGGGCATCCAAATCATGACAGGGAGCTGTGAGTCCATCATACTGTGTATAAGGGAGCTTGCGGGCCCATCATACTGTGTATACGGGAGCTGTGGGTCCATCATACTGTGTATACGGGAGCTGCGGGCCCATCATACTGTGTATAAGGAGCTGCGGGCCCATCATACTGTGTATACGGGAGCTGCGGGCCCATCATACTGTGTATACGGGAGCTGTGGGTCCATCATACTGTGTATAAGGGAGCTGCGGGTCCATCATACTGTGTATACGGGAGCTGGGGGTCCATCATATTGTGTATACGGGAGCTGCGGGCCCATCATACTGTGTATAAGGGAGCTGCAGGCTCATCATACTGTATACGGGAGCTGCAGGCCAATCATACTGTGTATAAGGGAGCTGTGGGCCCATCATACTGTGTACAGGGGAACTGTGAGGGACATCATACTGTTTGACGGGAGCTGCAGGCCCATCATACTGTGTATAAGGAAGCTGTGGCCCATCATACTGTGTACAGGGGAACTGTGGGGGACATCATACTGTTTGACGGGAGCTGCCGGCCCATCATACTGTTTGTACGGGAGCTGCAGGTCCATCAGACAGTGTATAAGGGAGCTGCGGGCCCATCACACTGTGTATAAGGGAGCTGCGGGCCCATCACACTGTGTATAAGGGAGCTGCGGGCCCATCACAATGTGTATAAGGGAGCTGCGGGCCAATCATACTGTGTATACGGGAGCTGCGGGTCCATCATACTATGTATAAGGAAGCTGCGGGCCCATCATGTGATAAGGGAGCTGCGGGCTCATCATACTGTGTATAAGAGAGCTGCGGGCCCATCATACTGTGTATAAGGAAGCTGGGGGCCCATCATACTGTGTATAAGGAAGCTGGGGGCTCATACTGTGATAAGGGAGCTGCGGGCCCATCATACTGTGTATAAGGGAGCTGCGAGTCCATCATACTGTGTTTAAGGAAGCTGTGCACACATCATACTGTGTATATGGGAGCTGTGGGTCTATCATACTGTGTATAAGGGAGCTACGAGCCCATCATACTGTGTATAAGGGAGCTGGGGGCTCATCATACTGTGTATAAGGGAGCTGTGAGTCCATCATACTGTGTATAAGGGAGCTGCAGGTCCATCATACTGTGTATGAGGGAGCTGCGGGCCCATCATACTGTGATAAGGGAGCTGCGGGCCCATCATACTGTGTATAAGGGAGCTGCGAGTCCATCATACTGTGTATAAGGAAGCTGTGCACACATCATACTGTGTATAAGGGAGCTGTGGGTCCATCATACTGTGTATAAGGGAGCTACGAGCCCATCATACTGTGTATAAGGGAGCTGCGAGCCCATCATACTGTGTATAAGGGAGCTGCGAGCCCATCATACTGTGTATAAGGGAGCTGCGAGCCCATCATACTGTATATAAGGGAGCTGCGTGCCCATCATACTGTGTATAAGGAAGCTGCGGGCCCATCATACTGTGTATAAGGGAGCTGCGTGCCCATCATACTGTGTATAAGGGAGCTGCGGGCCCATCATACTATGTATAAGGGAGCTGCGGGCCCATCATACTGTGTATAAAGAAGCTGTGGGCCCATCATACTGTGTATAAGGAAGCTGTGGGCCCATCATACTGTGTACAGGGGAACTGTGGGGGACATCATACTGTTTGACGGGAGCTGCCGGCCCATCATACTGTGTATAGGAAACTGTGAAGGCATATTGTGCATATGGGAGCTGTTGGCCCATTACACTGTATATAGGGGAGCTCTGGGGGGCATTATACTTTCTATAGTGGAGTTCTGTCAGCATTATACTGTGTATAGGGGAGCATTGGGCTCATACTATCTATAGGGGAGCAGTGGGATCATACTGTGTAGAGGGGAGCAGTGGGAACATCATACTGTGTATAGGGGAGCTGTGGGGGCCTTAGACTGTGTATAGGGAAGCTTTAAGCTCAAGAAAAAAAACCCATAAGAGGTTAGCGTTAGGACCGGCAATATGTGAGGACCCTTGACGCGGGTTGCCGGCTTAAGTATTGTGGCCATAATACCAACTAATACCTTACATACATTGTTATGTTTTTGGACACGTCATTTTTTCAGGGTGCAGCTGGGCCCTAGATGGCTCTGTATACTGTGGCCTCTGTTCACACAGGATGCATGATAGCAATGGCTGGCCCGCTATATGGCGTTACTAATAGGCCTGAGCCATATGCTTTGTATTTCTGTGTGAACATGCCACATACAGATCATTTTTGCGCAGGTGTGCCAGGCGGCCAAATCCTGATTGTAGGCTGGCTTGCAGTATTGGTATTATTGCACCTGTGCATTTGTCATCCACCATCTTAACTTGGGTCCGCTGCACTTTGGTTAGTGTAATTGGTTGGAGGCCTCAGACAGGTAAGCATCTCTGCCTGTGTAATGGTTTTTTGTGTTGTTGTGTTAAGCTTTAAGCTCACCATACTGTGTATAATGGAGCAGTACATGGGGGAACTTAGGGTACATTATTAAATGTTAAGTGGGCACTTAAGCATTATTGTTATAGGGGCACTCAGAGTATTGTGACCATCAAAGTTGCATATGGTCACAATATGGCGGTAAAGTCAATGTTCGTTTTTGTATATAGATTTATTTTCAATAACAGAGCGGTCATATTCTGAGGTTCCCCTATATTCACAATTAGAGTGCGCAACCGTAGCTGTAATCAGGGATAGCTGGGTAGGGGCCCACTCAGATGTTTCGCCCCCCCCTAAGTTGAAACCCTAGCTACGCCTCTGTTGCTCTGCTTATGTGAACGGCGAGGTTCTACTCTTCAAGTTGTCCATATAGCCCATGATCCAATAATTGAGCAAAGAAATCCCATCTGCTGCCGTCCGATCAGCAGACACAAGTTATGGCAGCTTCTGCCTGCATTGCTATAGGCAGAATAAATATTGATGACTGTGACTGGACAATAAAATTTGACCGCTGCAGAAGTCCACTATGCTTTATCTATGGGTTTTCGACAGGAGACCATAATAGCATCTTGATAGGACATTATAACTATGGGTTCCAAAGGACCCATACCGCGTAAGGGTACAGTCATGGCCAAATGTGCGCGCATTGATTATGCACCAAAAGGGAGTCCTTTGGCAAGAAAACCGCTCCATAAAAAAAAAATGCATGTTTTTGCTGTATTTTTTTGCATGCATTTTTGATGTGTACAAATATACACTTAGTAGGAGGAGAGGATCATCACCGAGCTGCCGCAAGAAGAATTCCAGGAATAGTAAAAGTTCAACGTGAACCCTGAAACGCATTGAATAAACCACGTTGAAGTTTTACTATTCCTGGAATTCTTCTTGAGGCAGCTCGGTGATGATCCTCTCCTCCTACTAAGGCTATACTTCTACCAGGTCCGGCACTGACCTGTGGATCTGCAGCAGCCACCATTATTATATGTCTTTTTATCGTCCTCACCAGGAGAGTAGTTCTCTTGGTGGGTGCACCCTATGTAACGTGAGATAAGACCCTATTGCGCTTTTGGGTCTCCTTTTTCTATCTGCTTGATGTGTACAAATGACATTTCAGACATCTCATTCACTTTGTTGGTACTGTATAACTGCGCTTTTTCCATGGTAAAACACAACTTGTGATCAAGCCCTACAAGCTGTACTTCAGAGTCCTTTTTTCTCAGTCATAACAGTCTTAAAGAAGTTGTCCACTACTTGGACAACTCTTTTTGTTATACCTCTCGCTGGCCACCATAAAATAATAAAGCATATACTCTACTCCCATGCCAGTGTCGGAATGCCATTTCCTGGGGCTCCCATGCTGGTTGCGACATGTAACGCCAGCACCTAATCAGCACTGGCATCACTGTCCTCTCCTCCTGTCGAATTGCTCAAGAAGAGTATTTCCGAGATCAGCTGCAGCCCGGACTTCCTCTTCATGGTTGATTTGTCCAAAGACAGGGCCAGTGATGCCAGCATTAATTGGGCGCCGGGGTCATGTGTCACACCAACCGCACGGGAAAGCGAGTGCCGATACCACGAGAACTGCGTTGGCACAGGAGGTGAGTATAGGCTTTATTATTCTATGGGCACCAGACATTTTGATCAAGAATGTGTTGTCCTAGTAGTAGACAACCCCTTTTAACTTTGGATTTACGAGTGATGTAAAATTAGATTTCATAAATTTCTCAGATCTAATGCTTATAGGAGATACCAGTAATTCTGTAATCACTGAGTTATATAAAAGTGAAACGGCAGGAAATATTTCATTGTTTGCTTCTAGCAGTCATCCCCCCACATGTTATAAAATCCATCCCAGTGGCTGAACCAGAAGGGCTTAGTCCAATAACTGTACAACAATGACATGACACGGAAACATGCAAAAGGCTTAATGAAAATACAAAAAAAAGTAGGAAACAAATCCAAAAGTACTCAATTAATGGACAAAAGAACCAAAAAGTGTTATATATATATATATATATATATATATATATATATATATATATATATATATATATATATATATATATATACTCACTGGCCACTTTATTAGGTACACCTGTCCAACTTCTTGTTAACACTTAATTTCTAATCAGCCAATCACATGGCGGCAACTCAGTGCATTTAGGCATGTAGACATGGTCAAGACAATCTCCTGCAGTTCAAACCGAGCATCAGTATGGGGAAGAAAGGTGATTTGAGTGCCTTTGAACGTGGCATGGTTGTTGGTGCCAGAAGGGCTGGTCTGAGTATTTCAGAAACTGCTGATCTACTGGGATTTCCACGCACAACCATCTCTAGGGTTTACAGAGAATGGTCCGAAAAAGAAAAAAAATCCAGTGAGCGGCAGTTCTGTGGGCGGAAATGCCTTGTTGATGCCAGAGGTCAGAGGAGAATGGGCAGACTGGTTCGAGCTGATAGAAAGGCAACAGTGACTCAAATCGCCACCCGTTACAACCAAGGTAGGCCTAAGAGCATCTCTGAACGCACAGTGCGTCGAACTTTGAGGCAGATGGGCTACAGCAGCAGAAGACCACACCGGGTACCACTCATTTCAGCTAAGAACAGGAAACTGAGGCTACAATTTGTACAAGCTCATCGAAATTGGACAGTAGAAGATTGGAAAAACGTTGCTTGGTCTGATGAGTCTCGATTTCTGCTGCGACATTCGGATGGTAGGGTCAGAATTTCGCGTAAACAACATGAAAGCATGGATCCATCCTGCCTTGTATGGAGCATCTTTGGGATGTGCAGCCGACAAATCTGCGGCAACTGTGTGATGCCATCATGTCAATATGGACCAAAATCTCTGAGGAATGCTTCCAGCACCTTGTTGAATCTATGCCACGAAGAATTGAGGCAGTTCTGAAGGCAAAAGGGGGTCCAACCCGTTACTAGCATGGTGTACCTAATAAAGTGGCCGGTGAGTGTGTGTATATATATATATATATATATATATATATATATATATATATATATATATATATATATATATATATATATATATATATATTTATTTAAGTTTTTGGCAAAGCATATACACATACAATGCCTTGCGAAAGTATTCGGCTCCCAGGAATTTTTCGACCTTTTCCCACATATCATGCTTCAAACATAAAGATACCAAATGTAAATTTTTGATGAAGAATCAACAACAAGCGTGAAGTTGAACGGAATTTAATGGTTATTTTACATTCGTGTGGAAATTTAAAAAAAAACAACTTAAAAGTGGGGCGTGCAATATTATTCGGCCCCTTTACTTTCAGTGCAGCAAACTGTCTCCAGAAGTTCATTGTGGATCTCTGAATGATCTATTGTTGTCCTAAATGCCTAATGATGATAAATATAATCCACCTGTGTGTAATCAAGTCTCCGTATAAATGCACCTGCTCTGTGATAGTCTCAGGGTTCTGTTTGAAGCACAGAGAGCAACATGAAGACCAAGGAACACAACAGGGAGGTCCGTGATACTGTTGTGGAGAAGTTTAAAGCCGGATTTGGATACAAAATGATTTCCAAAACTTTAAACATCCCAAGGAGCACTGTGCAAGCGATCATATTGAAATGGAAGGAGTATCATAGCACTGCAAATCCACCAAGACCCAGCTGTCCCTCTATACTTTCATCTCAAACAAGGAGAAAACTGATCAGAGATGCAGCCAAGAGGTCTGTCACGGATCCCTTCTGCGTGGTGTAACTAATTTGTCACGTGCCCGCTCTCAGCACGTAACTTGGGTTGTGCCTGCAAGGGTTAATCTATCTCCCCACTCTCAGTCCAGCATTCAACCTCTGTACTATGCTGTAATGGGAGCATAAATCACACACCGCCCCAGGCCACACACCCGCTCATACACGCTGCCACCACTCACCGAATACACGGGCAATGAGTCCCGGAAATATTAATACTAATAATGTCTACTACTCATAAGGCTCACACACCTTAGGATATGGATTCTTTTGGAACATTCAAGGTTCAACTTGTTAAAGTTTTATACTTTAATACAAAAAAGGTTCAGTTCTTAGGCTACGTTCACATTCGCGGCTAGCGCCGCAGCGTCGGGCACCGCAGCGGCGCCGCATGCATCATGCGCCCCTATATTTAACATGGGGGCGCATGGACATGCGGTGCACTTGCTTTTTGCGCCGCATGCGTCCCTGCGGCGCCCGCGTCGGGGCGCAGAGGACGCAGCAAGTTGCATTTTTGCTGCGTCCAAAATCAATGGAAAAAAGGACGCATGCGGCGCAAAAAGCAGCGTTGTGCATGTGTTCACATTTGCGCTGTGCGTTGCGGCGGCGACGCTGCGGCGCACACCGCAAATGTGAACGTAGACTTACAGTAAGAAAAGTTATAAAAATATGATAATAAAAAGACATACAACTTATGCAAAACAGTATAAAAATAAACAGGAGAAAACATACAGAAATCATCTAACTTGGTAGTCTGCTTCTGCTCCCTGAGGGTAGGATGAATGTAGATTGGATCACACCAGCTCGGCCGCCCCCATTATGTGAACAAGTTTCTCTGTATACAGGTCTAATTTATAGCTTTGGTCCGGGGGTCAGGTTTCTAGACCAGCCCCTCAGGTTAATATCATAATTGCTCGGTTTTTGATTGGACCACGGCCGGCCGCGCCCCCCAATGAATATATTATTTTCTCTTGAGATCCTTTGGTAAAAGCTCCCACAGAGATACTATCAGGCCATAATTAACATCTCTCTTCCAAGAGCTAGGAGGTGTCAAATGGTACCTTTCTTCTTGGCTTCCAGCAGGTCCCCCTGGTGAGATTGGAGACAGAATTCTACTTGTCCCAGGAAAATACATATTAACACCTGGGTGCAAACCTGCAGCCTTCAGGACAGATGTTCCTAGTCACACAATGCCTATACATAAGGTCACTGATACATAAGGTCACTGTGTATATATATATATATATATATATATATATATATATATATATATATATATATATATATATATATATATATATATATATATATATATATATATATATACAGTGGGGCAAAAAAGTATTTAGTCATTCAGCAATAGTGCAAGTTCCACCACTTAAAAAGATGAGAGGCGTCTGTAATTTACATCATAGGTAGACCTCAACTAAGGGAGACAAACTGAGAAAAAAAATTCCAGAAAATCACATTGTCTGTTTTTTTTATCATTTTATTTGCATATCATGGTGGAAAATAAGTATTTGGTCAGAAACAAAATTTCATCTCAATACTTTGTAAAATATCCTTTGTTGGCAATGACAGAGGTCAAACGTTTTCTGTAAGTCTTCACAAGGTTGCCACACACTGTTGTTGGTATGCTGGCCCATTCCTCCATGCAGATCTCCTCTAGAGCAGTGATGTTTTTGGCTTTTCGCTTGGCAACACGGACTTTCAACTCCCAAGGTTTTCTATAGGGTTGAGATGTGGAGACTGGCTAGGCCACTCCAGGACCTTGAAATGCTTCTTACGAAGCCACTCCTTCGTTGCCCTGGCGGTGTGCTTTGGATCATTGTCATGTTGAAAGACCCAGCCACGTTTCATCTTCAATGCCCTTGCTGATGGAAGGAGGTTTGCACTCAAAATCTCACGATACATGGCCCCATTCATTCTTTCATGTACCCGGATCAGTCGTCCTGGCCCCTTTGCAGAGAAACAGCCCCAAAGCATGATGTTTCCACCACCATGCTTTACAGTAGGTATGGTGTTTGATGGATGCAACTCAGTATTCTTTTTCCTCCAAACACAACAAGTTGTGTTTCTACCAAACAGTTCCAGTTTGGTTTCATCAGACCATAGGACATTCTCCCAAAACTCCTCTGGATCATCCAAATGCTCTCTAGCAAACTTCAGACGGGCCCAGACATGTACTGGCTTAAGCAGTGGGACACGTCTGGCATTGCAGGATCTGAGTCCATGGTGGCGTAGTGTGTTACTTATGGTAGGCCTTGTTACATTGGTCCCAGCTCTCTGCAGTTCATTCACTAGGTCCCCCCGCGTGGTTCTGGGATTTTTGCTCACCGTTCTTGTGATCATTCTGACCCCACGGGGTGGGATTTTGCGTGGAGCCCCAGATCGAGGGAGATTATCAGTGGTCTTGAATGTCTTCCATTTTCTAATTATTGCTCCCACTGTTGATTTCTTCACTCCAAGCTGGTTGGCTATTGCAGATTCAGTCTTCCCAGCCTGGTGCAAGGCTACAATTTTGTTTCTGGTGTCCTTTGACAGCTCTTTGGTCTTCACCATAGTGGAGTTTGGAGTCAGACTGTTTGAGGGTGTGCACAGGTGTCTTTTTATACTGATAACAAGTTTAAACAGGTGCCATTACTACAGGTAATGAGTGGAGGAAAGAGGAGACTCTTAAAGAAGAAGTTACAGGTCTGTGAGAGCCAGAAATCTTGATTGTTTGTTTCTGACCAAATACTTATTTTCCACCATAATATGCAAATAAAATGATAAAAAAACAGACAATGTGATTTTCTGGAATTTTTTTCCTCAGTTTGTCTCCCATAGTTGAGGTCTACCTATGATGTAAATTACAGACACCTCTCATCTTTTTAAGTGGTGGAACTTGTACTATTGCTGAATGACTAAATACTTTTTTGCCCCACTGTATATATATATATATATATATATATATATATATATATATATATATATATATATATATATATATATATATATATATACACACACAAATTTCACCACAAGGTCCATGATCACTCTGGATAAACTGCAGAGATCTACAGCTGAGGAGGGACAGTCTGTCCGTAGGAAAACAATCAGTCATACACTGCACAAATCTGGCCTTTATGGAAGAGTGGCAAGAAGAAAGCCATTTCTCAAAGATATCCATAAAAAGTGTTGTTTAAAGTTTGCAACAAGCCACCTGGAAGACACACCAAACAGGTGGAAGAAGGTGCTCTGTCAGATGAAACCAAAATTGAACTTTTTGGCAACAATTCCAAACAATATGTTTGGAGTAAAGGCAACACAGCTCATCACCCTGAACACACCATCCCCGCTGTCAAACATGGTGGTGGCAGCATCATGGTTTGGGCCTGCTTTTCTTCAGCAGGGACAGGGAAGATGGTTAAAATTGATGGGAAGATGGATGGAGCCAAATACAGGACCATTCTTGAAGAAAACCTGTTGGAGTCTGCAAAAGACCTGAGACTGGGACGGAGATTTGTCTTCCAACAAGACATTGATCCCAAACATAAAGCAAAATGTACAATGGAATGGTTCACAAATAAACGTATCCAGGTATTAGAATGGCCAAGTCACAGTCCAGACCTCAATCCAATCGAGAATCTGTGGAAAGAGCTGAATCTGCTCTTCACAAACAATCTCCATGAAACCTCACTGAGCTCGAGCTGTTTGCCAAGGAAGAATGGGCAAGAATTTCAGTCTCTCGATGTACAAAACTGATAGAGACATACCCCAAGCGACTTGCAGCTGTAATCGCAGCAAAAGGTGGCGCAACAAAGTATTAAGTTAAAGGGGCCGAATAATATTGCATGCCCCACTTTTCAGTTTTTGAATTTCCCAAAAAATTTAAAATAACCAAAAAATTTCATTCAACTTCACAATTGTGTTCCACTTGTTGATTCTTCACCAACAATTTACATTTGGTATCTTTATGTTTGAAGCATGATATGTGGGAAAAGGTCTTGAAAAGTTCCAGGGGGCCAAATATTTTCCCAAGGCACTGTACATACATGCATACATACATACTGTACATACAGCTCTGGCAAAAATTAAGAGACCACTACAAAATCTTCAGTTTGTCTGATTTTTCTCTTTATAGGCATATTTTTGAGTAAAATGTAAATTGTTCTTTTATTCTATAAATCACTGACATGTCAATGAGAGCCACCGTTGGAGCCATTGGGATTGTCTCTTGGGATTGTCTCCAATGTTGGCTGAGGCTCTCATTGGGATTGTCTCTTATCTCTTAGATAGTTACATAGGTTGAAAAAAAACCTAGGTCCATAAATTTCAACTTTCCTCCACCAATTGTACTTTTCCTCACTAATTTATCTATAACCCACAATGTTATCTGTATCAAGGAAATATTCCAGCAATTTTTAAAAAGCTGTTATACTGTCTGCCATTACTATCGCTTGTGGTCGGCATTCCACATTCTGACTGCTCTAACTGTAAAGAACCCTTTCCTATTTAGCTGCCGGAATCTTCTTTCTTCCACCCGTAATAAGTGCCCCCTAGTCCTCAGTATGGTCTTTGGAAGGAATAAGTCATGTGCCAGTGTTTTGTACTGGCCACACATATATTTATACAAATAAATGAGATCCCCTCTGAGGCATCTTTCTATCTAAGCTAAACAAGCCCAACTTTTCCAACCTCTCATCATGAGAGGCCTCTATCCGTTGTAATAATCTAGTTGCCCGTCTATGAACTGAATCTAATTTCTAGAATATGGATCCAGTTTTGGGTTCCATATTTTAACCCCTTTCTGCCATCGAATGTACTATCTCGTCGAGTTGACCCGGGACTTAATTCCCATTGATGGGATAGTACGTCCAGCGTGATGAGCCGCGCTCATGGGTTGAACACGGCCGGGTGTCAGCTGATTATCACAGCTGACACCCGACACTATGTGCCAGGAGCGGTCACGGACCGCTCCCGGCACATTAACCCCTGGAACACTGCCATCAGACATGATTGCAGCTTTCTGGTAGCATTGGGAAGCATCGCGCAGGGAGGGGGCTCCCTGCGTGCTTCCCTGAGACCCTCAAAACAACGCGATGTGATTGTTCAGAGGGTCTCTTCCTGTCTCCTTCCTGCAGGCCCCCGGATCCAAGATGGCAGCGAGGTCATGCAGGGAGGTGGCTTGTCAGTGCCTGCTGAGAGCAGGCGCTGAGCAGCCTCCTGCACTGCCTGTCAGGTTGCTGATCTGACACAGTGCTCTGCAAAGTGTCAGATCAGCGATCTGACACGATATAGTTATGTCCCACCCTGGGACAATGTAACAAAGTAAAAAAATTAATGTGTAGAAAATGTAAAAAAAAAACCTAAATGAAGAAAAAAAAATATTGTTCCAATAAATACATTTCTTTATGTAAATAAAAAAAAACAAGCAATAAAAGTACACATATTTAGTACTGCCGTGTCCGTAATGACCCGCCCTATAAACCTGTCCCACTAGTTAACCCCTTCAGAGAACACCGTAAAAAAAGAGGCAAAAAACAATCCTTTATCATCATACCGCCGAACAAAAAGTGGAATAACAAGCGATCAAAAAGATGGATATACATAAACATGGTACCGCTGAAAACGGAAAAAACGATGCAAAAATAATTATTTTTTTATATAGAATACTTTTTATTGTATAAAAGCACCAAAACATAAAAAAAGGATATAAATGAGGTATCGCTGTAATCATACTGACCCGACTAATAAAACTGCTTTATCAATTTTATCACATGCGGAACGGTATAATCGCCCCACCCAAAAGAAATTCATGAATTGCTGTTTTTTTTTTCATTCTGCCTACCAAAAATCGTAATAAAAAGTGATCAAGAAATGTCATGTGCCCGAAAATGGTACCAATAAAAACGTCAACTCATCCCGCAAAAAACAAGACCTCACATGACTCTGTGGGCCAAAATCTGGAAAAATTATAGCTCTCAAAATGTGGTGATGCAAAATCTATTTTTTGCAATAAAAAGCATTTTTTAGTGTGTGACAACTGCCAAACATAAAAATCCGCTATAAATAGTAAATCAAACCCCCCTTATCACCCCCTTAGGGAAAAAAAATAAAATTAAAAAAAATGTATTTATTTCTATTTTCCCATTAGGGTAAGGCTTCTTTTACACATACCGTTGTTTTGTGGCCCGTTTTTGCGGCCCCAATAGATTTCTATGGGACCGCAAAAACGGGCCGCAATAATTTCACGGTGCACCTTGCTCTTTATGGCAGTGAGGGCCGTATTTACGGTCGTGGAAAAAAATCGAGCCTGCTCAATCTTTTTTCCAGCTTGCGGACACGGCCCGCATTGAAAATAAATGGGGCCGCAAAAATGGAAGTTTGTTTTTGCGGTGCACCATAACTTCTGGTTTTGCAGACCGCTGTTTTTTTTCCCAATACTATATACATAGTATTGGAAACCCGAAAAACGGCGATCCGCAAGTTTTTGCGGTCCGTTATTGCGGCAGACTGTGAAAATTGCAGCATTACAGCCTGCAAAAAAGGCCAGCAATAACGGGCCGCAAAAACCCCGGTATGTGTAAAAGAAGCCTTAGGGTTAGGGCTAAAGTTAGGGTTGGGGCAAAAGTTAGGGTTGGGGCTAAAGTTAGGGTTGGGGCTAGAGATGGGGTTAGGGTTTGTATTACGTTTACAGTTGGGATTAGGGTTAGGGGTGTGTCAGGGTTAGGGGTGTGGTTAGGGTTATGGTTAGGATTGGGATAAGGGTTAAGGGTGTGGTTGGGATAAGGGCTAGGGGCGTTTTAGGGTTAGGGGTGTGGTTATGGTTAGGGTTGGGATTACTGTTAGGGGTGTGTTCTGGTTAGGGTTGGAGTTAGAATTGGGGGTTTCCACTGTTTAGGCACATCAGGGACTCTCCAATCATGACATGGGGTCCAATCTCACTTGCAGCCAATTCTGCATTGAAAAAGTAAAACAGTGCTCCTTCCCTTCCGAGCTCTGCCATGTGCCCAAACAGTGGTTTACCCTCACATATGGGCTATCAGCGAGAAATTGGACAACTTTTGGGTCCAATTTCTCCTGGGGGCTAAAAAAAATATGTTTGCGGAAAAAAGATTATTTTCATGGCTCTGCGTTAGAAACTGTAGTGAAACACTTTGGGGCTCAAAGTTCTCACAACACATCTAGGTAAGTTCCTTGGGGGGTCTAGTTTCCAATATGGGGTCACTTATGTGGGGTTTCTACTGTTTAGGTACATCAGGGGCTCTGCAAATGCAACGTGACGCCCGCAGACCATTCCATCTAAGTTTGCATTCCAAACAGCGCTCCTTCCCTTCCGAACTCTACCAAACGGTGGTTCCCCCCACATATGGGGGTATCAGCGTACTCAGGACAAATTGGACAACAACTTTTGGGTCCAATTTCTCCTGTTACCCTTGGTAAAATAAAAAATTGGGGGGCAAAAAGATCATTTTTGTGAAAAAAAAAATGATTTTTTATTTTTACGGCTCTACATTATAAACTTCTGTGAAGCACTTGGGGGGTTCAAAGTGCTCACCACACATCTAGATAAGTTCCTTAGGGGGTCTACTTTCCAAAATGGTGTCACTTGTGGGGGGTTTCAATGTTTAGGCACATCAGGGGCTCTCCAAACGCGACATGGCGTCTTATCTCAATTCCAGCCAATTTTGCATTGAAAAGTCAAATGGCGCTCTTTCGCTTCCAAGCTCTGCCATGCGTCCACAGTGGTTCCCCCCCACATATGGGGTATCGGCGTACTCAGGACAAATTGTACAACAACTTTTGGGGTACAATTTCTCCTGTTATCCTTGGTAAAATAAAACAAATTGGATCTGAAGTAATTTTTTTGTGAAAAAGTTAAATGTTCATTTTTTTTAAACATTCCAAAAATTCCTGTGAAGCACCTGAAGGGTTAATAAACTTATTGAATGTGGTTTTGAGCACCTTGAGGGGTGCAGGTTTTAGAATGGTGTCACACTTGGGTATTTTCTATCATATAGACCCCTCAAAGTGACTTCCAATGTGTTGTGGTTCCTAAAAAAAAAATGGTGTTGTAAAAATGAGAAATTGCTGGTCAACTTTTAACCCTTACAACTTCCTAACAAAAGTAAATTTGGTTCCAAAATTGTGCTGATGTAAAGTAGACACGTGGGAAATATTACTTATTAAGTATTGTGTGACATATCTCTGTGATTTAAGGGCATGAAAATTCAAAGTTGGAAAATTGCAAAAGTTTCTAAATTTTTGCCAAATTTCCATTTTTTTCACAAATAAACGCAAGTAATATAAAGGAAATTTTACCACTATCATGAAGTACAATATGTCACGAGAAAACAATGTCAGAATCACCGGGATCCATGAAAGCGTTCCAGAGTTATAACCTCATAAAGGGACAGTGGTCAGAATTGTAAAAATTGTCCCGTCATTAACATGTAAACCACCTTTGGGGGTTAAAAAGGATATTCAGATGTGGCCTCAACAGTGATTTATAAAGGGGTAATAATACATTGGGATTGCAAAATGTTATCTCTTTTTATAAATCCTAAAATCTTGTTTACTTTTGCGGCTGATGCTTGACATTGAGTACTGCTGCTCGGCTTACTTGTAACCAGAATACCCAATTCCTTCTCCTGTTATGTAACCCCGTGTATACTCCCATTTAATGTATATGCAGCAATTGGATTACTCCTTCCTAGGTGCATTACTCTCAATTTATCTACATTAAATCTCATCTGCCAGATGTTTGCCCATTCAGTCATCTTAATCAGATTGTTTTGCAATATTGTAATGTCAAGGTCAGATTTTAATATCATACATAGTTTGGGATTGTCTTCTATGTTGGCTGAGGCTCTCATTGGAATTGTCTCTTCAGATCATTTCCAATTTGGCTCTCATTGGGATCGTCTCCAATGTTGGCTTTCATTGGGATGGTCTCCAATTTGGCTCTCATTGGGATCGTCTCCAATGTTGGCTCTCATTGAGATCGTCTCCAATGTTGGCTCTCATTGGGATCGTCTCCCATGTTGGCTCTCATTGGGATCGTCTCCCATGTTGGCTCTCATTGGGATCATCTCCAATGTTGGCTCTCATTGGGATCGTCTCCAATGTTGGCTCTCATTGGGATCGTCTCCAATGTTGGCTCTCATTGGGATCGTCTCCAATGTTGGCTCTCATTGGGATCGTCTCCAATGTTGGCTCTCATTGGGATCGTCTCCAATGTTGGCTCTCATTGGGATTGTCTCCAATGTTGTCTCTCAATGGGATCGTCTCCAATGTTGGCTCTCATTGGGATCGTCTCTAGATGGGCCTTTTGAGGTCCAATATAGTGTCTTAGCCCAGATCTAATTATAGATTCTTTACTCGACTTTGCCAAATCGTGGACAAATGTTTAAATCCTGCCCATATATTTTCATTTTAGCAAAGTTGATACATTGGTGTTTGATAAGTGTTAGAGAAAACTGGAATACAGAGTAAGAAAAGGTGACATATTGCAGTCGCCTTCATGCCAAAATGATATGATCTAGTCTTGGCACAGGGTTTGTTTTTTGAGGCCAACTAAACTATAACCTTTTACGAGAGCTAATGTTTCATCGTAAGAATTTGTGCAAGCTAGCATTCAACGTCCATCGTGGACATGATGTGTGGACGTTTATGAAGAAGCAATAGGAGACACGAGGGTTTCAAGGAGACACAAGTACACCTGACGTGTGTGTATATACCAAACCAAACATACAGTATGTGAGACAGCATAACTGGAAAAAGCAATCTGTGCAGGAAATGAGACCGAAACACTTTTATAATTTTGGAATGTTTGTGTTCCTATAGAGTAAAACTTAGTTTTTTTGCTTCTTCCACTGTCCAAAAATCATGTCATATTGGGAAGTGCCTGGAAGAAGTTCTATGGGTCTTGCAGCCGCTGTGAATGGGATGGGGTTGTGGCACTGAATCCTTGTTTAATTTGAAGATCCCAGGGATGTCTTGCACCTAGATATCTTTGCATGTTAAGGAAAAAAAAAAGTATTGGAACACCTATACATTATACCTATAGGAACTTCTATAGCACCCCATTCTAAATCCATAAGTATTACCAGGGGCGGGGACTGTCTGATTGGGGTCCTTGTGCAAGAAGTTATCTGGACCCCTCTCTCTTAATTGAAACAAAAGCTAGAGATCATATGCAGTAAAAAAAAAAAAGTACAATTATTTTTTTTACTACTGTACATATTACACTACTACATTTTGCAATGTTAAACACATACAGTACACGATGACACACTGACGCCGTAAGTGCGCTGTACGTGTTTTATATGGGCTTGTATTTGTCATTATCATCTGTGCTGCTTGCAAAAACCTGGACAGGTCTCCGTGTGGTTTGCACGGACATGTGAAGGAGGCCTAATAATGGGATGGCACCCTACATAACAAGGGTTGACTCTGCAATAATGGGATGGCACTATATATATCTAGGGAAGATGCTACTTAATAAGGGATGGTGTTACACATTACAAAAGGATATTATATACAGTGGGGAAAAAAAGTATTTAGTCAGCCACCAATTGTGCAAGTTCTGCCACTTTAAAAGATGAGAGAGGCCTGCAGGGCCGGACTGGCCATAGGGCAGTTCTGGCAAATGCCAGAAGGGCCGGTGCCAGTAGTGAGTCGCTGCACGCCGACCCCCCAAGCGCCGCCGCTCCAGCATTCAACTATACCGGCGTCTATGACGCCGATACAGTTGAATGTATCTGCTGGCGCTCCCTCTCCCATCATTCCCCGGTGCTCTGCCTCTGACACTGCGGGTGCAGTGTGTTTTTACTGGACTGTGGGGCCATTCTAGAGGGGGAAGGAGAAATGTGGGCTCTGCTGTATATTACTATGTGGGCTGTGCTGTATACTACTATGTGGGCTGTGCTATTCACTACTATGTGGGCTCTGCTGTATACTACTGTGTGGGCTCTGCTATATACTGCTGTGGGCTGTGCTATACACTACTATGTGGGCTCTGCTGTATACTACTATGTCGGCTGTGCTATATACTACTGTGTGGGCTGTGCTGTATACTACTGTGTGGGCTCTGTTGTATATTACTATGTGGGCTCTGCTGTATACTACTGTGTGGGCTTGTTGTATATTACTATGTGGGCTGTGCTGTATACTACTGTGTGGGCAGTGCTGTATATTACTATGTGGGCAGTGCTGTATACTACTATGTGGGCAGTGCTGTATACTACTATGTGGGCAGTGCTGTATACTACTATGTGGGCTGTGCGATATACTACTGTGTGCGCTCTGCTGTATACTACTACATGGGTTGTGCTGTATACTGCTACATGGGCTGTGCTGTATACTGCTACGTGGGCTGTGTTATCTGCTATGCGGGTTGTGCTATATACTATGAGGGTATATTATATTTTATGGGGGAGGCCGTGTTATATACTATGTGGCTGTTATATACTATTGTGGGGGTATATTATATTCTATGGGGGAGGCTGTGTTATACTATGGGGGGCTGCATTATATTCTATGGGGCTACATTATATATTATGGGGAGTTGGTCTGTATTATATTCTATGGGGTGGCTGCATTATATTCTGTACGGTGGTGGCTGCATTATACTATGTGGGCTGCATTATACTGTATCGAGGATTATGGGGAATACGTTATACTATATGAAGAACTATGGGGTGCATTATACTATGGGAAGTGAATTTTACTACATGGATGACTATGGCGGTGCATTATACTATATGGAGCACTATGAGGAGTGTATTATGCTGTATGGAGGACCATGAGGAGTGTATTATGCTATATGGAGGACTATATGGAGTGTATTATACTATATGGAGGACTGTGGTGCACATTATAATATATGGAGGACTATGGGGTGTATTTTACCAAACAAGTAAAATGCTGCATATTCAGATTGTTTTTGCTGGAACAAAAATCATTGTTCTCAGCAGCACATCGCCGGTGTAAACTGTAGATGTGCTGCTGATAACATGATACTGTATGGTGATCCGTTAGTGATCTATTAGTGATCGTTCTGTCCCATCATTATTTCTCAGCTGGTGGAAAGAGGCCGGGAAACAAGTGTTGAACAACTTCAGTATTGTTGATCAAACTCATTTAGCGGCCTGAACTCAGCGCTTGTAAATACAACCGAAATGCTTTTGTGTGATGTGCAATATGTTATCATTTGAGGCCCCATTTTAAACTTTGCCTAGGCGTAGGGCCCCACTTTGCCTAAAACCGGCCCTGCCTACAAGTGTACAAAGATATTATACAGTCACCATGTGACAAGTGGGCCTGTGTAACTTCAAATGCCAGGGCTGAATTTTAGTCCCAGTCCGGCCCTGGAGGCCTGTAATTGACATCATAGGTAGACCACAACTATGAGAAAAGAAATCCAGAAAATCACTTTGTCTGATTTGGCAAGAATTATTTTTGCAAATTATGGTGGAAAATAAGTATTTGGTCATTAACAAAAGTTCATCTCAATATTTTGTTATATATCCTTTGTTGGCAATGACAGAGGTCAAATGTTTTCTGTAAGTCTTCACAAGGTTGGCACACACTGTTGGAGGTATGTTGGCCCATTCCTCCATGCAGATTTCCTCTTGAGCAGTGATGTTTTGGGCCTGTCGCTGGGCAACATGAACTTTCAACTCCCTCCAAAGGTTTTCTACGGGGTTGAGATCTGGAGACTGGCTATTACGAAGCCACTCCTTCGTTGCCCTGGAGGTGTGCTTGGGATCATTATCTTGCTGAAAGACCCATCCACATTTCAACTTCAAGGCCCTTGCTGATGGAAGGAGGTTTGCACTCAAAATCTCACGATACATGGCCCCATTCATTCTTTCATGTACATTGATCATTTGTCCTGGTCTCTTTGCATAGAAACAGCCCCAAAGCATGATGTTGCCACCCCCATGGTTCACAGTAGGTATGGTGTTCTTTGAATGCAATTCAGCATTCTGACTCTTCCAAACATGATGAGTTTTGTTTCTACCAAACAGTTCTACTTTGGTTTCATCAGACCATATGACCTTCTCCCAATACTCTTCTGGATAATCCAAATGCTCTCTAGCGAACTTCAGATGGGCCTGAACATGTACTGGCTTAAGCAGGGGGACACGTCTGGCGCTGCAGGATGAGTCCCTGGCAGCGTAGTGTGTTACTGATGGTAGCCTTTGTTACGGACCCAGCTCTATGTAGGTCATTCACTAGGTCCTCCCGTGTGGTTCTGGGATTTTTGCTCACCGTTCTTGTGATCATTTTGACCCCACAGGGTGAAATCTTGTGTGGAGCACCAGATCAAGGGAGATTATCAGTGGTCTTGTATGTCTTCCATTTTCTTATTATTGCCCCCACAGTTGATTTCATCACACCAAGCTGCTTGCCTCTTCCCAGCCTGGTGCAGAGCAACAATTTGGTTTCTGGTGTCCTCCGACAGCTCTTTGGTCTTCACCATAGTGGAGTGACTGTTTGAGGTTGTGGACAGGTGTCTTTTATACTGATAACAAGTACAAACAGGTGCCATTACTACAGGTAATGAGTGGAGGACAGAGGAGCCTCTTAAAGAAGTTACAGATCTGTCGGAGCCAGAAATCTTGCATGTTTTAGGTGACCAAATACTTATTTTCTGCCATAATTTGCAAAATAAATCTTGCCAAATCAGACAAGGTGATTTTCTAGATTTGTTTTCTCATTGTGACTCTCCTAGCTGTGGTCTACCTATGATGTCAATTACAGGCCTCTCTCATCTTTTTAAGTGGGAGAACTTGCACAATTGGTCGCTGACTAAATACTTTTTTCCCCACTGTAATAAGGGATGGCACTATACAGAATAAGGGAGGATGCTCATATGAACACTATGGGAGATTAATGCACATGCAGTACACAACCAGTACTTCACAGAAATTCATGCAGCTCCTTTAATGTTGCTGTGGCTTCTTGGCAGCTTCCCAGCCCAATTTTCTTCTGGTCTTTTCATCAATTTCCAGTTCTAGGTAATGTTACTGTTGTGCCAAATTTAAGCCACTTGTTAATGACAGTCTTCACAATGTTTCATGGTATATTTTATGATAAGGGAAAAAATGTTTGTGCCCTTCTTCCGGTAACAATGAGATCTCTTTGCGGTGTTGTAAGCCATTTACAGAAAATGTTTTTTTGCTATAAAATGCATCTAAGAAAATGTCAGCAAAATTCTACTAGAACAGCTAAACTTTATATGGTGTTAATCAGAATCACTGTAAATGTTGGCGGCCGGGTACTGACTACTATTTGACATAAGTATAAATGTGATTGGTGGAAAAAAGTTCTGAAATCATTTTTCTTGGTACGTTTTTTTTTTTTTTTTTTACCCATGACAAAACCTGGTGCACACTTGTTATAGCGTTTTTTTTTTTTTATGTAGTGGAGGCCACAAACATTGCTCTTTTGGGCTTGGCCTGATCGATAACTCCTAGTAGCAAATTTAGAATGTAGGTTGGGGGCTTTCCCAGTTTACATTCAAAGAAAAAAAAATTGACAACAGGGTCTAACACAGACATAAGGGTTGACATTGTGCTCCGGTCTCTAGAACACTTATAATTTGAAGACTCGGTGACACACTGATATAATTCACATCTCCCCGTGACCTTTTCCTCTCAATAAGGAATTAGGAAGTTGTTAAGTGCAAATCTTTCATCCCTTAAACTTAGATTATTTCCTCTGAATTTTTATCTTGGGAGATTAGAATTGTAAGCTGAGAAGCAATTAGCCTGAAACGTTCTGACATCGGAAAGGATAAATCAATGAGTTCACTTCCCGTGTTGGTGGAAAAAAAAATCTATTCTAAAACTGAACAACTAGAAATGAATATGTAGAATGATTCTAGACCTCATCATCTTGTAACATTAGGAATGAGCTAGAGCCTGATTGCCGACAGCCACTGTGTTGTAAACCTCCGTAGACTTTGGATATCAGACATAATCTCCTTCATGTTCTAATTAAGACCACCCCTTAGATACACATTTTATTGTTGTAGAACAGTGGTCCCCAACCTTTCTTGCATTCAGCTCTGACATCCAGCTTCCAACCCCCCAGAGTAGAGACATCTAGAGCCCCCATTACCAGATGGGAGTCAAAACGTTCTGCCAGAAATAACACCAAGGCAGTATATTCCCACCATCGACTAATCTCGAATCAATCACTCTTCGACTCCACGATCAAGCAACCTTCTAACTTGCAGTGTCATCCTATCTCCAGCCCACCATATTTATCCCCTTTGCCCCCCCGCCTGTACAGTACATGTGCATCCAGATCTGCTTTACTGTGCAGGGCTACTCACAAAAATTTCCATCTGAAGACCTTCTCTTCATAGCTGTTTGATAGACCTGATCCTAAAGCACCAAGCTGGCAGAGACACGCAAACTTGATGTCTTCTTAGGCAAAAGTTGGGGACTCTTGGCGTAGAAGATCGATTGTTTAATAGGAAAGTGGTCTGGAAGGTCTGACATAAGGAGGCAACTGGTTTTCTTGGGGGTATTGCAAGTAGACGTTCCTCAGCATTGTGTGGCTACCACCCTTTGATAATAGAAGAGACTCATTTCCACTTTTACAAAAATAGAAACTAGGCGATGAGTCACTACATTTTAGGGCAACTCTTAGACCACCAGGATGTTGCATTTGGTGCTGTCCTGCTTGTAGAGAATGTCTTGTAGACTACAAAGATTAATGGTGGTTCAAGCAAAAGGCCTCCTTGAACCTGATGAACTTCCATTTTCTCCCACTTTTAATGCTAAGGAAACAAACTTCTACATATGTGCTCCTTAAAGGTGACAGGTGATATTGATTTTTGCCATCTGAGGAGGTAACTGCTGGTATTGGAGCCAGTTAGTCTCAGCAGTTGCAGTAGTTGCTTTGATATAAAATTACATTGGCACATCTCCACCGTCTGGACTATCACTGGGGAGTATATTTTACTACTTAATGTGGGCAATAACCCCCAGTCTGGGATATGTATAGTGTATTAATATACTGAATTGTGTGTATAATATATTTTGTGATTACATCTGTTGAACTTTTCATACGGCTAGTTAACATTTTGAGATGATCCATGCTGCCCAATCCACTGGCATCATGAATTAGAGTCTGGCTACGCTATTGCAACTGCCGATGTTTTATTTGGAAATGTTGTAGCGTTTCAGAGAAAACATACTTTGAAAATTCTTCCGGGAACTGTGTCTCAGGCAGATACTTGGCGGCAGGTAGGGTTTCTCCCTTAACACACACGCGCATAAGAAGAGACCTAATATGCAAATTGCCTTTTCAGAGAAAAAGAGGACTTGAACTCGATAGCGCCACCTGTTGGAAGTAGCGATCCTATAAGTCACAATGAACCCTTTAACGAGTCTTGCAATATGACTTGGGATAAAAGCCAAATCAGTATCTCAATTTTCAGACACGGTGTTTCGGGCTGTTGGCCCTCATCAGTGAAAAGCATGAGAATTGACTTGGCTAGGTGAGATGCTCTGGACTGAGGTCTAAGGGTTAAGGTTTCTCCTTGTGGAGAGTGACCTGCCATTCTAAGCATCGTGTGGGGGGGTGGGAAGAGTCATCATCCAAGACGCATAGTCCCTGGATAGTTTTTCAAAGTATGCTTTCTAAGGCCGCAATAATGTAGCCTGCTGCCCCTCGCTTGGGCAGTATGAATAGCTGACCGGTTCCCTTTAAACTTACTAGTGTTTATACAAGGTTTTTAGGCCAAGGTTACTGTACATGGCAAAAAAAAAAAAAAAGATATGTCTGATCTTGGTAAGATGTTCAAACTGTGTAGTTGCACTTGGTATTAATTTGTGGCAATTTCTTTTCTGTGACTGTTTTGATCCACCGGAATCGTCATCTTATCTGATCTCATTGAGTTTATATCTTTACTTTTACTAAACTACACTGGATAGGCATCACTCTCAGCACTTTTCCACTTCTTCACCTCATTTAAAGGGGACCTTTCATTGGATTTTTAAAGTTTAAATGGAGTACCTCTTCAAGTTTGTCCAGATCCACTGATTCTGGAATGTTTTTTCATTTTCTTCTGTGTCCCTCCATTCCAAAGTTACACCCTACAGTAATCGTGATGCACCGTTTCCCCTTCAAACTAGGCGTGTACTACAGAACTTCTCCTCTGGTGTTGGCTAATCAAAAGAGGACCATGCCCACAGAAAGTTCTGTAGTATACGCCCAGTTCCTGGAAGGGAAAATTTGCACCATTATTATTGGAGAGCATCCTTTTGGAACAGAGGGGCACAGAACAAAAAGAAAATTTGTTTCATAATCGGAGGAGCTGAGACAATTAGAGTTCAGCAAAAAAGTATAAAAAAAAAAAAAAAAAAAATGAATAATGAAGTGAAACTGCCTCTTTAATTGATAAACTGATACTTTTATGGATGATTTAGACATGGATGACGTGCTTGGGTAATTTGACCACTTTATTCTACTAAAGTACATGTCCCATAGACCATGCACTACAAATCTAAGTTCTACTACAGAGCTACACATGGCAAACATGGTACTTTACCCATCTAAGGTAACAAACCTTGATTTCCTTTTAACTAGTGAAAATCTACCTGCAAATTGCATGAATATAGAAAAGTTATAAAACATTCTAGCAATCTGAGCAATGTTCTCATTTTGTTTCACCTAGCAAATTAACCCATTATCTACCAATGTCCTTTTTTGGGACGCCTAATCATTAGCTTCTAGCAACTAAGATTTTATAATTTTTATAATTAGGTCCAATTTTTTGTCTTGTGTTTGGAAAATGAATGTTTTCAAAATAGGAAATCATGTCATTGTCATTTTTAATTGAATATTGGGAAGCCCTTTTCTGAAAAATCCGTACTGGAAAAAAATTAGCAAATTAGGTTTCGGATTCATTAGGACCCAAATCATTAAAAATCTGTCATTAAATTAAAAAAAAAAAAATGAAAATTGCTAATTTGGCAAGTAATGGGTTAAGTGTACAATTATTTGCCTAAGGCCGGGGACACACACAACGTATAAAAAAACTGTCCGTTTTTCACGGACGAGAATCGCACAAATGTTTCCAAAACAGTGATCCGTGTGCAGTGCGAGGATGCGATTTCCTCGCATCAAATGATCCTTTTGACATCCGTGTGACATCCGTATGGCATCCGTATGCCGAGATTTTCTCGCAGGCTTGCAAAACCGACATCTAATGGATTTATGTGCTCAAATGTTCGTTAAAACATATATACAGTATGTGTATATATATATATATATATATATATATATATATATATATATATATATATATATATATATATATATATATATATATATAATCTATCTATCTAATATATAAAGCTGTATGTGTGTATGTATGTCCGGGATTGGCATCTGAACCGTCGCAGCTACAGCCACAAAATTTTGCACAGTCACACGTCTGGACCCCGAGAGCGTTATAGGCTATGTTGTGAGGTGAAATTTTAACCCCGCGCTTTCCAATTCACCAAACAATTTTGCCCCTATCTACATAATGGGGAAAAAATGAAAGGAAAAGTGTTGGAGGCAAATTAACAGCTGCCAGATGTGAACAAGGGGGACTTAAAGAATGAGAGCGATGGCGCCAAAGAGTATATACTGTACAGTTGCTAAGGTGGGGCCCCGACATGGGATAATCACCACACCACCACGGGGATATGAACACACACACACAAAATGCACCACACACTACCACGTGCTCGAACACATATACCACCCTCAGCGCACATTTCACCACACATACACCAACCTCGCCACATAAAAGTCGAAACACAAAAGTCGCCGCTCAAAACTCGCCACGCGCAAAACTCTCCACATGCAAAACTCGCCACATGTGCAAAACTCACCTCATGGAAAACTCGCCACACGCAAAACTTGCATACGCGGAAAAATTGCCACATGCACAAAAGTTGCAACACATGCTAAAGTTGCCTCACACAAAACTTGCACATACTCAAAAGGCACCACACATAAAACTCGCCACGCGCAAAACTCGCCATGCGCAAAACTTGCTGCACACAACTTGCTACACTAACCTGTCACATGCAACTCGACACACAAAAAGTTGCTACACGCATGTCGCCTCACAAAAGTCGCTACATGCATGTCGCCACACGCAACTCAACACACACAACTTGACACACGAAACTCGCCCTAAAACACACACAAGTCTGGTATTATCCTTCAAAAATAAAAATCTGATTAATAAGCAGACAAACTACAAGAGCAACAAATGTACCATATAGGAATCCGGCAGCTGTCAGTCACATGACCAGTCTATTATGTGTGTGAGCTAATATATACTGCCAGGGGGTGGGCTTACTGTTGGCTAGGGATTTATCAGGCTGCCAATTTAGCTTACAAATACTGAGGTAAAACTACTGACCAAATAACGTGTGAACGAGGTCTAATACAGGAGGAGATGACATACAGATATATACTATATACAGGAGGAGATGACACACAGGTATATACTATATAGAGGAGTTGACATACAGGTATATACTATATACAGGAGGAGATGACACAGATATATACTATATACAGGAGAGATGACACACAGGTATATACTATATAGAGGAGGAGATGACATACAGGAGATGACATACAGGTATATACTATATACAGGAGCAGATTACCTACAGGTATATACAGGAGGAGATGACACACAGATATATACTATATATAGGTGAGATGACACACAGGTATATCTAATATATAAAGCTGAATGTGTGTATGTGTGTATGTCCGGGATTGGCATCTGCATCGTCGCAGCTACAGCCACAAAATTTTGCACAGTCACACGTCTGGACCCCGAGAGCGTCATAGGCTATGTTGTGAGGTGAAATTTTAACCCCGCGCGTTCCAATTCACCAAACAATTTTGCCCCTATCTACATAATGGGGAAAAAGTGAAGGGAAAAGTGTTGGAGGAAAATTGACAGCTGCCAGATGTGAACAATGGGGACTTAAAGAATGAGAGCGATGGCGCCAAAGAGTATATACCGTACAGTTGCTAAGGTGGGGCCCCGACATGGGATACTCACCACACACGGGGATATGAACACAAACACAAAATGCGCCACACACTACCACGTGCTTGAACACATATACGACCCTCAGCACACATTTCACCACACATACACCAACCTCGCCACTAAAAGTCGAAACACAAAAGTCACCACTCAAAACTCGCCACGCGCAAAACTCGCTACATGCAAAACTAGGCTCACGCAAAACTCGCCACACGTGCAAAACTCACCTCATGGAAAACTCACCTCATGCAAAACTTGCACACACAGAAAAATTGCCACATGCACAAAAGTTGCAACACATGCAAAAGTTGCCTCACACAAAACTTGCACATACTCAAAACGCACCACACATAAAACTCGCCATGCACAAATCTTGCTGCACACAACTTGCTACACTAACCTGTCACATGCAACTCGACACACAAAATGTTGCTACACGCATGTCGCCACACAAAACTCATCTCACAAAAGTCGCTACACGCATGTCGCCACACGCAACTCAACACACACAACTTGACACACGAAACTCACCCTAAAACACACACAAGTCTGGTATTATCCTTCAAAAATAAAAATCTGATTAGTAAGCAGACAAACTACAAGAGCAACAAATGTACCATATGGGAAATACGGCAGCTGTAAGTCACATGACCAGTCTATTATGTGTGAGCTAATATATACTGCCAGGGGGTGGGCTTACTGTTGGCTGGGGATTTATCAGGCTGCCAATAGCAACCAATCACAGCTCAGCTTCTATTTTGCTACAGTTAATTAATCTGAGCTCTGATTGGTTAATATAGTCAACAAAGACATTCTCAGTATAACAAAGCTAATATATGTTGTGAAATTCTTCTATTAGCTTAGTTTTTGCCTTTTAATAATTACATTTCTATCTATTTGTTTTGTGGTTTTTGTGTGCAGAATAAATTTTTGTTATCACATTCTGTTTTGCTAACAGCAGTCATTAACCCGGGCGAAGCCGGGTAGTACAGCTAGTAGATATGTAGATGTAGATATATATATATATATATTCTGTATTTATATTTAATTCAGCGCGATATCTGTGAAAAGCCGGTAATTCAATTGCCGGCTTTTCATTACTCCTGCCTAAACCCGACATGATATGAGACATGGTTTACATACAGTAAACCATCTCATATCCCCTTTTTTTTTTGCATATTCCACACTACTAATGTTAGTAGTGTGTATGTGCAAAATGTGGGCGCTTTAGCGTGTAAAATAAAGGGTTAAATCGCGGAAAAAATTGGCGTGTCCTCATGAACTGCAGCCTGGGAACTTTTTCCCATGCTCCAGGTCATATGAGGACATCCACCAGGGGGCGCATCACCGTGACTGAAGGTAACTATAGGTCATTGACCTACATTTCCTTCATTCGCTGGGGCTTACAGACACGAGCACAGCTGCATTAGCAGGGCTCCTGCCTGTAAAATATTTTAACCCCTTCAGATGGATTACCTCGTGGGACGTGACAGTTCATCAGAGGGTATGTATATTGTGGGTTTCTTATTTTGCCAAGCGAGGGTCTTCCGGATGGATTGAGACCGCGCGCGTCTAGTCTGCATGCGACCGCATGTATGTAAATCCCATACTTGCAGTCACACACCAGCCTGCTGCTGGCACTGGAGAATTCTGATGGCGCGCATGCTACATGCTGTAATGATTCACCAGTCTGCAGTCACAGAGTGAGAGGAGACTTGTTCCCCAAGCCTGGACTATCCCTTTAAAGCTTTGTGAAAAAAGAAAAAAAAAAAGAAACAAAAGAGCATGAACCGCACATCCCAAAATCATACGTTGATCTAAAGCCGCTAGGCAAAAATTTATATACTGAACATGAGGTTTTCAGTTTAACATTCTGATCAGACTGTATGAAGCCCACTGCCCCTTCACGGCAAACCTCGTAGAGGGTCCTAACGCCCTAACAGAGCGGAGCCGTGCGGCGACCACAGCCGCAGCAGCCATGCATCAGCAGGGCGGACGGCCTGTTGCCCCACAGCACCCATGCTGCGAGACTGAGCCCCCATGACTCCAGACCGCGCCGCCCCACCAGCACAAAGCCACAGCAACAATGGCCGCCACACAGCACCAGCACCAAAATGAAGGGAGCATTAAACTCACCTTCTTCCAGCTCTTCAGTGAGAGCCAAGATGGGCTAGACCCCTTACTTTGCAGTCTCCTGCTAATTAAAATCACCTGTGCCAAATGGGAGGAGTGCTGGTCCAAGAAAGAGACAAGTACATGCTTTGTGAAAAAAGAAAAAAAAAAAGAGCATGAACCGCACATCCCAAAATCATACGTTGATCTAAAGCCGCTAGGCAAAAATTTATATACTGAACATGAGGTTTTCAGTTTAACAGGTTTGCTGTGGCTTTGTGCTGGTGGGGCGGCGCGGTCTGGAGTCATGGGGGCTCAGTCTCGCAGCATGGGTGCTGTGAGGCAACAGGCCGTCCGCCCTGCTGGTGCATGGCCGCTGCGGCGGTGGTCGCCTCACGGCTCCGCTCCGTTAGGACCCACTACGAGGTTTGCCGTGAAGGGGCAGTGGGCTTCATACAGTCTGATCAGAATGTTAAACTGAAAACCTCATGTTCAGTATATAAATTTTTGCCTAGCGGCTTTAGATCAACGTATGATTTTGGGATGTGCGGTTCATGCTCCTTTTTTTTTTTTCTTTTTGCACAAAGCATATCCCTTTAAAGCAATTATTGTACACTTCAACACTTATGTTCTACAAATTGGGAATATTGCTCAGAATTTTATTTAAGTTTTTCTTTATATTCATGCAAACTATCTGAGCAATATTTTTAATTTGTATAACTTAGCAGGGGTGAAATAAAGTGTACAATATTTGCTTTAAGGGGTTGTCCAGGCTTGGGGTACAAGTCTGTGACTGCAGACTGGTGAATCGCTACAGAATGTAGTGTGCGCGCCATCAGATTTCTCCAGTGCCAGCAGCGGGCTGGTATGTAACTGCAAGTATGGGATTTACATACATGCAGACTAGACGTGCACGACCTCGCGGAATACAAACGAATCGAGAGAGACCGGAAACGTCTAGTCTGAATGTGGCCGGAAAGTATGCAAATCGCATACTTGCAGTCACATGACTGCCCACTCCCAGAATGAAAGAATCTTCATAATGTGCACACAATAAGGATTCATGGAGTTACTGCAAGCTTAAACCCTTTTTTGAGCAATTCGAAAGGAATAACTTTACCGACAAATAAATCAAAATACTGTAGGTCACAATCAAAATAAATTATTTTAATCTCAATATATCAGTGAAATGTAGTATTGTACTATACAAAATCATACATATTATGAAGTGCCATAAGAAGTGTTACATTAGCAATTCAACAGAGACACTTGGTAAATAGAAAGCTGCACTGAAGCTACATATCCAAGATCTAACATAATTACATAAGTATGGATGAAAAACAAAAAATATGCATGTCCCTCAAGTTCAACCAGGAGAAGAAAGAGGATTTGGGTAAAGAGAAGGTTATACATTTTAGAACTTGTTTTCTCCATATTAATAAAAATAAAGGACCAATAAGTCTTTAAAATAGTTTATCACTAAATGACTGATCAAACCAAGCTCAGTTGCTCGGTGCACCCTAAAATGAAAAATAAGTTGTTGGGAAGGTGCACGATCGCCATCATACTTTAACAACTAACTAGTCAGAGAAGGGGGGAGATGAATGGATAACAAGTGCATTGAATTCTTGGCCATGCTTTAAAAAAAGAAAAAAAAAAAAAAAAAAAAAAGCTTGGTTTGAACAGTTATTTTGTGTTGACACTTTCTGGCAACCAGGAAGGAAAATTATGTCCCAACAATGAGTTTTTGGTGAGGTTTTCTTACTCCTTTGTATTTTTGAAAAAAATAAGTAACCGACTCAAACGCGCATCGTGGGAACGTAGCCTTAAAACGGCAATCGGACTGGTCAACATTCGCTGTTTACTGGTTAGGCAACTATCATGTCATTCGCTATTTTCTGGTTAGGCATCGATCATGTCATTCGCTGTTGGAGGGTTAGGCAACGATCATGTCATTTTGCACAGTCATCAATGTGTCTATACGCTTTCGTTAGCTAACACAAAGTTTCCTTTTGTCAACATATAGCCAAAAACTTTTTTTCTCCAATGAAAATCAATTGTATAAAATTATATTGCCCTATGGCTACATATATAGATGGAATATGTTTGATGGTCTGTGGTGAGCTCCTACCCGAAGATAATAAAGCCATTATGAGTATATCTTGCTCTATGAAGACTAAGCTTTCGATTGTGTCTTAATTTATGCTCTATAGAGTATAAAAATCCATCTAAACAATACAATTAGTAACTGAACCATCTTATTCTCCATAAAAAAATGGAATCTGATATTTACATGCTATGAAAATCATGAAGCCAAATTCTTCTGTATAATACACTGGCAGCATGTTTGGTGGCCTTAGACATTAGATATATAAGTTGGTGGCAGCTGTCACATCTTCATCCTGGTACTGGCTGAGAATGAGAAAAAAAATACAAGAAAGATGGCTAAAGCGTTCTGTTTGTCTTTAGCAAGCTAAACTCCATTAATCCATAATTGCCAGCCTAATTATTTGCAATGTATTAAATTATTCAGTCCAGTAAAAAAATTATCTAAAAATCTACATAACAATATGAACTATATAAAAAAACAAGTGGGAAATCTAAAAATAAAAAATCATACATTTATCGAAAGCACCTAAAATAATTTAAAGTGACATTTAAAGAGTAACCGTAGCTAGTAAATTTTATTACATAAATCAATAATACACATGAAAATAAGAAAGTTTGTAATATATCTTATCAGAGAAATCTGCTTCTTTCTCCTACTCATGGGTAATATCTGTATTGGGTGAAGACTTGACGTTCCCATTACTGAGAGAGAAGCTAGGAGCTAGAAGCGAAGCCCCACCCCTCTCCTGTCTACATAGATTCTCATCAGTAGCAACCGCCATCTCCGATCTCCGATCTCAGTAATGGAACATTCTGTCTTCACGGAATACAGATTTTACCAGTGAACTGAAAGTGAAAGCTCAGTCCAGAAGGAGAAAGAAGCAGATTTCTCTGATAAGATATATTACAAAGTTTCTTATTTTTATGTGTACTATTGATTTATGAAATAAAAATTAAACCGATAGTTACACTGTAAGGGTGCTGGTGGCATCACTATGCTATATGCCGTCAATGTCAGACAGGTATTAGCCCGACTGATGTGACCTCTGCTGATGGCAGGAACTAATGATGATGACATTGGGCTCGACACTTTCCAAGCGCAACTGTCACGCAGATCCAATAATAGTCCGGGATCACAACAGTCGGACCCTAGTCGACCAGACATTGCTGACATCGCCTAGTGAAATGCCATCAGTGTCTGAACAACCTCTAGAAAAAAATACCTCGAAAAAACAGAGTTGCAAATTTCGGGATTTATATTTAGCTCGTAATTTTCCTACTTGGGAAAAGAATAGTGATGCGCGAACGTGCTCAGATAAGGTGTTATCTGAGCATGCTCGGGTGCTAACCGAGTGTCTTCAGAGTGCTCGAATAATATTTTTTGCTCTTCTGTAGTCCAGACCAAAGTTAATAGCCGGTGAATATTCTACAAAGACACATAAATTCCTCTTCATACAATGCATCAATTTGCGGAATGTTATGTAAATTTGTAGGATGTTGTGCGTTTTTTTTTTAACGAACTGGAACATGCGCTAGGGTTGGCTTTATTCTTTTCACTTATCTTTATGGAAAAATAGAAAATACAAGTTTGTGTCAGTTTTGATTTTCTTTAAGTTTTTTTTTTTTTTCTTAAAAGCACAAAAAAAACCTCAGTTTGGGGCTATAGGAATAAAAAGTTAAATTATAGCTTACTTTAATTACCAAGATTGTCATCTTCATATACTTAAAGGGGTATTCCCCCATCGCCAAGATCCTATGACAATATATGGTAGGTGTAATAATAGTAGCAAATACTTTCAATTAGAAATGTAGTATAGTTCTTCTGATTCGCTATGTTGCTGACCCCATGTGCAGGGCCGTGCAGTACCTTAGGGTACCCATAGCTACGGCCAGTCACATAGTGAGAGTTTGTTGTTAGTCGCCGTTACTATGGATACCTAAGCTACTGCAATGTCCTGCACATGGGGTACGCAACATAGCTAATCGGAAGAACTATACTACATTTCTAATTGAAAGTATACTATCTTTCATCCACAATGCATCAACTGATACTAATAACATGGTGGTAATATCTAAACTTTTATCCCGGTTTAGCACCAGTTAGAAAAAGGCAGGTCTTCTACAAATCATTCCGTAGATTGTATAAGAAACATGGCACATGGCAGTTAAATAGAAAAAAATATATATATATAAATATTTATCCGCTGTACATTTTTCACAGTCCCTCCCCTCCCGTTTTTATATTCACATTTGATTTTTTTTTTTTATTATTTTTCTTTTTTCTTAGAAAAACATCAATCCAAATTATCTTTTAAAATCATAAAATATATTTATATATTTGTTCTTTCGTTCATATTTAAATTATTTACAATATTGGAGGGGCAGGATCCTTCAGTTTGGGTCATGAAGAGTCTGTACACGGTGAGGGGGGAGGTGGGTAGAGATGGAAGTAGCTTCTTTCTGTTGTAGGGGACGGGGGGCAGCTCTCCTCGGCCGACATGTACTGACTCCTCGGAGTTGGCGGAGGAGGGTACGGGTCGGAATCCGAATTTAAATCTATGTAATATTTGTTGGCTTTCCATCTGCTGGTGGTGTAGTCGCTGTCGCAAACATCAGTGCTGCACGGTGTTGTTGGAGGAGCTATTCCTCGGATGAGATAAGGTCTGCAACAAAAAATATATTTTTTGGTAAAGTAGGTAACTTTGTTTTTTCTTCCACTGCCAAAAAAACTAAACTTGGATGGAAACGAGTTAGCTCCTCAGCCAACAGCTTCCGCTCCCGACTTCCCCAGAAAAGTGTACGGCTTACCGGAGGGAGGAGAAAGCCGCCGTCAGACTCCTCTGGCATCGGCTTATTCCCCCAGAAAACAAAAGGATCAGGCATTGAAATTCCAACAATGCCTGATCCTTCTCTTCCCCAACATCATCTGTCGGGAGTTTAGAGAGGCCCCCTCAAACATATTAGTCAGTCAGTCCCATAGAAATCGGCAAGACAGGCAGACGTATCTAACGTGTATGGGGGACTTTTAAGGCTCGGCATTTCTAGAAATCATTAGTGATTAAGGTTTTGCAATCCTGCAAAGTGAACTCAAAGCAAAAAATTCTTTATTGTGACTTCATTAAAATAGTAGCAAGGCCATAGAAAAATACTGACGCGTTTTAAGTCGGACAAAAACTCTTCACAAACAGCCACGCTTTACTACAAAAAGCAGCTACAATTCTGAGAATAAAAAAGTTGAGGTATGCGGTCAAGGGGACTGTTCCTCATCTAGTTCTGCCCACTCGGCAGTCAAGGGGACTGTTCCTCAAATAGCTCTGCCCACTCAGCAGTCAAGGGGACTGTTCCTCATCTAGCTCCGCCGAGTGTGCGGTCAAGGGGACTGTTCCTCATCTAGCTCCGCGCACTCAACAGTCATGTGGACTGTTCTTTATCTCGTTCTGACCACTCAGCAGTCAAGGGGACTGTTCCTCATCTAGCTCTGCCGAGTGTGCGGTCATGGGGACTGTTCCTCATCTAGCTCCGTGCACTCGACAGTCATGAGGACTGTTCCTCATCTCGTTCCGCCCACTCGGCGGTCAAGGGGACTGTTCCTCATCTAGCTGTGCCCACTCGGCAGTTAAGGTGACTGTTCCTAATCTAGCTCGGCGCACTTGGCAGTCATGGGGACTGTTCCTCATCTAGCTCTGCCCACTCGGTAGTCAAGGGGACTGTTCCTCATCTAGCTCCGTGCACTCAACAGTCATGGGGACTGTTCTTCATCTCGTTCCGACCACTCAGCAGTCAAGGGGACTGTTCCTCATCTAGCTCTGCCTACTCGGCAGTCAAGGGGACTGGTCCTCATCTAGCTCCGCGGAGTGTGCGGTCAAGGGGACTATTCCTCATCTTGCTCCGCGCACTCGACAGTCATGGGGACTGTTCCTCATCTCATTCCGACCACTCGGCAGTCAAGGGGACTGTTCCTCATCTAGCTCCGTGGACTCGACAGTCATGGGGACTGTTCCTCATCTCATTCCGCCCACTCGGTGGTCAAGGGGACTGTTCCTCATCTAGCTCTGCCCACGCGGCAGTTAAGGGGACTGTTCCTCATCTAGCTCCGGTCAATCATACCGCTTCTCTCATCCACACAAGTGCAGCTTTTATCTAAAATAAACTCTGCTTACCTGTAAGATCTGGTGGTGGATGGACTATTCGAAGAGTAGAACACTTCAGTATTGTACAAGGAGCGATCCGTAGCCGGTGATGGCGGTGGGTTTAAAATCTGCAATAAAAAGCAAGTCATTGTCAATAGTTTGAGAGTATTGACAAAAAAACATTGCAATTCAGGTTGACTGTCCATCCATCTTGGTATATTGTGCAATGATATGTAATGACCTTGCACTGCTACCTGGTCCTCATAGGTGGACCTTTTTCAGCACAGATTTCTCGCCATTACTATATAATAAATGTAGGATCTAGAATTTTACATTTCTCCCAGAACAAGTGAAGGAACGTTTCCAGGTTAAGATTTGTGATTTTCTTTTATCAAGCTCCTTGTGCAATGAACTAGATATACAGCAATATTTATTGTAGCCATCGCGCAGTCTTGGCATTCTCCAGCTGTCCCATCGGCTGCTCGTGTTTAGATGTGTTTATCATCGCCGGGCAGCAGAACTGCTTCTTTAGCCAATATCATAAAGACCACCTAGTGTTCTATCAGTCAAGCAGCTGACATACAAATACTGCTCAGTGACAGGTCGTATACATGGATAGATACTGAGAAAATTCTAAAAAAAAAAAAAAAAATCAACCTTTATTAATATACGCAATTAGGCAACAACATATAGAATGTGTTAAAAACCTCACCAACTAACCATGGATCACAGGCACATTCCCTGCGGCTGCCCATCCAACACTACTACTCAAATTAAGCTTGCTCTGAAATGCGTCAGGAATGTATAAACCAGTGAAAATCTAAAGTTTCTTCACACGTACTGTACATATACTGCACCCAAACCACGAACACAGACAGCAAAGTTTGCTCAGACGTAGCCAGTAAAAAATCCAAAGAAGTCGGGGGAAATACACGGAAGAGCAGCTACATACCACAAATGCAGTGTTGATAATGTGGATAGGATTGGTTCTCATGCGTTTCGCTGGCAGGTGCCGCTTCTTCAGGTGGTAATGGATGTAGGAGTGTTATATGCAGTGTATAACAAGTCAAAACAAAGACGCTCACCGTCTTGAAACAAGTCACATGTGCAGTCATCCATAATGGGTACAATACAGTTGTGTGTTTAAAGAAAATAACAAAAACTGGATTTCACAAGCGTGGGACCGAACCGCGGCACCTAGAACTAAGCACGGATCCCTGCTGTCAACCATTTAGATGCCACAAACACTTTGGAGAACACAGTCTACCATTGGCCCCATCGCAAAGTGATAATGAAGTAGCAACGGGTTACTGTGGCAGCCTGGGGCCATCTTGGCACAATTTCTCCATACAATGCAGTACCGTAATCTCACAACATCTAAAGTCAAGTCGAACACTAAAGGCACCACGCCTCCCGAAAAAAATATACAAACAAAGAGTATATGTACCCCAAATTGGGATTAATAAGGAACATTCGATTCACAATACCTTAATTGCTAATCTTTATTTACCGGGCCAAATTCGAGCAAGGGCCTATGCCTGGGTGCCACCTTACTAGGTGAGGTTTCTAACCTATGAGGGTGTTGTCCATCTGTATATTAGTAAAGTATGAATTGTTTCCCTGAACGAGCCAGAATATCATGTCTGCCTTAGTTTTCAACATGTGGCGCATTCGAGATGCAAGAGTACAGAATAACAGCGGACACCACAAATGGTCAGTAACTACAAGGATGATCTTGGAGGATGCTCACCTGCGGGTACAGAGTGGCCTTGGTACTTGCAGAGCTACTGGAAGAAGCTCCAGTCACGTGATTCCGGTCATAAAGGGGAGCGCCACTACTGCCGCCCCCTATTATACTCATGGAGCTGATCATTTGCTTCCCACACGGTATCCCTGAGCAGAGACAAAGGGTGAACATTAAAAATGTGAAAAATTAGATATCATCTCGCCTGTCTAGGTACACGGCAAAATACTCCAGTCCAACCGATAGCCGCCACTCACATCATTGCTAAAGAATTGCTCTATTGATCCAGTAGAATAAAATGGCACAAAAATGTAAAAAGGCAGAAAAGAAATATCTGCTGCGCTCGCAGGCAACATGTTTCAGACCTTCATGGTCCTTGGTCAGGCCAGGCTTAACCATGTAGGTCTGAAACCTGTTGCTTCGGAGCGCAGCGGATATTGTTCTGCCTTTTATACTACTGGATCAATTCCTTTAAGATGTGAGTGCCGGCTATCATTTGGACTGTGGCATAAACATTAAAAATTCCACATTTTGCAATATTCGGCACGTGCACGTTTACACATCATGGAGCCTCATCAATTCGCATGCACCCTGGTAGCATCTCATCTAGAATCACATTTCTAGGCAGATTTGGGAGAACAGCGGCCATGACTTCTGTTACATAAAACCTTTCCATATTACGTTTTCCTTAAAGGGAACCTGCCATATTGAATGCACTCTCCGATCTATGGGCAGAACGTGAAGGAATTGAGAAGAGGAGCAAACAGATCTATATTTTTTTAAGGAAATATTCAGTATAACTGGAAACATTTTTTTCCATCCCCGAATTTAGGAGTCCAGTGGGTGTTACAACTTTATGAATGACAGCCTTCCTTATATCTAAGCCTATGAAGAGAGCTGTCGACAATGAGTAGGACCATGCAGTTTTTTCCTCTGCATTGGAGGAGCTAGAGAGTGCAGAAGCTACCCGGAATCTGGCGATTCCAGACAGCTTTAAATTCAGCGCTTACAAGCTCTATTGGAAAGAGCTTGTAAGCACTGCGCATGTTTGGCCAAACAACTGAACTGCAGTGGTGGCCAGAAAGCTAGGCAATACGTAATAGAAAAAAAAAGTTGTCAAGTTGCTTTGTTTTTTTTACAGGCAGTTTACAACTCTACCCATCTTTTAGGATAAAATAACCCTTTAAATAATTCAGATATAGAGGCTGTATACCACAATGGAAAATCTTAAAGGGAATCTGTCACCAAGGCTTTGCTACTCCATCCGAGAGCAGCAAGATGTTGGGCACAGACCCAGATTCTAGCGACGCATCACTTATTGCTCTGCAGCAGAGAAAACAGAGATTTTTCTCAACTGATCTAGCAATTCTCTGAATGCTGAGCCCTGTATAAACCCGCCCACAACATTGATTGGCAGCTTTCTGCCTATCCACAGTCAGTGGTGGAGGCGGGGTTACACAGAGCTCATGAATACGGAGGACTACCAGGCAGCAGGTTTACTAGTCCTCTAGTGATAATCTTCTACTGATGAAATAGTGAGTAACACATCAATGGTATCAGGGTCACTGATTCTACATTCTGCGTCTTCCCGATTGGGTGGCAAAAAGCTGGCAACAGATTCCCTTTAAATGGTGTTTTCTCCGTTTACGTCAATCTAAAATATCAAAAAATGTTGAGGGCTTTTGTGTAACATGTATTTTTAAAACATTTATGGTAATTTTTTTTTTTTATTAGTATAAAATATCTTGCAATTGTCATACTGATCACTGGGGTTTTTCAGACTCTCAAAGGAAGTGTTTTCAGGAGGCTCATTATCATCAGAGCCTTTACTACAATGACATCTAATACGTCTACAGCTGATAACACAGGATCCACCAATCACAATAGGCGACCCTGATCCCACTCCCTTTACATTGACCTTTGCACACGCTCATTAAACACTTTAATACAAAAAGATCGGGTCGGGTTCTGACCATTGTGGCTAATGTACATTTATCGTTACCTGAAACAACAGGAAGTTAAGTCTAAAAAAGCCCAGTTGGCCAGTGTGAAAATTGCTATTTTTTACATCTCAATATATATTAAAAAATAAAGATTAAATATTTGTTCATAAATGTATTTTTCAACTCATATTTTTTAGGGTTTTTTTTTTTGTCATTTTTTGACGACTGCTTCCCTTTAATAATTAACTTAATTATACTTTAACTTCTAAAAACAGACATTAAAAATACTAATTTTAACACAAACTAAAGTAGAAGGTTTTTTGTTTTGTTTTTTTTTGAAGATGGAAACAAAAGGTGAAATTTGAAGGAAAAAGAGTGGGAAACTAATATGAAATTTTCACTCCGACAGATCACTTGAAACCAAGGCTCGGGGAGAGCTTACAGCTCAGTGTAATCCATATGACTCGGTGCTTTAAATGTTATCGGATCAAATTTCGGCTGATCCTATAGTTCGTCTTTCCAGCTGTCATGGCAGATTCTTCAGGAAACACCCAAGCAGAGACCCTTCATTAGAGGAGCCCCTATCAAGGTCTGTCTACCACTAAAGAGCTTATTAACCCCTTAAGATGACCAGGGGTATTTCCGTTTTTGCGTTTCCGGTTGTTGTTTTTTTGCTCCCGTTCTTCCCAGAGCCATAACTTTTATTTTTCTGTCAACATGGCCACATTGCTCTTTGTGGGACAAGTTTTTTTTTTTACTTTTGAACGACACCATTGCATTTACCATAAAAAAATTCCACAATTTTATTTATTTTTTAACCATATTCTCTAAATGCTAAAACTGACCTGCCATTATGATTTGAATTTATAATTTTTTTTAAAAATTTTTTTCCTACATTTTACTGGCTTCAATAGTCTCCATGGGAGACTAGAAGTTGCGATCATCTGATCGCTTGTGTTTCACATAGAAGGGCTATAGCTACAGCTCTACTATTTGTAACAAAAATGCTTATCTGCTATGAGCGCCGACCACTGGGCGGCACTCATAGCAGTTACGCAATGACAACCACAGGGGTCTCCTGCAGACCCCAGGTTGTCATGCCAATTCACCAGCAACCTGCGGTCATGTGACACGGGAGCTGATGGGCAGAGCTAAGACGAGTTTCCCGTGCTGCTATGTTAAATGCCACTGTTGGGAGTTTGACAGCCACGGGTGGATCGCGATTCCACCCGCTGCTGTTAAGGGCATATGGCAGCTGATCAGATCATCTGCCATGTGCTGGAAAAAGTGCGGTCTCCGCGCCAGAGCCTGCACCAAAAAGGGGGAGGTGAAGTATGACTGATGTATCTGCCATAGGTCATTAAGGGGTTAACGGTTGTTTTGGGAGCTACTAGTGGAAAGTGTCAAGAAAGGCTGACCCGAAATTGTGGAAATTTATTAGGCTAGACTAATAAATAATTATCTATATGGAGTGAATATTTAGATAAATGCTGGTCAGATTTTGAAGGAAAGCTAGATTGTGGCGTATCATGCAGATTTGGAAGATCGAGACTTACCTGTGTAGTTGCCCGGCTGAGAACTTCGAGTGGTTATGAAGTTGAGAGGAACGTGAGGTGTTCCGCTGATGTATTCATGCGGGAAAGGGCCATTGGGCCCCGTGTATCTTTGGCACACAACCCTCTGGCACACAAAATACACCCCGCCAAGGATGAAGACGGATAGAATAATGCCAATCACTGGTAGGATAGCACTGCTGTGTGAAGGGGTCTCCTCGGAGGTGGACCTATTCAGTTCTAAAATTTAAATGAGAAGTTGGTGAAAATGTGGAAATAGTTTATTGTTCAAAACAAATAAAATTTTGGGAATATATCAAGAAATAAGCCCATTCACAGTCCCCATATGAGAAAGGAAGTCTGCTGTGCTGCTCACCACACATGATATCATCCGAGTTGTCCCCGCAGTCCACGAAGGAGTCGCACTGCTGCTTCGTAGTGACGCATTGGCCATTGTCACAGAGGAACTGATTAGACGTACAGATTACTGCAATGTACGGAGAGAAGAAATCTATTCAATACGAGTGGGGGATTGAAACATTTAATGTCAACTTCTAAACGCTGGACTGGAAAGTCTTGTTCTCCGCCAAACCCTCATTTATTATGGGAAGATCAGACAAGCTGTCTCCTTGATGGATAAGTCAGGCAGCTTAGACTAGCATTAGGGCGAAGATGTCCATGAGCAGAAATTATTAGAACGCGGCTTGGAATTTTATAAAACGTCATGATTCTAGAAGTTCGGTGTTTTTCACCTCCAGAATTGTGATTAGTAGTTCACAATAAATAAGTTCTAGGGTGTTGCAAAGTTTCATGTCGGGACACGAGCAGTAACAATAACGTTGGGTCAGCCATAGGACATCGGCATGATACCCACCGATTGTGCATGCAACTCCATCCTCTTCTCCCGAAACAAAGGTGAGCAAACTGGAGAACCATTTTAACATGATCAACACTTAAATATTATAAGTTATTGTAGTCAGATATAGGCCTCTTAGTGAGACTATCGGAAACGCAGACCATTTGTACATTTTCAGTAGCTTTCCTTGTTTACATGGAAAGAAACTGGGATTAAATCGTGTAAGGGATATACATTTTTAGGAAAACTTCTATTCATACCTTCACAGTCCAGCTCATCAGACTTGTCCTGACAATCATACTCTCCATTACACTTCTTACGAGCGTCTACACATTGTCCTTTCTCGCACTGGAATTGATTGTCGGAGCACAATGGGCAGTTCTCCTCGTCACTCTTGTCCTCGCACTCCGAGAAGCCATCACAACGCCAAGAAAGGGGAATGCAGTCGATGTCGCCGGTGGCACATGTAAACTGTTCGGGAGAGCAAGTCGGGGGCTCTGTGCAAAAAAACAAGCATCGGATGGACAGATAGATGAGTTTAGTGAGAAGATTCACACTGCCCTGGTCTGGTGTCCAGTTGGATTCTCCATGGGGAGAAAGGTAGTCATCGCTTTTGGGACAAGCATCCTTGGCACCTCAGGCATTTACTCAGCCCCATAACATCATGACATGAGCAGTGATTAACCCGTATGTGACTTCAAGACCATGCCTTGTAAATATGTTAGAACCACCCAGAATGCCAGCCGCAGAAGTGAAGACTACCCTCATCCAACAGCCATGGAGGATCGAACTGGACGCCAGCTCATAGAGAAAATCTTTTCATTAAACTTTAGGATTTATCTTCAGATGGATAAAGATTTGTGCTGTCATGGAGGATTGGCTTGAGGGACAGCCCAAATCTTTTAGCAGAATTAATATTTCTTCACATTGCAAACATATTGTTTGGGAAAGCAGTAGGAGCAAAAAAAAAAATGAGTACCTCCACATGTCAATAGGTTTTGCAAGAGGACAAGGTGGACCGGACAGGAGCATCGAGGGGTGCCATCTCCTTTAGCAATGCAGATATGAGAACATCCTCCATTATCTCTTGAACATGGGTGCACGGCTAAAACGTAAAATTTTTCTAATCAATACAATGTTAATTAACCAGCATGGGTATACATAGCAGCGAGGGTCTAAAATGTACACCTAACGCTTATTTTATGTAGCGATACTTAAAATCCAAGTATTCCCAATAATGTAATAATCTAGACGGGCTCCCAAAATATACTATGGTCCTTAAAAAAAAAAAAAAAAAAAAAAGAAAACAAGCACAAAAACGTATATTGGGGGTAGGAAGGGCAATCTGTTTATGGCTGGATGTGGAAGCTGATTGCACTCACTTGACCAATTGGATTTAACCATTCAAGTGTTTGGAAACCAAAGGAGTTTGCATTTCTACCATCTAATTACTATTTAGAATGAAAAACAAAAAATTATCCTAAAAAAAACCAACCTGATTCTGTTCTATTATATACATAGTTGTATAAGTTGAAAAGAAAGTCCTAGGTCCAACAAGTTCAGCCTTTCTCCACTAATTTTTGTTAGTAAATTATCTATAACCCGCAATGTTGTGTACTGAGGAATATCTCCCCAGTAATCGAACACACAACCGTCAACATTACAGGCAGGAGCTACAGCTATTGAGCCACAGGCTCTGGCATAAGTCCACTTTAAGTAAAATCTGAATCAAGGAACGACAACATTAGTAAAAGCCAAACTAATTGACCAGTATCCAACGCTTGACTACAAGTTTTGTACAAAACAAGGCAGATGTAACTCTAAAAAAAATGAGCTCTCAACTTATTTATGTGGGCCATTATCATGATCACTATTTCTGGACCCTCCATTGTTAAACCTCAGTAACAGACTGATGTGAAAAGGAACTTACAGAACTCCTTCGTATCAAGAGTCTCCACAGCATGAATTCCGGTAAGGTGGGCAATGCGGCCTTGAATCCTTGTCCTTTGCAGCCCATTTGTCTTATCTACTCTTTCAATCATCTGTTGTTGACGGTCAATCCAGTAGAGATGATCACCCAAAATGGACAGTCCCATGGGTTGAAGGATATTTGAATCTTCCAAAGTAATTCTATTAGCTCCTATTGTAATGATAGAAAAATACCTACAAGTTAAACGAGACCCTCTAACAAGCACAGAAAAAAAACCTCTACTAGTTCTTGAGCAACATGTTCCAGTGGTTTTCACTAGAGTTGAGCGAATTTCTTCGGTTCCCCGCTTATTTGGCTTACCGAATAAGCTGCAGCGGGAACCCGGATACATGGAGCGCGCCGGCTGATCGGCACCGCAGCTGCATGTGTCACAGTTGTGTCACCGTCACAGCACATGCATGGAGAGCCAAACACACAGGCTCTCCATGCATGTGCTGTGACAGTGACACAGCCGCGACACATGCAGCTGCGGCGCTGATCAGCCAGCGCGCTCCATGTATCTGGGTTCCCTCTGCAGCTTATTCGGTAAGCGCTATAGCTTGCTGAAAAAGAGGGGACCCGAGCAAATTCGCTCAACTCTAGTCATCACGAACTAGTAGAACTTAAAACAGACTTCATCACGAAAAGCAATGTTATGAACGGTTAAATAGTGTCTTCAGACCGACCCAATTACCAAATTGACTGATGCGGATGCTGAACATTAAAGGGAATGTGTCCTCAGAAAATGACCTAATTGTTTAAATCAGGTTTGTATTCAATATGTGATATGAAAGAAAAAAATGCAAAAAAACAAATGTAGTAAAAATTTTACACTTTCACACCGGCCATTAGGGCAATTTTAGACTCCGGCTTACTAGTTCTTTATACATGACTTTTCAGAAGTCTCATTATCGTCACAGACATGATAACATCTCTATACAGGATCAGCCATTCCCAATAGGTGATTTCACAGCTCGCCTCTCTGCCCTCCTGTACTACAACCTTTGCAAAGGCTCCGAGATGTTTCACTGCAATCAAATGGGGTCTGAGTCAGTCGATTGCTGCTAGCGTACAGTAGATGTGGATTTTCTGAAAGAGCAAGCAGCATTAATCTAGATTAGCCCTAGTAGAGGTGTAAAAATTGCAAGTTTTTTTTTTTTTTTTAAATACAGATTGTGATAAAAAAAACAAAAAAAAAAACAACAACACTTAAATGCTCAGGGGAGCAGCAGGAATAAAATAAGGACTTTAAACCTGCTGACAAATTTTCTTTAACATTAAAAAACAAACAAACCCTGAATTAATATGTATCAATAATAGTCTTCAGAAATATACCTACTGTTTGAAGGCCATGTATCAGTAGGATCAACCCTCCTATACAGTCTATATGAATATACAGGTCAAAGAAAGTCGCAAAAAATGATACCTTGATATCTGCAATGCGATGAACGGTTCCTGAGAAATCCACGTTTTTCCTTATATGGAAATGAGATGCAAAGATCTGGCAGAGATCTTTTTCAGCTCATTTGCATATAGAGAAAAATCTGGATTTCTCAGGAACCGTTCATCGCACTGCAGATATCAAGGTATCATTTTATTCGACTTTCTTTGACCTGTATATCCATATAGACTGCATAGGAGGGTTTATCCTACTGACACATGCCTTTTAAACAGCAGGTCTATTTCTGACAACACAATCCCTTTATCGGTCTGAATGGTCTTTCTTATCCTGTGGATTCCAAGCTAGGCTAGTGATGAAGACCACAAATTGCTTCTATCAAGAGTCAATAAATGTGTTTCGTACCAGTGTCTACAGGTATCAGCGAGAGCTCTAGTTATTAGTGATTATTTTACGCCTGTTACATATGTAGTCAGTGTAAAGAAGCATCTATTTTGCGTTATCGGCAACTGATGGCTTCATTATCGAATTACGTTGCTCTTCAAGAAGCAAGGAGAATGCTTGTACGTTCACTAGACGTAGAAAGATTTATGTCCGAGAATGACATAGAAATTCTGGAGAAAGACAAAACTGATTAAATAAGTACCGTAACACTAATATGGCTGTCCCGGCAGACTGTTCCTCATTATTCTCAGCCTACAACCTCATGCTTTCCTGTCTGTAGGAAAGCATTGGAAACTGGAGTAGTCAAAAGAGCACAGTGAGAAATTATAAGGTAAAAAATACTAAAAGTAAAGTTCAGCAATATGTTAGCTGAAGATATTAGGTCTTAGATACTGCAGGTATTGTCTAACAGTCAGTGGAGACAAGCTGGAGGACAGGAGATCTCGGAACACCAGTCAACTTTTCAGCTAAAACATGTGCATACCAGGAATACTAGGTCATATTTACAGAGCTGTTTCCTACATGTCAAGATGTTTTCCACTGCCGCAAGGGGTCTTAATGAAGACTGCTTAATTACTGTAGCCTGTGGGGCTGTCATCGCATATTGGTGATTAATAAAAACCTTTCCATAAAAGCGCTGGTTTGATTTGCAAACTGACAAATATATAGTTCAGCGACATGAAGCACAAAGGAGGGGAGGAGGCGAGGAATAAATCCTTCAATTTTTATCCTCAAGCTATTCAAAGAACTCAAGCATAGAAGTTCCACCACAGCGAGCACATTGCATTTTTTCAGTCGCAGTCTTGATTGAGTTTGTCAGGTAGTGAACAGCTTACATGCAAAATTCCCCTCATTTATTCACCTTTCATTACTCCTCTGAATAAGTTTGATTGCAACTGTGTTATATGAACTTCTGAAATCAAAGCTTGCTAGGTAAACTGAGGTTTGTTTGGAATCACGGCCGTGTTGCAGAATCCAATGATGTTCAAGATTTTGCTTCCTCACGCAGGGTATGTTTTTGCCAAAAATGTTTTGATACTTTATTTAATCCATATTTTTGTTCACATGCTGCAGGTTTCCAGTATCACCAAGCACCCACCGTGCTTCATTGCATGCGTCACCGAGAACCCGCCGTGCTTCATTGCATGCGTCACCGAGAACCCGCCGTGCTTCATTGCAAGCGTCACCGAGCACCAGCCGAGCCGCATTGCAGGCGTCACCGATCCGCAATCGTGCTTCATTGCAGGCGTCACCGAGCCCCAGCCGTGCTTCATTGCAGGCGTCACCGAGCCCCAGCCGTGCTTCATTGCAGGCGTCACCGAGCCCCAATCGTGCTTCATTGCAGGCGTCCCAAGCCCCAGCCGTGCTTCATTGCAGGCATCACCGAGCCCCAGCCGTGCTTCATTGCAGGCGTCACCGATCCCCAATCGTGCCTCTTTGCAGGAGTCACCGAGCCCCAACCGTGCTTCATTGCAAGAGTCACCGAGCTCCAGCCGGGCTTCATTGCAGGCGTCACCGAGCCAAAGCCGTACTTCATTGCAGGCGTCACAGACCCCCCTGCCATGCTTCATAGCAGGAGTCACTGAGCACCAGCCGTGCTTCATTGCAGGTGTCACCGAGCCCCCACTTTGCTTCACTGTAGGCGTCACCGAGCCCCCGCCGTGCTTTACAGTGGGCAGGGTCTTTTTTTTTTCTTTCTTTCAGCACAGGCTTCATTTTTCCTTCCTTAGATATACAGCTGATCCCTAGGCCTGAAGAGTTTGTTTTGTTTAATCGCTGCAAAGAACGAGAACTGCTGTGGCTTATTTTTATGGTTAGAGTATTTTGGAGACTTCTCTTGTACTTTTGGGTCAATAGAGGCATTTGTCTTGGCGTTCAAACATGGAGACCTTCCTTCCACGACAATGATCTCTTCTGAAGTTTTTGGAAAACTTTCTTGACAACCCAAGAATAGTAGTGACCTCAGGGGCCATTGTCCTTGAGGAGCAGTCTAAGGTTCTTCAGGAACGCTGCCAGAAACTGACATCTAGTTACACACATCACTTTTACAGCAGATTATAACGGAGGAGCCTTATTAAGTACTAAAGAATTGGGTGAATAATTATGAGACTGCAGTAGTCAGTAAAAGTTCCATTTTGTACTGAATTTGGAGCAAATACTAGTTATCCAAGTTGTGATGATCCATTTACAATGTTCTTAAATTGCAAGCAGCCGAATGGTTGTCAATTTTACTATTAAATCTAATTTGCAATGGAGTTCAAATAGTTTTGATGGTAACAATTTTTTGGTCAAAAGGAAATACAGACATCATTGACAGGATTACATGGCCAGCATCTGGCTCTTTGTCCAAGACTTCAGATGCTGAAATTAAAAATGTTGCGTTACGGCCCTTTAATAACGGCCTCGGGTGGAAGCCACACATGTAATATCTGTGGCACTAGAAGGAGTAGTATTAATCTTTCCTTTATTTTGTAGCCACTCCTTGCTATGCATAAATTAAGAAAAAAAAACTGCACCAAGAATTCCATTCATAATTCCAGACTATGGCCCCAATTCATCAAGTGCACTTTTTTCCAAGGTCTCTTTCAGATGTCAGTGATCATCAGTCCGAACTTTGATAGCAATGCACGGACTGGCCACGTGTCTTCCATCCCAGAGAGAGACAGCTGCATAGAAATATATGAAGCTGCCACGCTACGGGTCAAGAGACGCATGGCCAGTCTGTGCATTGCAATCCAAGAATGGACTGTTGATGACGAACATCTGAAAAAGCTCCGAGCCCTTTTTCTGTCTCCTTGTTTGTTTTTTAGCTGGTGCACTTTGCTCCAGATTCACCAAAGCGGCACAGCAAGTTCAACTTTGGCCACTCAAATCCTGTATTTATTATTATTTATTTGTATAGCACCATTAATTCCATGGTGCTGTACATGAGACGGGGTTACATCAAAATACAAATCACTTACAGTAAACAAACTAACAATGACAGACTGGTACAGATGGGCGAGGATGCTGCCCTTGAGGGCTTACATTCTACAGGATTATGGGGAAGGAGACAGGAGGTCGGGGTTGCAGTAGCTCTGATGGTGTTGAGGTGGCCGCCTGGTCATTACAGGTTGTAAGTAGTGTTGAGCATTCCGAAACTGCAAATATCGGGTATTGGCCGATATTCGCTGTATCGGAATTCCGATACAGAGTTCCGATATTTTTGTGATATCGGAAATCGGAATCGGAAGTTCCTAAAGGTTCCCAGGCATGTGCGGTGCGTATGGTTCCCAGGGTCTGGAGGAGAGCAGACTCTCCTTCAGGCCCTGGGATCCATATTCATGTAAAAAATAAAGAATAAAAATAAAAAATATGGATATACTCACCCCTCCGACTGACCCGGACCTCAGCCGTGCAACCGGCAGCCTCCGTTCCTAAGAATGCAGTGAGTGTAGGACCTGCGATGACGTCGCAGCTTGTGATTGGTCGCGTGAGCGGTCACATGACCAATCACAAGCCGCGACGTCATCGAAGGTCCTTCACTCTGCATTCTTAGGAACGGAGGCAGACGCTTGTAGCGGTTACAGCCAGGGCTCGTCCGAGGGTGAGTATATCCATATTTTTTATTTTTATTCTTTATTTTTTACATGAATATGGATCCCACGGCCTGAAGGAGAGTTTCCTCTCTTTCAGACCCTGGGAACCATCCAGGATCACTTCCGATATTTGTGTCCCATTGACTTGTATTGGTATCGGGTATCGGTATCCGATATTTTTTGGATATCGGCCGATCCAATCAGATACCGATACTTTCAAATATCGGAAGGTATCGCTCAACACTAGTTGTAAGCTTTTTTTTTTTTCTTTAAGAGATGGGTTTTCAGGTTCAGTCTGAAGGATCAAAATGTGGTGGATAACCGGACGTGTTGGGGCACAGAATTCCATATGATGGGGGATATTCGAGAGAAAAGTTGGAGGTGAGAGAGTGTTAGAAGGTAGGCAACAAAGGAGGATGTTGCAGTTGTTGAGGCGGGAGAAGATTAGGGCATGCAGAAGCATTTTGGTAGAGTGAGGGTTGAGGAAAGGAAGGATTCTGGAAATATTTTAGAGCTGGAGGCGACAGGAGGTGGCGAGAGCTTGGATGTGCGGTTTGAAGGACAGGGCAGAGTCAAGGGTTACTCCAAGGCAGTGGATTTCCGGGGCAGGGGTGTCATGTTCCAGGTCGGGGTTTGCTTCTTGCTTTTCCTTCCCTGGCCTGGTTATGGTGGGATTAACCTTTCCTGCCTCTCTTTGGTTCGTGGGTAGCTATTTATTGGTGCCACTCCTGGTAGCATGTGTCAGTGATAGTTCTAGTCCCTGGCTTGAGCAACTGACCTGTATACCCTAGTGATCCTTCTGCCTCTGTTTACCCGTATTTGTGCCTGACTTGTTCCCTGTCCCTGACTTAGTGGGTGTTTGGTGGTTTCCTACAGTGTATGACTTGGCTTGTATTTTGAACCCTGCCTCCTGTCTCTGTTACTACTTTTCCCGTCTGGCTTTGACTCTCTGGCTCGTACCCCGACTAAGTCTTTAGTCTCACGTTTTGGATCCCGTGCTCTTGTCTGGTTCTGATTTCTGGCTTGTCTCTGACCTCGTGCATTGCTGTGACCTCTGGTACTTCGTCTTCCTGTTTGTTGCTGACCAGTCTGACTACTCTGCCGCCTCCTGGTGGTGCACTGTGGTGCTACATGGTGACTGCTAGCTTTTTCCCCTTACCTGCGCCCCCTGATAGAGGTTGCATGCAACTGCCTTGCAGTTGCATTACAAGGGGAAAGTGTGATTTAATTTATTGTGATAGATAGATCAGGTAGGGAAGATATGCAAGATGGAGGAAAGATAATTAGTTCAGACTTATCCACACTGAGCTTGGGGAAGCAAGAGGAGAAGGAGGATATGGCTGATAGACACTCGGATTCTGGACAACAGAGAGGTGACATCTGGGCCAGAGAGGTAGATCTGAGTGTCATCAGCATCTAGATGGTACTGGAAGCCATAGGACTTTGAGTTGTCCCAGGCCAAAGGTATAGACTGAGAAGAGGTCCTAGGATAGAGCCTTGAGGGACACCAAAAGAGAGAGGGCAAGATGAGGAGGTAGTGTGGGAGTAGAAAACACTAAACGTGCGGTTAGTAAAGTATGAGGAGATCCAGGCTAGGGCAAGGTCTTTGGACCTTTGGAAGAGAGGATCTGTAGTAGGAGGCAGTGGTCAACTGTGTCGAAGGCAGAGGACAGGTGTAGAAGGAGGAGTATAGAGAATTGTCTGTTAGCTTTGACTGTAAGTGAGTCGTTAGTAAGTTTGTTCAGGGCAGTCTCAGTGAAGTGGTAGGGACGGAAGCCAGATTGTAGGTTGTCGAAGAGCGAGTTTGATGCAAAGGGAGAGGAAAGTTCAGCGTGGATGTGCTCCTCAAGGAGTTTGGAAGCAAATGGGAGCCAAGATAGGGGGAGATAGCTGGACATAGCACTCGGGTCAAGGGATGGCTTTTTGAGAATAGGTGTGATTGTGGCATGTTTGAAAGCAGAGGGGAAGGTACCAGAAGTTAGTGATAGTTTGTAGAGATGGGTTAAGAATGGGATAATTGTAGCAGTGAGGTTGAGGAGGAGGTGGGATGGGGTCAAGAGCACAAGTGGTGAGGTGTGATTTGGAGAGAAGATGAGCAAGCTCTCCTTCAGTGCTTTTGGAGAGGGAAGTTATTGGGTTAGGGTATTGGGCTGTTATACAGAGGGGTTGTGGTGGTTGGACAACAAAAACTTACCTTGTTTGGTCTATATTATTTTTGAAGTGCGTCACAAAGTTGGAGGGGGCAGTTAAGTGTTGAACAACTGTTTGGGGTTGTGGGATAGGGAAGATACAAGGAATGTGAAGTAGGCATGTATAGCAGAGGTGAGAGCGGATTTGAATGCGAGTGTAGCTTATTTGAATGAGGTGAAGTCGTCTTGTGAGTTCGTTTTCTTCCAACGCTGCTCTGCAATTCTGGATACTTGACAAAGCTTTTTAGTGATGTTATTGTGCCAGGGTTGTCTATTGATACTTTGCACTCTGCTATGCATGACAGGGGCGACTGAGTTGATGGCTGATGCAAGAGTGGCACTGTAGAAACTAGTGGCAGTGTATGTTGTGGAGTGAGGGTATGGAGGACAGTGGTAGAATAGAGTTAGAGAGTGTGGGTGTCTAAGTGTGCGAGGTTTCTGCGGGGGTGCACATGTTGTTGGACATGGGTGACAGGAGAGGAGGCCAGGGATAAGAAAGTGAGTAGGTGGTGGTCAGAGGTTGTGAAGTTAGATAGAGAGCAGAGATGGGTGAAGATCAGGTCTAGTGCATGTCCGTCTATGTGGGTGGCTGAGGAGGACCACTGAGTAAGTGCAAAAGATGAAGTGAGCGACAGGAGTTTTGAGGCTGCAGACTGGTGGGTGTCAATGGGGATATTGAAGTCACTCATGATGATGGTGGGAATGTCAGCAGAGAAAAAGTGAAGAAGCCAGGTGGAGAAGTGGTCAATAAAGGCAGTGGCTGGGCCTGGAGGTTGATAGAAGACGGCCACATGGTGGTTGAAGGGAAAGTGCATGTGGACAGAGTGGACTTCAAAGGAGGTGTCAGCCATGTGTTGGTGAGGCCCAAGAAGGAAAAATTACGAGCGGGAAAGCGGTCGTGAATCACATGGAGTTTATTGCAGATGGAGCAGGCATTCCAGTGATCCAGAGAGAGGGTGCAGGATTTGAAGTGGGTGTGATTTTTGTTGTTTTCATTGGGTTGTGAGCGTTTGGAAGGGAAAATAATGGAAATTATGAGCTGTGGGGGTCCAGGATTGGGCGATATGTTGCCTGCAGTGAGGAGAAGCAGAGAGAGGGTGAGCAGGTGGAAGGAGAATGAGGAGTAATGGAGTCAAAGCTGTTAGAGCGTATCTCAGCTTAATGAGAGTAAGTGTGGAAGAGGGTAAAATACATTTAGTACAGTAAATAACAGTGGTTAGTCGTTCCATGTGTTCTATTTCTGGTATTATTTATGCTGCATCCTTTTAGAGACATCCTTCTGGAGACAGACCAAGGTCAGACAGACCAACAACTCTGAATTTATAACAAACTAAGTGCACATGACCTAGGCCAGGTGTGATCAGGAGGGAAGGGGGCAGCAGGGAGACTGGTCACAGACACAGGAGGGGATTAAATAGAAGGGAAAATACAAAAGGAAATAGATCCAAATAGACAGATAAAGCCAACTGTTAGGGTATGTGCACACGTCAGCATTTCTGGCAGAAATTTTCCTGACAAAAACCGCACATTTCTGCCAGAAATCCGCATGCGTTTTTTTGTGTTTTTGCACGTATTTTATGCGTTTTTTCCCAATGCATAGAATAGCGGGAAAAACGTGAAAAAACCACAAAATTAATGAACATGCTGCTTTTTTTTACCACGATGCGCTTTTTTCGCGGAAAAAAAACGCATCATGTGCACAAAAATTGCAGAATGCATTTTTAATGAGTTTTTATTGCGAAAAAATGTGAAAAAAACGCGAAAAAACCTGAATGTGTGCACATACCCTGAGCATCAAGGAATTCAGGTGAGGAACATGGAGAGGTTAAAAAAAAAAAAACAAAAAAAAAAACAAAAAAAAAACATAACAGTAATGACAGAAAGATACAGGGTGAGTGGGGCCAGGAAATATGGGTGATGAGAATTTGAGATTTAGAAGATAATTTCAATTTTGAGATTTTATATCTTTGCTCTAATGACTTGTATGTTTGCAAAGTTCAGCAATATCGCACAGCTTTGAGATTTAGATTTTTTTTCTTTTTTTTTATAAAAATTAAAGTTTCAGTGAATATATTTAATCTTCAATGATTTTGTATTAAAAAATCTTCTAAAAAATGGAAAGTGCATCTCTCAGATTTCTGGGAGAAATTTAACAAGTGGAAAATTCTGCACTGGTCTTTGGTCTGGATCTATATGTTTTCAATTTCTGAGCTTTGCAGTCCACTCCAGATATAAACTCTCCCCCCGCAGCAGCTGTGCAGCTTTTTTTTTTTTTTTTTTGCCTTGCATTCACTAAAGTCTGATGCTGAATTCTTCCAATTGTGTTCATTATTCACTAAATAGGATGGATTACAAAAACAAGCGTGAATGGATCAAACAGAAAATCATTGTCTCATTAAGCGATGCGTGTCCTCTCATCTCACGCCGTTTACCCGCCTTTCATCTTCTTGAAATAAATCATCATCACTAGTAGCAGGTTCAGAAACTTGGAGCTCACCGGCTACATCACAAAAACAGCAGAGATCCATACAGATTTTTAATCAAAACTTTCTTCATTATGCGCCAATTTCACCGCTTTATCAAACCATAAATAAATGTCTGTATATGTCTGATACTACAAATAATTTAATAGTTAACTTTGGCACAGGCAACTTCATTTCTTCCATCTAACCCAACCTTCAAGTTGATGATCGGGTCCTGAGGCGAGTTGGTAATTGCCAGGTGAACTGCATCCAGAAAATATATAGGTAGATCATTTAACATTAAGGTTTTATTTGTACATTTCAAGTCTCTAAAATCCTCGACAGTGAATGGGTAAGAATATCCCTAGTGATTCAAACCTCCGACATACATAATCTGAGACGGAAGACAGCCGGTCCAGCCGTCACGATCTGCACTTAAACGGTAAATGCTGAAAGTGTAAACCTGGCCTAAATGTATAGCTTCAAGAAGTGAAGAGCACTGTATTCGGTCTGGTAGCTTCTGGGTTTTAATACAGGGCAAAGGTGGATGAGATTTAAAATTACTGCAGCTTTTTATTTCCGCTCTGATTACATTAAATGTAAAAGAAGACATTCAAAGAGAAAGACATAAACAAAGAAAATAAAAATAAGGTCTTGTGCTTACAGCAGCCTCTGCATACAAAAATACTTTCCCATACGGTGAAAGAAAAGATATGGCAATGATACGGCTATAGACATGCTTTTGACATACGATCGGACATATGAACATGTTTGATATATATAAGACTGGGAACACACCAGAAAAATGAGGTGTGAATCCTTAATGGATTATTCAAGTGGTAATAGTAAGTTGAAAGTTTGAATACCTCAAACCAATTACAAATTGTACAATGAAGAGAAATATTAAAATAACACACTTGTAAAATACTTTCAGATCAGGATATAGCATTTGGAGAAAATCAGAAGCATATAACGGTTTCATTAACTTTTTAGTTTAAATAGATTTTGTTTTTTTAACACTTACCAGATAAGTCCGAGCTCTCTATACGTTTCAAGTCTGCATCCACCCAAAACAATTTTCCCAATTTGTTGTCGACAACCAACGCAACGGGTCTGATTAGCCCAGTGGTGAAGAGAACCTCTCGCTCCGTCCCATCTAAGGAGGCACGCTCTATCTTTGGGGATCTTTCTTGCATGTTTGTAAAATACATGTATCTAGAAGTACATACATATGTATCACTCAAGGATTAATAGATATTGTGATAAAAAAAGGCATAAAAGAATGTCACAAATTTTTATTTATTTTTTTTTTGTTCCTGGGTCCAAAGTGTGTTTTCCTAACCCGTTATGCCTAAAACAAATAGAAAATAGTTGTTCCACAAAAACTTTGCTTCTGTGATCAGGACAATGAAGGCTACTCAGTATTGAATATGAATGGAGAATTTTCCCAAAAACAGACAAATTTCAAAATTTCATTGTCCTGATCACAGAAGCAAAGTTTTTGTGGGACAACAACTCTTTTCTATTTGTTTTAGGCATAAAGGGTTAAGAAAACACACTTTGGACCCAGGAACAAAAAAATATAAAAAAATTTATTATAGTGTAATTTCCTTTTTTGACGCAATATATACAACATTTTTCAGCCCTGTGGTCATAAAATCAAAGTTTGTGCTGAATGAAGTCATTTTTCCATAGTCTTTAAACGTAAGCAGTTGAAATATTACACATGGAAGCCAGGAACAAAAATTGTGATAGATAGATGGATGGATGGATGGATGTAGAGATATTAAAAAATACAAAACATACATCACCATTGGGTACGTGCCATGTAAAACGTATGTAGAAGTAAAGCAATATAAAATGTAGAATTTAATATCTATAACTCAGCCATGGTATATGAGAGTTACGGTAGAGACCATTCAGAACTTGATTGACAGATCTATTCCTAAGTGTGTGTACAAGAATGATGAGTGATAAGTGAACGTGCTGGGATAAGGTGTTATCTGAGCATGCTCCTGTTATCTGAGCGTCTTCGGTGTGCTCGAATAATATGTTCTAGTCCCCGCGGCTGCATGACTTGCCGCTACAATCTCTGCATGTGTTGTGGCTGTTGAACAGTCGCAAGACATGCAGCCGCAGGGACTCAAACATATTAGTCGAGCACGCCGAAGACACTCTTATCACCCGTGAGCATGGGGTACTTCTAGAGAGGAGGTATTCCAGACTGCAGCCTACAGCATTAATTCAGTCCAAATGGTAACGGTAGCTAAGAATACTGCCTTGCTATAAGTATGCCATGCTCAAGGTACAGATTTTAAAATGTAACGCACTAAAGTTGTTTCCCTCAATAGGTTTCACTGTTCTTACGGTTTCATCAGGAAAAGGGACTATATTATGACTGACCCTGATGAAGCCACAGAAGCAGTGAAACATGTAATCTACACCGTGAGCTTGGCATACTAATAGCAAGGCAGTAGTCGGGACTGCAGCAATTATTTGGGCACAACTGGTGCCAAGTGAAACAATCATTTTCAGATTACTAGGAACTGTTACCATTTGGCACCGCTTGTGGCCTGAAGCTGGAGGAGGCAGTCTAGAAAACTTCCCCACTAGGCGTATGCCAAGCTCAGCATATTGATTTAACAATGTAAGATGCTAAAGTTGCCCCCCTCTCCCCAATATGTTTCACTGCTTCTCTACCTCATTTGGGGAAAGGACCATAGTATGACTTGACCCTGATGAAGCCGTAGAAGTAGTGAAACATGTAAGGGAGACAACTTTAGTGAGTTACATTTTAAAATCGACACTGAGCTTTGCAGTAGTCTAGACTGCAGCAACAATTTTGGAACAATAATTTTCAGATTACTAGCAACGGTTAACCATTTGGCACCACTTGTGGCCGGAATTATTGCTGGAGGCAGCAGTCTGGAATAGTTCCTCACTAGGAGTGTGCCAGGCGCATTGCGTAAAGTGTACAAGTGTAATACGCTCAACTTGTCCCATCCTCCTATGTTTCACTGCTTTTGCACCTTCATAGGGGGTAGGGATTTGGCCCTGATGAAGCCATAGAAGCAGTGAAACCTGTCAGGAGACAACTTTAGTGTGTTACATTTTAAAGTCCATCCTCCTATGTTTCACTGCTTTTGCACCTTCATAAGGGGTAGGGACTTGACCCTGATGAAGCCATCATGTATCCAAATTAAAAGGTCATGCATCCTGTTAGAGAGGATCGGCTCTAGTAGTGGGGCTTATGCCCTTTTAGTCGCTCTTGTGTTGTGAGAGTTTAGACAGCAACTCTTTCTATCCAACGTCATTGACCAAAGCTCTGTGAAGCCAGTGCTTAGAAATACATTACTGGATCACCAACAAAGCCCAGTGAAGGAAGTCGGAATTGAAAAAAAAACAAAAAAAAAACACACCAACCACATTTTCGCAAAAACCCCTTTAAATATCGATCGTTCCAGAAACTCAAGTGCAGAGACGTCCAATTTTGTTCATGAAAACATTTCCCAGTTTGGCAACACCAGTCCATTTTTATTTTTTTAAAATCTTTAATTAGATGAAGAAAGCAATTTACTTTTCCTAATGTTTTAGAAATTATTCTTAATAACGGATATTAAAATGTACAAAGTTTTCCGTGGTTTCCAAACTTGTTTAGAAGAAAGCCAAATAAGTTTTTTTTTTTCTTTTTTTTTCTTCATCTGTTTGCTCTTTATGTTGAGTGATTGGTAACATTTTTTTTTTTTTTTCCGAGGGGGGAGAAAAAGACAAAAACAAACCAAAGAACACAATGATTCAGCCAAGGCAAATGCCGGCCGAAGTCTTCACATCTGTTTGACAAACCCATCTGCAGCTCCTCTCCAGCTGCACCACACATGGTTCCCATTTTGCCCGCTTGTTTATCTGTCTTCAGGGATTTAAACTGGCAGGACACATTTGGAGAAAAAAAAATAAAAATATGATGGCAAGTCGTTTACATCCCCCATCCTGCCAGGCAGCGCAAACACAACCACATACCAAAGGATGCATGCCGGTACATGCCTGCTGGTGTAATGGCAGGTTACGTGATGGGTTGTCATGTATCTACTGATCAGGGTCCTAATCTACGAGCAGCTGCCGCCGTGCTAAAGCAAAATAAAAAAAATTCTAAAAAAAAAATAATTTTTTTTTCAATTTTTTTTCGAAACTTAACCATTAGTGATGAGCAAACGTGTTGGGATAAAAATCAGTAGCATAATGCAATAGCAAATAAGTAGATGGGATTCCAACAAAGCTCATCAACATGTTGCTGAAAATACGCAGATTGTCAATTCTTTCTGTGGAACTCATTATGGATTCCACCCTTTGCAATGCCAATAATTATATTTACTGCAAATCTACAAATAACATCAAGACAAAGATTCAAAAAGCATAGAAAAATATGACACTCCCCTTGAAAAAGCACATGGGCGAAACGCGCGTCGTGGCATTTTTTTGCAGTGCTCAGGTGCTAACAGTATCTCCGGCGAGATTGAATACTATATTTGAGTTGCTGCAACACATGCAGAATTGAACCATAGAGATAAACAAATAAAGAAAAAGAAAAAAAACAAAAAAAACTTACCCTCGTTCTGCATTCAAAGCAATGGCCCTTGGCTTGTCATGGTCTCCGCGCAAAACCGTGCCGATATATTCTCCCGTCACCCTGTTAACGCTGATGCTGTTGGTGGCCTCACACGTCCAGTACATGGTGCGGCTGTATACGTCAATGCTCAGGTCGTGCGGCTGTTTTTCTAGGGTTTGGCTTTGGTTTGGAGTGGATACTAACACCAGAGGCTATAGAGGGGAAGGAAGAAAAAATTAAATAAAAACACAAATTAAAACATAGTGTCAGAAAAAGGGGCCAACGTTCCAAAGGCTTATAGACTATGGACCCTTTAGAGGACATTTTTCTTCTACTTAAATGCGCAATTTGCTTTGCTTATTAATTTGGTTTCATATAATATTTTGCATGTTTGGGCTTCTATAGGGTTTTTTGTTTGTTTCTCTGAACACTGATACTAAAATGCGTTCGCTAAAAGAATTACAAACAGTCCAGCTCATTGACGAATTTGCAGTTGGTCTTTTTCTGGGCTCCTCTCTTTGCATTTATGACCACGTCAAAGTGTGGCTCAAAGTGTGGTCATAAATCAGATGAGAGGACATCAGAAAACGGCAGATAAAATAGTCTCCGTGAAGACTGAGCTTACTGATGAATTCTCAGTTAGCTCATTCTGCATCCATGTAATGACCAAGACGGCCTAACTGGATATTTCGATGTCAACATTGATGGAATAAGATACGGCAACATTTTAGAATCTTGAAGGTCGGACCTCTATGTTCCACACCAGGCACAAAAAAAAAAAAAAATGAAGAGGAACAGCTCTGGGCCGGGACCACTTTGGTTCATCCATGCACATTGGCACCTTTGCCACCCGCTGTGTCAGGGGTCACTACTCCTTTCGAAAGAGGTTGGGCTGATTTAGAAAGGAAAATAAATTTAAAGGGGCCACAGCGCTGAATCAGTTTTTATGCTCAAGCTCGCGACTATTCTGGAGATCACACCACCTCTTCTAACACCTGGAATACACTTATCTGTGGAAGTGCAATATATACAACTGTTGGGTATGGATTTACTTTATGGTCATTATCAAATATTTGTTACAAATATGAATGATTAACTCCAATGTTGAACTCCAAATAAACACTTATCTCCGCCTTGGTACCACCCACTGAAAATATTTTGCTCCACTACTGACCACCATCTTGACCGTCTCTTCCATACACAAGAGCACTCACTTGGCGGAGCACCTGTGTTCCCTATGAGACAGATGTTGACGCACAGTCTCTGCCGGCGGCATATCTCCGGGAGAACAATACTATTGGCAGCCCGAAATCAGACATGTCTGATTGACATCTCCCCTGACCATATGTTAGCCAGTGCCCCATATAGATTAACGTTGGCAGAACCTCCAGGCTTGGCCAACATTAGTCTAATGTGTATGGAGGCCATAAGTTGGTAGAGATGTTCAGTCTACTGCTTTGACTTTGCCACAAGAGCAATATCCACACTTGTTTCTGAGCTCACAACGGCAGGAACGGACATACTCAACAAGACCTTTTCCTAACTTGCTGACCTTTGGTGATCCAACCACTGGAACCCCCAGCGATCCCAAGAATGGGATTCCGAAACCCTGAGATATTGTTCTGCATTGCCCTGTCTTTAAATGTGTGGAGGTGCACATGCTTGGCCTCTTTTCCACTGATGGTCAATGGTATTTAATCCAACAGTGATTCATGAACCACTGGTGGCTCCATGCTGACTCGGTTAGACAAACCTCCTCCCCTACACCTTAGGTCCACAGCCATAGAAAACCCAAGATTCCGAGGCACCAGAGAAAATAGCTGTAATTTTTAATTGTATTTCTGGCTTGAAAAAGGCCCTTTTGGGCCAAAACGTTGCTTCACTAGTCTACCTCAATTGTATTTCCCATGAGATTTTTTTTTTTTTTTAAGGATAGGATAAAGGTTCTGCTTTATCCCAGTTTCTCTGGTGTCTCGGAATCTTGGATTTTCTGTGGTCAATGGGACTGCCGGACAGAGAAGAGCACTATACTCCACCTTTTCTAGTGGTAGTCCTATAGACAATGGATGCAATGGAGGTCAAGCATGGACACCTCTGCTCCATTCATGACAGGGCAATGCAGAACTCTATCTCCGGGTCCCAAGAATCAGAGGGGATTGTTTGTGATTTGGGGAAAAAGTGAAGCTCCAGCTAAGGTGCTGAGCTGAAGGACAATTTTGTAATTCCTTCCATACAGACCTGGTATAGCGGTCAGGATACAATGCTTTAACCATTTTAACAGATTTTAGGGGGAAAAAAAATTTGCAAATCAGGTTGCTGACATATGCAATATAAATGGTCTCCTCTCTCCAGCCCCATCCCAAGAGATCCATCTGTTCCTTGGCTTCCACCCATAAAAGTTGGCATCCTTTCAACCCGGATTCATTTCAATTCTATTCGAATGATGGCATGTTTGTTTTTAGAGCGTGCGAAATACCAAGAATGCAAAACTAATAACTTCGAGACTGGCCAAAATACCTTCACATGGAAAGTAACTTTGATTTCTGTCCACCGAGACTATACCTTGTGAAAGAACACAGACTTTAAGTGCCGCAACGGAAAACTGTAAAAAAAAAAAATGAAAGCATGGCTGCCGCGAAGGTGGGGGTGCTCCTCAGGGAGCCCATATAAAACAGTCAGCTCTAGCAATCGCAACACTAGGACTGGTGGAAGAATAAGCAAGGTTCCCCTGATCCCCCGAGAGTCAAGAGTCATCCCTGACGCGGGAGTGCACCTGTCAATCAAAGCAGTCCCCCTGCTCGGGACCGCCTCTGCGGAACCTCCACAACCACCAAGGTAACGTTTCAAGTAGATTCCCAGAAAGAAGCTCGTATTAAAGTGAAAAATCTAATAAGAGACAGAAGTCTCACCTGTGTGCCATCATCCTTGGCCCTTTTAATAATATTCTGCCGCCCATCCACCCAGTAGATGAGTTTGTCTAGTGGGTCATAAGCGATGGCTTTGATGTTTCGGAGGCCGTGAATCGGTAGGATGATGTCCGGACTCTGCTGTTCGTCTACCAACATTCGATTGATCGACGTTTTTTGGCTAAACAGAAGAAAGCTGGAAGGCACTGCAACATAAAACACAAAATACCCCTTTAAATATTAAAGGGATTGACGATTCCATCTTTACTTTAACAGATCTTAGATATGTATTTTTTTATCTTGTGTTGGGGACACGATCTCGTGCATGCAATTTGGGCTAATAATCATTTTGGCTTCATTAAAAATGTTGCAACCTTTGCCTTCTAATGCCTCTGTGCTGACTGTATGTATCCATCTGCCGGTTTCCTGCTTTTAACATCTGTAGCCAATCAGTGACTGCTTAAAATAGTGGACAGCCCCTTTTAATTTTCAGAACAGGCCATTAAAATCTGATCGGTGGGGGTCCAACTCCCAGGACCCCATACTTTAGCTGAAATAAAGTAACTGTACTGGAGGATCCCCTTAATTATTTTCTCAACACAGCGCCGTATATTTGGCGGTGGCTGTGCTCGGTATTGCAGCTCAGTCCATTTACTTGCATGGAAAGGAGCTGATGTGACCAGCAATACCAGGCGCTACCAAGTGACGCAAGCCCTTCATTCAGCTCATGTGACACCATGGATCATATATTAATAGCTTGTTCTAAAAAGAGCAAGAAATAGGATCATCCTCAAAAAAAAAAAAAAAATACAACACTTTAGGCTATGTTCACACAATGGGTTTTTGCTACTTTAAGGTTTTTTCCTATGCAAATTAAAAGTGACTTTTTACAGTACCAGCTATGAGATTTCAAAAATCACATGCACACGCTTGTTTTTTCTGAGAAAGTGCAAGAACCCTGAAAAAACCATGCGTCTTCGCTGACCTTTTTGGTGACTAAAACATGCACTGCAGACAAAGCACGTATTTAATTTGCATGTAAAATACACTGCCTCTTTTTCCTGCATGAGTCATCATTACAACTACAATTCTAAGTCACTGCAAAGTCCCCATCAGCCGAGCTCCACCTCCAGGTCAACACCTGACCCAGCTGCTCTCTCCTCCCCCTGCCCGGGACTTTGCAGTGACTTATGATTGTAGTTCTACTGATGACTCATGCAGGAAAATTTGACATAGAGCTTAGAAGGATTTAGCTAGTCTGTTTTTAATCATGTGAGGTCATAGACCTAATGGAAAAGAGAAGAATAACCTGGGTAAAAAGGCAAAATGAGCAATTGTAAGAACACAGTGCTGTATAATATGATGACTGCAATATATTGAGATGATCGTAGCTTTGATGGTTATCAACAATGCTGCAGTCATTCAGAGCAGTCTGGAAATAAAAGTAATGAACTCTACGGGTGCGTACAGCTGCAGTTCTTGTTGTTGGTATCCAGGGTATAATGAGAGGAGCAGCTGCATCTGTATCCATTTGGCACAGCCAGGCAGAGCTGACTGCAGTGCCCATTGTTCTGCACACACTCGTTGGAGCCGTCCTGCCGGGAGGAGTGGAATACCAGAATGTCCATGACAAAGTCCAAGCGACCTTGGATCAAAGTGCGATTCTTGCCGTTGGATTTGTCTGCCCTTTCGATGCTGTGCAGGTTCCAGTCTGTCCAGTAGATGTAGTCACTGTACTGGGTAAGACCGAAGGGATGAGGCAGGTCGTCAGCAATGATCTCTCGGTTCTCCCCTGTGGAGCAAAAGAGGGGGAAGGTTCAGAATCATCCAATATAAAGACATGATGGCGGAAAGTTAGTGATGTAAGGGCTCATTCAGAAATCCGTTTTTCACGTACAAGTTCAATCCATGGTTTTCACGGAGAGCACTTGTACCTGGGATAGACTATAGAGCCATTCACATGTACGTGAACATTCTAGTTAAGTCACGGAGATATGTCAGAATTTGATCTGAGGGTCGGATCAAAATCAGCAATGCAAGTCAATGGGTCCGCGAAAAGAAAAAAAAAATTGGACTGAACCTGGGTGATATCGGAGTACTCTCGGACTGGCCGACAGGAGGACAGTGGATAAGCATAAGTAAAATTTGTGTACTAGGAGGGTCAGGTTATTATTGCATGTAGCTGAACAGTGGGCCCCAAGAATCAAATGTTACTGGTGGGCCTTTGTATTTGAGAACGGTCTGATTTTCAAGGACTGTCAGAATTGAGATTTTTTTTTCTATTTTTCCACAAATAAAGACAGAAGACACTCGGACCACACACGGGTCAACATAATGGGTCCATTTTTCTCGTACAAGAAAACAAAATCAATATGAATGATCCCTAAGGCAAACAACAGGAAACAAAGAAGTGGATTTACTGGCGAACTCTCATTGTAAGCTTACGTGGTCTGCTCTCAAATCCAGAATTTGTACCTATATTTTATATTCAGTATAATAGAATCTGATCTCTTACATAGTGGGGCAGAATACCGTATACACATTAGTTGTACAGTAGGTTAGTATATTCAACATACACGTAAGGTCATTATCTGCACCTTCGCACTGTTGCATTGTTTTTTTCCTTTTAGCTTCCTTAATGGATAAAGATAAGCAGCTTTCTAAATCGACTCTGCAACAGCAAAATGGTAGAAAATGTTTCATGAAGACTAAAGAGACGTTCACGTGGGGTTTCATTTGCAGCATTTTTTCCTGCGGCAAAAAACACTTTAAAGTACAAGCAAAGTGAATGAGATTTCAAAAATCCAATTCACACGATTTTTTTTTTTACTCCGCAGTAGGGTAATTTAAGCTTTTCCACAGTCGTATTCACCCATTCAAATGAATGGGAAAAAAATTCCTGACAGCTCTCTGCTTCTCTCAGTGTTAGAGATAGCAGAAGGTACAGGTTGTTCACAGATCTGCTGTGGAGAGGGAAGAAAGTATCTAAAACTTTATGTAAGGCTACAGTCACACTATGAGGATTTTGTCAGTATTTGTAAACCAAAACCAGGAGTGGAACAATCAGGGGAAAAGTATAATAAAAACATGTCACCACTTCTGTAATTTTCACCCACTCCTGGTTTTGGTTTACAAAGACCCAATGTATCAAAACTACCAAATACTGAGTGTGTGAACGTGGCCTATAACAGAGAAAGCAGGCTATAGAAAAGGAGAGGAAATAAGTGCAATGTTGGCATTGTGCTAATAATCCATAGCAAGTGAAGGCAGCAGCATACAACCTATATTACTGAGAGGGACACTCCCACAAGACAAAAATCTGAAACTTGGCTCAGGCAGCAAACTGCGCATTAAGGGGTCTGGAAACAAAAGAAGGACTGAAGAGTGCAATTTTATTAAAGCCAACAATGATCCCCATGTCGAAAGTGTCCATAGCCATTAATGCATGTGAACATGTATGGACCATTTAACTGCTGAAGAGCCACATTCTCCATACAATCTAGATCACAGCCATTTGCAAGGAATGACCATAAAACGCATGAAGTCATAATATTCTCAGACAGGTGGTGAAAGCGAGAATGAATGCAGTGCCTGAGACAACAGCTGGTTTTCTGCTTAAAACTGCGCCTTACATCATTACTTTATATTTAGGTTGGAGAGCCTGGTCTACCATTACAGACAGAAAAGGAAGAGTCTGGTTGGACTGGATATAAGGACGCTGCCATCAGTCTAAGCATCAGATTAGAACTCATGCAAGTCGAGACAAAGAATTCTTCAACTAGTAGTCCATAACCTCAGACCAGTGACAACTGAGGAACCTCCCAAAAAGCCGAACCTACATATGATGTCTGACAGATGTACACAGCAGGGAGAAGTTCAGCAGCACCAACGCCATGCGGTCCCACATTTACCTAACATGTTGGACGATTGGATCATGTTAGTGTCCAGGTCCGTCCAATAAAGTCTTTGGTCAGCGTAGTCAATGGTCAGATCATTCGCACGACCCAGTTTATCAACCAAAGTGATAATGTTGGTCCCGTCCATGTAGGCGCGAACGATCCTGGGTTTTCCTCCCCATTCTGTCCAGTACATGTACCTGCAATGATAAAGGCGTTAGGAAATGGAATCGCAGAGTTGGATATTGTTATATATATTCAGTGTGCAGCGTGTCTCTCTCTCTCTCTCATATATATATATATATATATATATATATATATATATATATATATATATATATATATATATATATATACTAGCTGTACTACCCGGCTTCGCCCGGGTTAATGACTGCTGTTAGCAAAATAGAATGTGTTAACAAAAATTTATTCTGCACACAAAAACCACAAAACAAATAGATAGAAATGTAATTATTAAAAGGCAAAAACTAAGCAAATAGAAGCATTTCACAACATATATTAGCTTTGTTATACTGAGAATGTCTTTGTTGCCTATATTAACCAATCAGAGCTCAGGTTAATTAACTGTAGCAAAATAGAAGCTGAGCTGTGATTGGTTGCTATTGGCAGCCTGATAAATCCCCAGCCAACAGGAAGCCCTCCCCCCTGGCAGTATATATTAGCTCACACATACACATAATAGACAGGTCATGTGACTGACAGCTGCCGTATTTCCTATATGGTACATTTGTTGCTCTTGTAGTTTGCTTATTAATCAGATTTTTATTTTTGAAGGACAATACCAGACTTGTGTGTGTTTTAGGGCGAGTTTTATGTGTCAAGTTGTGTGTGTTGAGTTGCGTGTGGCGACATGCATGTAGCGACTTTTGTGAGATGAGTTTTGTGTGGCGACATGCGTGTAGCAACATTTTGTGTGTTGAGTTGCATGTGACAGGTTAGTGTAGCAAGTTGTGTGCAGCAAGATTTGTGCATGGCGAGTTTTGCGCGTGGCGAGTTTTATGTGTGGTGCATTTTGAGTATGTGCAAGTTTTGTGTGAGGCAACTTTTGCATGTGGTGCAACTTTTGTACATGTGGCAATTTTTCTGTGTGTGCAAGTTTTGCATGAGGTGAGTTTTCCATGAGGTGAGTTTTGCACGTGTGGCGAGTTTTGCGTGAGCCTAGTTTTGCATATGGCGAGTTTTGCATGTAGCGAGTTTTGAGTGGTGACTTTTGTGTTTCGACTTTTATGTGGCGAGGTTGGTGTGTGTGTGTGGTGAAATGTGTGCTGAGGGTGGTATATGTGTTCAAGCACGTGGTAGTGTGTGGCGCATTTTGTGTTTGTGTTCATATCCCCGTGTGTGGTGAGTATCCCATGTCGGGGCCCCACCTTAGCAACTGTACGGTATATACTCTTTGTCGCCATCGCTCTCATTCTTTAAGTCCTCATTGTTCACATCTGGCAGCTGTCAATTTTCCTCCAACACTTTTCCCTTCACTTTTTCCCCATTATGTAGATAGGAGCAAAATTGTTTGGTGAATTGGAACGCGCGGGGTTAAAATTTCACCTCACAACATAGCCTATGACGCTCTCGGGGTCCAGACGTGTGACTGTGCAAAATTTTGTGGCTGTAGCTGCGACGGTACAGATGCCAATCCCGGACATACACACATACATACATACACACATTCAGCTTTATATATTAGATATACCTGTATGTAATCTCCTGTATATAGTATATACCTGTGTGTCATCTCACCTATATATAGTATATATCTGTGTGTCATCTCCTGTATATAGTATATACCTGTATGTCATCTCCTCCTATACATAGCATATACCTGTGTCATCTCCTCCTGTATATACTATATACCTGTAGGTAATCTGCTCCTGTATATAGTATATACCTGTGTGTCATCTCCTCCTGTATATAGTATATACCTGTATGTCATCTCCTCCTGTATGTAGTATGTACCTGTATGTCATCTCCTCCTCTATATAGTATATACCTGTGTGTCATCTCTCCTGTATATAGTATATATCTGTGTGTCATCTCCTCCTGTATATAGTATATACCTGTGTGTCATCTCCCCTGTAAATAGTATATACCTGTGTGTCATCTCCTGTATATAGTATATAGCTGTATGCCATCTCCTCCTGTATTAGCCCTCGTTCACACGTTATTTGGTCAGTATTTTTACCTCAGTATTTGTAAGCTAAAATGGCAGCCTGATAAATCCCCAGCCAACAGTAAGCCCACCCCCTGGCAGTATATATTAGCTCACACATACACATAATAGACTGGTCATGTGACTGACAGCTGCCGGATTCCTATATGGTACATTTGTTGCTCTTGTAGTTTGTCTGCTTATTAATCAGATTTTTATTTTTGAAGGATACCAGACTTGTGTGTGTTTTAGGGCGAGTTTCGTGTGTCAAGTTGTGTGTGTTGAGTTGCGTGTGGCGACATGCATGTAGGGACTTTTGTGAGATGAGTTTTGTGTGGCGACATGCGTGTAGCAACTTTTTGTGTGTCGAGTTGCATGTGACAGGTTAGTGTAGCAAGTTGTGTGCAGCAAGTTTTGCGCATGGCGAGTTTTGCGCGTGGCGAGTTTTATGTGTGGTGCCTTTTGAGTATGTGCAAGTTTTGTGTGAGGCAACTTTTGCATGTGTTGCAACTTTTGTGCATGTGGCAATTTTTCTGCGTGTGGCAATTTTTCTGCGTGTGCAAGTTTTGCGTGTGGCGAGTTTTGCACGTGTGGCGAGTTTTGCATGTGGAGAGTTTTGCGCGTGGCGAGTTTTGAGCGGCGACTTTTGTGTTTCTACTTTTATGTGGCGAGGTTGGTGTATGTGTGGTGAAATGTGCACTGAGGGTGGTATATGTGTTCGAGCACGTGGTAGTGTGTGGCGCATTTTGTGTGTGTGTTCATATCCCCGTGGTGGTGTGATTATCCCATGTTGGGGCCCCACCTTAGCAACTGTACAGTATATACTCTTTGGTGCCATCGCTGTCATTCTTTAAGTCCCCCTTGTTCACATCTGGCAGCTGTTAATTTGCCTCCAACACTTTTCCTTTCATTTTTTCCCCATTATGTAGATAGGGGCAAAATTGTTTGGTGACTTGGAAAGCGCGGGGTTAAAATTTCACCTCACAATATAGCTTTGACGCTCTCAGGGTCCAGACGTGTGACTGTGCAAAATTTTGTGCCTGTAGCTGCGACGCCTCCAACACTTTTCCTTTCACTTTTTCCCCATTATGTAGATAGGGGCAAAATTGTTTGGTGAATTGGAAAGCGCGGGGTTAAAATTTCACCTCACAACATAGCCTATGACGCTCTCGGGGTCCAGACGTGTGACTGTGCAAAATTTTGTGGCTGTAGCTGCTACGGTTCAGATGCCAATCCCGGACATACATACATACATACATACATACACACACACACACATTCAGCTTTATATATTAGATATATATATATATATATATATATATATATATATATATATATATATATATACATATATACATATATATACACATACACATACACATACACATACACATACACATACACACATATATATATATATATATACACACAGTACAGACCAAAAGTTTGGACACACCTTCTCATTTAAAGAGTTTTCTGTATTTTCATGACTATGAAAATTGTACATTCACACCAAAGGCATCAAAACTGAATTAACAAATGAGGAATTATATACTTAACAAAAAAGTGTGAAACAACTGAAATTATGTCTTATGTTCTAGGTTCTTCACAGTAGCCACCTTTTGCTTTGATGACTGCTTTGCACACTCTTGGCATTCTCTTGATGAGCTTCAAGAGGTAGTCACCGGGAATGGTCTTCCAACAATCTTGCAGGAGTTCCCAGAGATGCTTAGCACTTGTTGGCCCTTTTGCCTTCACTCTGCGGTCCAGCTCACCCCAAACCATCTCGATTGGGTTCAGGTCTGGTGACTGTGGAGGCCAGGTCATCTGGCGTAGCACCCCTTCACTCTCCTTCTTGGTCAAATAGCCCTTACACAGCCTGGAGGTGTGTTTGGGGTCATTGTCCTGTTGAAAAATAAATGATGGTCCAACTAAACGCAAACCGGATGGAATAGCATGCCGCTGCAAGATGCTGTGGTAGCCATGCTGGTTCAGTATCCCTTCAGTTTTGAATAAATCCCCAACAGTGTCACCAGCAAAGCACCCCCACACCATCACACCTCCTCCTCCATGCTTCACGGTGGGAACCAGGCATGTAGAGTCCATCCGTTCACCTTTTCTGCGTCGCACAAAGACACGGAGGTTGGAATCAAAGATCTCAAATTTGGACTCATCAGACCAAAGCACAGATTCCCACTGGTCTAATGTCCACTCCTTGTGTTCTTTAGACCAAACAAGTCTCTTCTGCTTGATGCCTGTCCTTAGCAGTGGTTTCCTAGCAGCTATTTTACCATGAAGGCCTGCTGCACAAAGTCTCCTCTTAACAGTTGTTGTAGAGATGTGTCTGCTGCTAGAACTCTGTGTGGCATTGACCTGGTCTCTAATCTGAGCTGCTGTTAACCTGCGATTTCTGAGGCTGGTGACTCGGATAAACTTATCCTCAGAAGCAGAGATGACTCTTGGTCTTCCTTTCCTGGAGGCGGTCCTCATGTGAGCCAGTTTCTTTGTAGCGCTTGATGGTTTTTGCCACTGCACTTGGGGACACTTTCAAAGTTTGGCCACTCGTTTTTCTTTACTTAGAATTTGTATTATGGCAAGAAAAAAGCAGCTAACAGTTTATTCAGTAGGACTATCAGCTGTGTATCCACCAGACTTCTGCACAACACAACTGATGATCCCAACCCCATTTATAAGGCAAGAAACCCCACTTATTAAACCTGACAGGGCACACCTGTGAAGTGAAGACCATTCCCGGTGACTACCTCTTGAAGCTCATCAACAGAATACCAAGAGTGTGCAAAGCAGTAATCAAAGCAAAAGGTGGCTACTTTGAAGAACCTAGAATATAAGGCATAATTTCAGTTGTTTCACACTTTTTTTTGTTAAGTATATAATTCCACATGTGTTAATTCATAGTTTTGGTGCCCTTGATGACAGTTGGTGCTCATAAAGTTCTATGGAGAACGGTAACTGTTTATCTGCCACTAGTTCCCCCCTCTCCTTCACAAAATAAAATAAAAAAAAAACATATATAAGCACAAACTGTCATTGCCGATCTCAGCAATTGCAAAACCTGTCTTCAACAAGTACAGATTTCACGGATTTTACCCATGAATTGAGAGTGAAAGGTTCGTCCGGGAGGAAGAAGAAGCCCATTTCTCTGACAGTATATATTACGTTTCCTATTTACACTTGTACTATTGATTTATGAAATAAAAACAACGGATACTCTTTAAGCACATATTCAGAAGAGGCCGTTTTATTTACAAGGGGTGGTGAGGGGGCGATGGTGACATCACATCGGCACATAGCTGCCAAGGTGCATGCATGAGACCTGTGATAATTAATGGGAGTTTGTCAGCAAAAGAGAAAAAAAAATTAACTAGACCTGTTTCATAACCAATCTACTGTGATTATTATTTGGTACCAACACCCCCCCAAAAAAGCAAGATATCAGGACTCATTGCAAACTTTATTGCTTACCCCTGTGCTGGATCCAAAGCAAGAGATCTTGGATTGTCGAGATCTTTCCAAACCAAAACCTGTCTAAACTGTCCATCAAGACGGGAGACTTCTATGCGGTTGGTACCAGTATCTGCCCAATAAAGGTTCTTTCCCATCCAGTCAACTGCCATTCCCTCCGGGTAATCAAGGCCAAACTCAATGACATGTTCTACAGAGCTTCCATTCATAAAAGCTCTGCTGATGGTCTACAGAAACCAAAAATGGAGACACTTTAATACATACTTTAGGTATTTCCAGCTACGAAGCCAAGTAACTCAAGACCAAAACTTCTCAAACTGCAAGGGGAGCTTCACCGGTGAGATGCCCCCGATTGCTGGTGGGGTTCACATTCTCCATCCATGAAGAAAATCAATCTTAAGGGTATGTGCACACGTCAGGATTTCTTGCAGAAATTTTCCTGACAAAAACCGGACATTTCTGCCAGAAATCCGCATGCGGTTTTTTTTCGCGTTTTTCATGCGTTGACGCTTTTTTGTGCGTTTTTTTCCAAATGCATAGAATAGCGGGAAAAACGCGGAAAATCCGCAAAATTAATGAACATGCTGCTTTTTTTACCGCGATGTGTTTTTTTCGCGGAAAAAAACGCATCATGTGCACAAAACATGCAGAATGCATTCTAAATGATAGGATGCATAATGTATGCGTTTTTATCGCGTGTGCACATACCCTTAGATAAATTGTCCTCTCTGTTAGCCCATATTTTTAGTTTGGAAACAGAATTGACTCTTTTGGCACTCACCCAGCCGGTAAGAAAAGAACAGCTTGAAATGTCAATCTCAAACGCCCTTACCTTCTCCCCTAGAAGCTGACCATGTGCCACCTATCTAAATGACCACTGCAGTCAATCGCTGTTGCTGCCACTAATTGGCTTCAGCAATCATGATCGAAGGTGGCACTTGATCATCCAAAGATGTTCCGAGAGAGGTTAATCGGAAACATTCAGGAGACTGGTAAATTGGGTTCAATCTCTAATTTTGATATACACTTCGACCACAGATGGCAAGACTCAGTAATCGCCATTTTCTAGTTGGTCGGAACCCAAACAATGACGAATATGATTTTAGCAATAGCATTTTTTATTTCACCAACTACACATGAAAGTGTAGACTACTAAAAACGTGGCGCAACATCGTACCTTGAGTGTGATATCTGTCCAGTAGATCCTATTATCCGACACATCGAAATCCAAAGCCGATGCCTCTTTAACTCCCGTCAGTGGAATTGCTACATTATTATTGTTGGTTTCTAAAGAAATCCTGTGAATCGCTGCCCTGCTCGTGAAAACCAAGAATGCCTCCGGGATGATGCAGGTTTTCATGTCACTCAGAAGTTCTAATCCCAACGGGCAGGAACATCGGATGGCGCGGGGGGTGAAGAAACAGAGGTGACTACAGCCTCCATTATGATCTGCACAAGGGTTGGTACCTGGAATAAAATGAAATTAAACCACTACCAAATTCTTTGAATTTTGTTGAAATTTGGCCAGCATGGCCTTCTAGAACTATTCCCGAGAATACTGTGCCGACACAACAGGCTAGATGGTTGTCAGCTCGCCAACTAAACGTGGCGGTGCTTGGTATGCCCGAATTGAAGAATTTCAATGAGGTACACCGTAAATCATTGAGTGGCGTGCACTTCTTAATGAATTTGGTGCCTCATATTCTATCAACACCGTCAATCTACGCCAATCTTCATGAATCGGCCCCATATTTCCTGTCATTTCAGAAATACTTTACAGCAATTTTGTTATCGTCAGAGGCAGGACTACAAATTCAATGACAGCAAACTACAGAGTTGATAACACAGAATCAGCTCCGACCCTGCTCCTCTCCGACTCACAAGGACTTTTGCACACGCTCATTAGATGTCTGTCTGTACGTCGCTGCTAATGTAAGTGTAGCATTTCTTGAAACAGGGAAGTCCGAGTAAAATAGCCCCGGTGGCCAGTGTGAAAACTGCAAGATTTTTATTATTATTATTCATTCTTGTGAAATACAACACAGTTGTAAAAAAAAAAAAAAAAAAGTAATAACCCATCCACTAAAATTTAAAGATAAAATTTAGTAATAAAACAAAGCCTGCACACTAAGACATGACAAACTAGCAGATTGTGCCAAGTGTACATGTGCATTGATGTTTACTTGTAAAGAAAACAAAGTAAGAAAACAAAATCCTTTAATTGTTAAAGGCACAAATAAATGTTTTCCTTTGAAGGTACATGTATATACCTGCAATCTTACGCTAATGTGACATGCTGTTGGACAATTATGAGCTTTTGCAGAGAAGGGGTGTGCTCCAGTATTGTAAAAAAAAAAGAGAACCTCGGAATGGAGAAATCTTCCATCTCGAGTTGGTAACGTTTCATGTAATGTCCATTTGAAAATGGTTCTGCAGTTCAGGTGCTTACAGCAGCCTCTGCATCATCCATGAAACAGCACATATAGGTTTACCAAAAAACGTGCCAATGTTGAGGTGGAGGGGAATATAAATTTACAGCAGTATACCTCCCTTATGAATATATCACTCCTAAGTGCAAATCTACTAACGAGCACATACTGTATAAGGGAAATGTAGATATGAGTGGTTCCTCTCTTTCTTATTCGCATGATATCAAATATACATGAGCCAATGCCTATAACCTTACCAAAAGTGTTGGTTACACTGGCTGCTTTGAGCCCCATTAGATCCGGCAGCTGATCGATTATTATTTCCCGACTCGCCGTGACTTTGTGAACTCTTTCGATGCTTCTTCGTTGCCAGTCCGTCCAATAGATGTAATCTCCAAGCAGGGTGAAACCAAAAATGTGTGGCAGCTTGTCTTCTATGAGGGTTTTTCGCATAGTTCCATCCACATTGATTACCTAAGCAAATAAAATAATATATAAATGATCACAAAAAAATCTAACGCAAAGAAAAAGACTACACATGGCACTGAAAGGATTAAAAACACGATTGTCTGTGATTGTTAGGAAAATTATCTCCATCATGAAAATTAAATTTGACCATTTGAAAAAAAAACACAATTTACCATTATAGATAAAAAAAAATAATATAAAACAAATTTTTTTTTTTTAAGTATCATTATAAATATGTAAGACTGTCTGGACATTGCTTCCACTAGGTGCTGAATTTAGCGATATCAAGCTCCATCTCTCATGGTAGAAACAGTCACAGGCCTACAATGGATGCAACGGCTGCATCCTTCTACCTTCACTGGTCTCTGTTCATAAGGAGCTTCCTGCCAGCCCAGCCTGTGGGGAAATGTATGGGCGTGAAGGATGAAAGTTCATGGGGTCTTTACTAGGACACCATAACCAGAATCGACATTTGACATACAATGCCAATGACATTGATCTGCGGTTCGGTAAAAAATGGGCATGAGGTTGTGCACACTCAAGAGCAATGTTCAGCACTGAACACTCCAATGGTGAAGGGGGTTGGTAGGTTAGGACCAGAAAACGGTACCTAGATGTGCCCCTTCATATGCGTCAATACAATGGAATTGGCGCACTGTGTTGGGTGAAATAGACTCTGTTCTATCTCCGGTAAACAATAGTGTAGTCAACCATCCAAAATAGACGTCTTCGAAATGTGGTGGTGGTGAAGGATTTAATCAATACCATGGATGGCAAGAAGAACAAACAAATCAATCTTGGAACAAATCCTGCCAGACATGTCACTCCAAGAAAGGACCACCAAGCAAAGACTTGCCTACTTTGCTCTCTTTGAAGGAGGTGTTCAATCACTGGAGAATCACATCATGGTCGGAAAAATAGAAGGAACAAGAAGTGGAAGACCAGCAACCAGATGGCTTGATACAATCGATGTGATGACTGAGAAGACCCTGGTGAATCTATCTAGGCTAGCACAAACTCAATCTTCCTACAGATCGTTCATCCATGTTACCATGACTTGAGATTGAGCTAAAGGCCGCTAACAAAAAAAAAAGTAAATTATTAAGTTCTACAAAAAAGACGCTGCCAATTTTCCTCATTACAAAAAATAAACACACCAGGTGGCAGGTCACAACAGTTTTCTGGTTTAAAGACATGACCACCGGTCCACCTCCAATCTAAGAGTGCTCCATGCCAAGCTCTTCCCTAGTGTGTGATCGAAGCCATGCTGAACTACATGGGCCGATTGTCTAGAATTACCCCTCTACAGGGCAGTGTCACATACTCTGGATGGTTCTCCATGCTGTTCTTTCGGCACCAATTAAGAAGGTTCCATTTATTTAAAGTTATCCCTTCTTATTTGGATGGGGGATAGCTTGTCTATTGCTAGGGGTCCCACCAATCCTGAGAACGGAGCTCTGTAGTTCAGTCTAATCTAAGGGACTGACTGAGAAAGCTGAATGATGTACTTGGCTTTTCCGGGAGTCCCAATAAAAATGAACGGATAACAGGCCAAGAATGTGTACTTCTGCCCCAATTAAGATGGGGGTTGTGTTGGACCCCCAGTGATAAGAATAGGGGATAATTTGTTGGGATTTTTTTTTTTTTTTTTTTTTCAAGAAAAAAAAAAAACATTTAAAAGAAGCTCAACATAGAAAATAAATTACAGCTTCGAACATATATCCAACTTCTAGAAGGACTCTTGATCTTTATCATTTTTCATCTTTGGAGACATTTTGGACGTTTGCAACCAATTATTCAATTTCTAAAAAAAATTGCAAATTAATATTGTAAGTCGAGTGACTGCAATATATTAAAAAAAACAAAAATTGCACTCAGAGCAGATCACAGTTTCCGTCGGGTTGTTCTTCTCCCCTCCATCAACAAGTCCACGTATCTCGTCAAACAGCAAATAATGCCCTATGATTTCACCAACATGCCTCTTCATGTTAGCCGTCCATAAAACAAGTCGTGTATGTTATACTCACTGATACAGAGAGACAATATTGCAAAAGGCGAAAAAAAAATATTTTTTTTTTACATCTAATAACAGGGATTATAGCTTTTAAGTCCGCAGGAACAGAAGACTGCTGGGTAATTAAGGATATTATAGCAGAGAGGCACCAGAATGTACCTTGATATGCCTAATCCTATTTCTCTTCAATGACAGAAGCACGTTAAGCTCCGGAGTGCTGGATCACCACACCTTATACTCTGGAGGAGACTGACATGAGGATTCTCTGAATGAAATCTACACTCATCACCTCGGGGAGAGAAAATGAATGGAAGTCTTGGAGGAGGAACATCTCAGACAGAGGAGATGGGAGCGGAGCCGCAGGATTGCATCTGTTAAGACTTTTATCAAGACTTTTATCAAGAGACCCTGACTTTTCCACGTCAGGACTGTAGGCACACGGACAGTTTCAGCCTATGTTCACACGAAGAGGTTTTGAAGTTTAGATTTTTGCAGAAAAGAAGCCGTGTTACACAAAACCAGCAAAAGCCATGAGGTTCCAGAAATCTCCTGGACACTTTTTTTTTGACATGGGGCTTGTTCACGCTTTCAATTTTCACGTACGAGTGTTATCCATGTTATTCCCAGATAGCACTGGTGCCTATATTTTACGGGCCTGTGAACATGTCAAATTTTTTCCTTGTACCAAGTGGTCTGTGGAAAATATCAGCGACATGACAGATTTTGATCTGAGGGTTGGATCAAAATCGGCAGAGTCGGTGGGTCCATGAAAATATCAGACCACACTCTGGTGACATCTGATTTTTACGGACTGTCAGAAAGGAGACCGTGGAGATTTTTTTTTTTCATCACTTACGAGAAACTCGAGACCCAAACGCGAGACCCAAACTCTAGGAAAACGAACCGGTCAGCAGTCAATTAAAACATTTGTACCACTAATGAATGGAAGATAAAAGCAATTTCCTGGCTAAGTGATCATAGAACAAGAAAAGATGTAGAACCAGTATGGATAATATTTATTGAATCAGAGCTTCCAAAAATCTTCCTATTGAGGTCTCATCAGCCAGAACATGATTATAAAAAGACTGGTGCTCATTTATGTTGAAATAATTACCAAAATATATTCCATTTGATGATCGATACATCATTGACAACGTGTTTCGCCTTTGCCAGAGCCAAAACGCGTAGTTTACGATGGACTGATCATCAAATAGAGTACATTTTGGAAAACCTTTTGAAACATATATGAGCGTCAGTCTTTCTACAATTATATGCAAGTGGAAAGACATCCCTTGACACAAGCACCGCTATCCCAAGAGTGCCGACTAGAAGTATACGTGGAACAGTCAGAACTTGGTGATCTTCATCCAGGTCAAAACTGCCTCCGAAGCCGATTTAGGAGGTGAGGGGGGAGAATGGTCGTTTTAAAAACCACTTTATTAAAATTGTATTGTTTGCATAGTCAAAGCTTCTGTATAACATTTAATTCCACTTTACATCCATAAGAAATTCAATAGATTCATTGAACAGTTCTACATGCCAACAAACCATTCTGCAGGAATGTTCTTAAGACGGCTTATAAAGTCTACTCGAGGGAGAGCATGAAAATTATTTTAAGACCAGAAAGGAAACGGATACACATTGGGCTCACAGCAGGACATATCCTACACGAATTCATCAGCACATTTAAAAAACACAAGTTCAGACTAAGCTAAATTAGAACTTTCACAAACTTTGCATAAATAAATAGCACAAGCGAATATAAGAAACTTTCTAATATATCTTATCAGAGAATTCTGCTTATGATATTTCTCCACTTATAAAAACAAACAAACAAAAAAAAAAACATTCCCACTCCCAAACCTCCATCCTGAACTCATCATTCACTCTGGAAAAAAAAACCCACAAAAAAACAGATGAACCCAGTATTGGTCAAAACAGTACAGACCTCCAGAACAGTGAGAAGTCAGGCTACACATCCTATATGGAGAGGACAGTGAAAAAACAAAACAAAAAACAAGCAGAGGAGACACAGAAAGGTTGTGCTGAGCATTCTAACAAGACTATTACCTACTCTTCAGAGCGGAGTTCACATCTACACAGCTCAGTACTGCTTCAGAATGTCATCCATGGAGCTGCTGTTTCGGTCTGTGTGCTAACTAAGGAATGAAGCGCCGGAATCCCGCTCTTTAGCGTATGGCAGACATCATAGCAATTATTTTTCTCCTACAATCTCAGACTTAATTGCAAGTGAAGGGAGTTTATAGATGCTGAAAAGGCAGAATAGAAGTCGTATAATGGCCAGGAATAGGGTTATTCTGCATGTACACACCATGGTTTACTCTGAAAAGTTAAGTGAAGGTGAAAATGAAATTAGGCAGTTAACCCTATTGGGGAGATTGGTTGGCGACAGCTTTGCATGGCTCTGTAGAGTGTTTTGAGGGCCATAAAAGAAATCGTGAAGAAAAATACTAAGTGATCGTAACGCAGTAGAATAATTTTGAAGGCACAAGGGGGTTAATGCAAGGAGGCACAATATAGGTTTAAGAAAAAGGGGAAAAATAACAGGAGGAAAAAGGAAGGAAAGCAGACAAGGCGTCTCAATCTCGGCACCACAACATCCATCGTCTTTCGGGCTCCTAAAATTGGAAGGGTGGGCGACGAGAGCGACACTTCTACTGCTGGTTTAACTCTTGCACCAGATAATTACAACATTCATGAGCGGGTTCAGCATGTCACCGCTGTTCTCTCTTACGCCAAGTAGATGTAAGCCATAAACCACTACATCTAATTCCCCCTTCGCTTCTGACACAGAAAGGAGACAGAGCGGAGAACCCGGCTCGTTTATTTTGAAATAGGTTCAAGTCTTGCACTATGTAGACGCTGTGGTTAATATTCCCGGAGGGTCCTGTCCTTCCAATAACCCTTAGAAAACCTTATTCTGTAGGGGGGAGATTTTTGCAGTCTGTCTCCATTTATTAAACAAGTCTTCTGTTGATATAAACTAAAGACTGGTCTATTGTCCGCTATGGGTGGTGGACATGATGGAACATATCGGAAGCCTTAGAACATTTATCAAATTAATCTGAAATAAGTGGTCTTATTTAACTAAACAAGAAAACATTTCTAGATGATTGACATTTACATCATCCTTGACGTTCGTTCACACTTAGTCAATACATTTTCCCAATTTTTCTGGGAAAACGGGAACAATATATCAGGGAGCAGAAGGATACGGAATGTACACCTGCGCAGATTCTGTTGCACCCATCTCCATTTTTCAGCTCCATCCAGAAAAATAAAATAATCTAAGACTCTATAGTGACCACCACAACAAAAATCTGTGCAACTGACTTCATACTGATTTTTTTTTTTTTTTTTTTTAATGGGTCAAATTATTTTTGCAATCTTCGTAAGGCTGCTCATGACTTTCTACAGGGATGCAGTCAACAAGAAAAGTAATGCTACGCAACACTACTTCACAAAAGTTAATGCACAGTGGAGTGAGTATTAAACAGTATATGCCAAATTATTAGTAGAGGCAAGTATGGCAGACTTAGAAATGGTATCATATATTGCTATATCATCTCCCATATTTTTATGTATATTAGTAAAGATAAGTATACAAGTATAATTATACATACTAAATGGTAACAAAGAATAAATTGCCTAAAAAAACTAACTAATGAATTACAGCATGTGATGTCAAAATAAAGTGCAAGTGCATATATCCTCTGAATCGTAAAGAAGCTAATCATTGTGCAATATGTCAGAGTGACAATAATAGGCATCAGAACGGAAGATGGAGATAATGAAAAGGGAAAACCTTACTTTACAGTTTTGCTGACCCATGTGTGCTGAGTCCCAACGCGCGTTTCACCCTGCTTCCTCAGGGGAAGTGTATGAAGGGTAAGCGGGAGGGTGGTAGTATTTAAGGAGTCCCTGAACCAATGGGAATAGATGGTGTCAACCCCAGGTGCTTGATAATGTTGTTAGCGCTCACTTACGTGAATAGGAGGTCACATGTGTACAATGTCCACACAGAGCTCCCCGCCACACATTATTATTTACCCATTCAGCCCCTGACACAGCATGATGTCCCCACACAGGATAAGGTCCTCACAACACCCCCAAACCAGAAGAATGTCCTCACAAAACCCTCCTAAAATAAAATGTCCCAACATACAGTAGGATATCCCCACAAAGTTCCCCAGTACAGTATGATGCCACCAACAAAAGACCGCCAAATTATGTCAATGTTCAGTATGACGTCCACACAGTTTCTAACATGTACAGACGCACACAGGCTCAATGGCAGAAAAACAAGCTGACAACTCCCAGTTCGATCATTGTATTCACGGATATCATACAACGTATGCAGAAACCAGTGAAATTGAGATGACGGGTGAAGGGCAACCGAGTGGTGCGGGACACTACTGTTTCCAGCCTCGTGGCTGTCCCGGTTGCGTGTTGCACTGGAACAGTCAAAAGGCTGCAGTCAACCACAGTTTTGTGAGGCCCTCAAGTCAGAAGCTCCATATATGACCTAGAGTGAAGGCGATGCTTTGGCAGACATCAACCGTCTCGTATTTATCAGCTTGGCTGCCATGCAATACTTAACTTCCTTTGCAGCAGCCAGAAAATATCTGGTCGACAGTGGTTTTCCCTTCCTAAACGTACCGAATTCCAAAGGAACTGGTATTGTTCGTGAATCGATCACTTTTGGGGAACATGGTTGTCCGCTTCAAACACTCAACGTCCATAACCTGCATGAACACCGGAAACATCTACTGATGCATTACCATCACGTTCATTTCGACACGTGGCAGTATACAGGAATGTTTTTATCTTATCGTTATGCAAGAGAGTCAGCCCATCATGGATCTGATATGGATTAATGTACTGCAGACAACACAACAGCTGGGAGAAGAATGCTCGACAGGTGCACAGCTTTCCACCAAATGGTTTCTTCTCTTGACCTGTACCTAGCTTGTACATCGCCCGCTTCATCTTAGCAAAGGTCAAGGACGAAGCCGACACTAGAGGAAGCAACTAACCATTGCAAGGAATATTTTCTGCTACACATTTTGGCTTTGACTTTTATGGAAGTTTTTATTCTCCCTACATATGGAACACCATCTAAAGAAATTGCCATTTTGACTCCAGTGTTATAAAAAAAACAAAAAAAAACAAAACATACCACATGTCTCACACTATGCGAATGCTCAGATGATTTTTCTTTAGTTTTTGATGCTGTTGAGCTCTGCTTTTTAAAGCACTACTGTAATTTGTTCATTGACTGCAATTTAACGGCATTGTCTGTTTGGAATCTACCCGAGACGTCTCACCTGCTGTGTTCATGAGTACCAGTTCATGGAAATCACCCGTATATGCTAGCCTGTGTAAGAGCAGCTTGTTACCAGTACAGGTTCGGATTCATGGTAGGAAAAAATGGCACACAAAAAAAATATGGTGCCATGTGGCTACTAAGAACACTCACCAATAGCCTGGAAGACAGTCATCAGAACAAAGGACGGGCTTGCTCCATCCTCAATTGAGCCCATGGTCCAGTTGACACTCGCCATTTTGAGAACTGTCCTCCCATCTTTCTTCCTGCTCCCTCTTCGACAGCTTACAATCTGGCTTCCGGTCACACCACTCCACTGAAACGGTCCTAGCTAAGGTCACCAATGACCTATTAACCGCAAAGGCCAAGCGACACTTCTCTGTCCTCCTCCTCCTGGACCTGTCCTCTGCCTTTGACACAGTGAACCATTCCCTATTATTACAGACCCTCTCATCCCTTGGCATCACAGACTTGGCCCTATCCTGGATCTCGTCATACCTAACTGACCGGACATTCAGCGTCTCCCATTCACACACCACCTCCTAACCTCGCCCTCTATCTGTCGGAGTCCCAAGGTTCAGTCCCAGGGCCCCTGCTTTTCTCCATTTACACCTTTGGCCTGGGACAGCTCATAGAACCTCACGGTTTTCAGTATCACCTCTATGCTGATGACACACAGATCTACATCTCTGGACCAGATATCACCACCCTATTAACCAGAATCCCTCAATGTCTGTCCGCTATTTCATCCTTCTTCTCCATCAGATTTCTAAAACTTAATATGGACAAAACAGAATTCATCATCTTTCCCCCATCTCACGCGACCCCCCCAACCTACCTATCCACTAAAGTAAACGGCTGCCCACTCTCCCCAGTCCCACAAGCTTGCTTCCTCGGGGTAATGCTTGACACTGATCTCTCCTTCAAACCACATATCCAAGCCCTTTCAACTTCTAAACCAAGAATCTGCAAAAACCCTAGTCCATGCCCTCATCATCTCCCGCCTTGACTACTGCAAGCCCCTGCTCTGTGGTCTCCCCTCGAACACTCTCGCATCCCTACAATCTACTCTAAACTCTGCTGCCCGACTAATCCACCTGTCCCCCCGCTATTCCCCGGCCTCTCCCCTCTGTCAATCCCTTCACTGGCTTCCCATTACCCAGAGACTCCAGTACAAAAGCCTAACCATGACATACAAGGCCATCCACAACCTGTCTCCTCCATACATTTGTGACCTCGTCTCCCGGTACTTTCCTGCACGCCACCTCTGATCCTCACAAGATCTCCTTCTCTACTCCCCTCTTATCTCCTCTTCCCACAATCGCATACAAGATTTCTTTCGCACATCCCCCTTACTCTGGAACTCTCTACCACAACATATCAGACTCTCGCCTACCATCAAAACCTTCAAAAGGAACCTGAAGACCCACCTCTTCCGACAAGCCAACAACCTGCAGTAACCACCGATCCACCAAACCACTGCACGACCAGCTCTACCCTCACCTACTGTATCCATTCCTCACCCATCCCTTGTAGATTGTGAGCCCTCGCGGGCAGGGTCCTCTCTCCTCCTGTACCAGTCGTGAATTGTATTGTTCAAGATTATTGTACTTGTTTTTTATGTACACCCCTCCTCACATGTAAAGCGCCATGGAATAAATGGCGCTATAATAATAATAAATAATAATAACAACAACATGTATCTTGGATGGCCTAAGGGGAAGCTGTTGAATTTTTTATTTTTTTGGGAGGGGGGGGGGGGTTGCACGGCTTTTAGAGGGGTTTTCCCACAAACAAAAGTTCATTTTAATCAATAGATCTTCGAATAATAATAATTTCCACAATTGGATGTTTTTACATAAAATGTTCCTGTGCTGAGATAATCTTATAAATGTGCCCCTGCTGTGTACTGTGTAATGGTTGTGTCTGATCGTACAGGAACATGGTCTGTTCTACTTTTGTTCATGGGAAAACTCCTCATCGTTTAGAATAACATTTTCCCATCTCACAAAGAAACTTCCAGACACCTCTTATTCTTTAGGAGCGGATTCGGTTCTCACGCGCCTTCAAGGGGCCTATATATTGGAAACAATACACTAATGACCCCATTTAAAAAAGTGCACCCTGTCAAATATTTAAAATCGTATTTGGGACGTTTGTTAACCCTTCAGGTGCGTTACAGGAATTAATGCAAAGATGATTGTTTCCATTAGATGTTACTTAACCCTCAATTTTTTCATTTTAACAAAACGTATGATTAAAAAAAAAAAAAAAAAAAACACCACAAAATTTGTTACCAATTATCTCCGGAGTAAAACGATAGATAACATATATGGGGTTGTAGACTGTTTGGATACACAATGGGACTCGGAATGCAAAGTTTTTGTTGTTTTTTTGTTTTTGCTTTTTTATTGCTTGTTTTTTTTTGTTATGCCTGCACAATAATAATACAACCAAAACAAGATACCGTAATAAAAGGAGTTAAAAACAAATCATGCCTCAGTGGTTATTGATGTAGTAGTTACTAGCATATGCAAAAGAACAGTTTTTGACCCCAAAATTGCAAAACCATGCAGAACGCTCAGTACGTTCATACATTAAACCACCAAAATATAATAAAGACAGAATGTGAGTATAAAATCTCCTACCGCTTAATAATTAAAGCCAATCTGTCAGCAGGCTCTTGCTATGTAATCTGAGAATTGCATGATGTAGAGGCAGAGATCCTGATTCCAGCTGTGTGTCACTTACTGGACTACATGGTGGTGTTTTGTTAGAATCCCTGTTTTTTCTATTGTAGATATAACCCTGCCCACAATCCTGATTGGCAGCTTGCTGACATGCACACAAGAAGCAACCAATCAGTGGTGGGGGCGTGGTTACGCAGATTAGCCAGACTGCCTTCCACATGACACCTAGTCCTGCTGATAAAATACTGATTGCATTAAAACTATAGCACACAGCCGAATAACTGACACATCGCTGGAATCAGGGTCTCTGTCCCTACATCAGATTAAATAGCAAACATCTTCTCATAGATTCGCTTTAATTTAGTCCCACAATTTTTATAACAGTATGTGTGATTGTGGTAATTGTACAGAAGTTCATGTGAAATACCACCCATTATGTAATAGTAGGTCAGATGGTGGGAAGGGGGTTAAACATCCCAGCATAGGAGAAATAAATGGGGGAAATGCAAGAGCCATATGTAAGGTCTGACAGATCCCACAATCCGCAGACATACACAACATCTGCGGCGATGATGGTCGTCCTGGGAGAGGGGTGGTTTTGTCTGTGGCTCATTTACATAATTGCAGCAAAACTAGGATTGGATTCCATCCTGTCGTACACCGACGTTGCGGTCGGAGGCGGATGACAGGGATGCAAAGAAATGTGTTGCACAATGCATCCCATATGTGGGACTGAGCGCACGCCGGATGGCACAGGACAGGGATAAAATGGCTCACAGATACTTTGAATGCATCCAATTCCCTCACTCTGGTTTCCAGCAGATGAGTATAAAGAGGATGGAATGTGACCTTCGACCCATCGGCTGTGAACGTTCCCCAGTATACGGAACTTACAGACTTCTAGGAAAGGAAAAGAACCCTTGCGCTCACCATATGGACCATGGTAGGTTGGAAAGCCCATAAACTACATCAGCCAGATTTCAACAATAATTTTCAGATTTTTGGGGTATGAAACTTTACGGTCACATCAAATTTTGCCCATTCTTCAAGTAGTTATGGCTGACATACGAATTTCTATTGAAACCAAATAGGTGGAAATTCTAGTGACTTGATCTTACCCCTGTGAAATGGTATTTATTGTTTCCTGACCTATTTAAGGAAGTCTATCAATTCTTTCTCAGTCCTTGCACCCCCCAATTGTCTATTACACCCTGCAATTCTTCTATATGTGGAGGACTTGCTTCCCTGCAGTTTATCCTCATCTTTCTTCTCTTCAGCCTCTATCTTGATTCCCACATTTCAACCGGATAACTGAAAAGATGGTTACAAATTGCGAGCTTTCGAGACTACTCAGTTCTCTTCGTCAGGCATAGACTAAGTCTATGCAGGTCCCTTCATCAGGCAAAGACTAGTTTATGCCTGATGAAGAGACCTGAGTAGTCTCAAAAGCTTGCAATTTGTTACCATCTTTTCAGTTAGCCATTAAAAGGCATCAACCAGGTATCAAAAGGTATCAACCACTGAGGACTCTCAATTCTAAATATTTTTGTATCTACTGGCTAACACGTTACCAAGATATTTCTCTTTCCTGTATCATATTTCAACCTGCAGTTTATTCCTCAATTCATTGCTATCAATCCCATAATGCATCAGTATAAAAATCACATGTGCAGCTAGATCAAGTGTTATTCCTGCATGCCGTGGGAACAGTGTGATTATCCTTCCCAATAGATTCTCCTAAATGAGATAATTGATTACAAATATACAGTCAGAAGGTTCAACTGTGCTCTCCATTTTAACTGTATGAAAGGAACTGTCTAATCATCATCAGTATTTGTGATAGGAGTTTGTTACTCCATTTAAGAAGAACTTAAGAATTTCAGTAGTACAGTCCATGCAATTTCATCGTTCATATACTGTATTGGGGACTGTGATGGTAACACCCACCTATCCATCAATAAACATAATACCATGTAATTTCCAGGTGGTCACATTACCTAACTGAAGAGAAGGAATCCATTAATATTCAGGTAAAAATTAACAACCAAATGAGGTAAGCCTAGCTGATATATATAACACACACACACACACACAGTGCCTTGCGAAAAGTATTCGGCTCCCTGGAACTTTTCAACCTTTTCCCACATATCATGGTTCAAACATAAAGTTACCAAATGTACCAAATGTACATTTTTGGTGAAGAATCAACAACAAGTAGAACACAATTGTGAAGCTGAACGAAATTTATTGATTATTTTACATTTTTGTGGAAATTCAGAAACTGAAAAGTGGGGCGTGCAATATTATTCGGCCCCTTTACTTTCAGAGCAGCAAACTCACTGCAGAAGTTTATTGTGGATTAGCGATGAGCGTTTATACTCGTTACTCAAGATTTCCAGAGCACGCTTGGGTGTCCTCCGAGTATTTTTTAGTGCTCAAAGTTTTAGTTTTTAGCGCATCTGTTAGCCAGCATAAAGTACATGTGGCGATTCCCTAGCAACCAGGCAACCCCCACATGTACTTATGCTGGCTAATATATGTAAATCATTCAGCTGCAGCACTAAAAACTAAAACTGCTTCAGGGGTTCTGTCTGAAGCACAGAGAGCATCATGAAGACCAAGGAACACAACAGGCAGGTCCGTGATACTGTTGTGGAGAAGTTTAAAGAAGACGGATTTGGATACAAAATGATTTCCAAAACTTTAAACTTCCCAGGGAGCACTGTGCAAGCGATCATATTGAACTGGTAGGAGTATCATACCACTGCAAATCTACCAAGACCCGGCCGTCCCTCGAAACTTTCATCTCAAACAAGAAGAAGACTGATCAGAGATGCAGCCAAGAGGCCCATGATCCCTCTGGATGAACTGCAGAGATCTACAGCTGAGGTGGGACAGTCTGTCCATAGGACAACAATCAGTCGTACACTGCACAAATCTGGCCTTTATGGAAGAGTGGCAAGAAGAAAACCATTTCTCAAAGATATCCATAAAAAGTGTTGTTTAAAGTTTGCAACAAGCCAACTGGGAGACACACCAAACATGTGGAAGAAAGTGCTCTGGTCAGATGAAACCAAAATCAAACTTTTTGGCAACAATGCCAAACGATATGTTTGGCGTAAAGGCAATACAGCTCATCACCCTGAACACACCATCCCCAGTGTCAAACATGGTGGTGGCAGCATCATGGTTTGGGCCTGCTTTTCTTCAGCAGGTACAGGGAAGATGTTTAAAATTGATGGGAAGATGGATGGAGCCAAATACAAAACCATTCTTGGAGAAAATCTGTTGGGAGTCTGCAAAAGACCTGAGACTGGGACGGAGATTTGTCTTCCAACAAGACAATGATCCCAAACATAAAACAAAATCTGCAATGGAATGGTATATTATATATCTAATATATAAAGCTGAATGTGTGTGTGTGTGTATGTATGTATGTATGTATGTATGTCCGGGATTGGCATCTGAACCGTAGCAGCTACAGCCACAAAATTTTGCACAGTCACACGTCTGGACCCCGAGAGCGTCATAGGCTATGTTGTGAGGTGAAATTTTAACCCCGCGCTTTCCAATTCACCAAACAATTTTGCCCCTATCTACATAATGGGGAAAAAGTGAAAGGAAAAGTGTTGGAGGCGTCGCAGCTACAGGCACAAAATTTTGCACAGTCACACGTCTGGACCCTGAGAGCGTCAAAGCTATATTGTGAGGTGAAATTTTAACCCCGCGCTTTCCAAGTCACCAAACAATTTTGCCCCTATCTACATAATGGGGAAAAAATGAAAGGAAAAGTGTTGGAGGCAAATTAACAGCTGCCAGATGTGAACAAGGGGGACTTAAAGAATGACAGCGATGGCACCAAAGAGTATATACTGTACAGTTGCTAAGGTGGGGCCCCAACATGGGATAATCACACCACCACGGGGATATGAACACACACACAAAATGCGCCACACACTACCACGTGCTCGAACACATATACCACCCTCAGTGCACATTTCACCACACATACACCAACCTCGCCACATAAAAGTAGAAACACAAAAGTCGCCGCTCAAAACTCGCCACGCGCAAAACTCTCCACATGCAAAACTCGCCACACGTGCAAAACTCGCCACACGCAAAACTTGCACACGCAGAAAAATTGCCACACGCAGAAAAATTGCCACATACACAAAAGTTGCAACACATGCAAAAGTTGCCTCACACAAAACTTGCACATACTCAAAAGGCACCACACATAAAACTCGCCACGCGCAAAACTCGCCATGCGCAAAACTTGCTGCACACAACTTGCTACACTAACCTGTCACATGCAACTCGACACACAAAAAGTTGCTACACGCATGTCGCCACACAAAACTCATCTCACAAAAGTCCCTACATGCATGTCGCCACACGCAACTCAACACACACAACTTGACACACGAAACTCGCCCTAAAACACACACAAGTCTGGTATCCTTCAAAAATAAAAATCTGATTAATAAGCAGACAAACTACAAGAGCAACAAATGTACCATATAGGAATCCGGCAGCTGTCAGTCACATGACCAGTCTATTATGTGTATGTGTGAGCTAATATATACTGCCAGGGGGTGGGCTTACTGTTGGCTGGGGATTTATCAGGCTGCCATTTTAGCTTACAAATACTGAGGTAAAAATACTGACCAAATAACGTGTGAACGAGGGCTAATACAGGAGGAGATGGCATACAGCTATATACTATATACAGGAGATGACACACAGGTATATACTATTTACAGGGGAGATGACACACAGGTATATACTATATACAGGAGGAGATGACACACAGATATATACTATATACAGGAGAGATGACACACAGGTATATACTATATAGAGGAGGAGATGACATACAGGTACATACTACATACAGGAGGAGATGACATACAGGTATATACTATATACAGGAGGAGATGACACACAGGTATATACTATATACAGGAGCAGATTACCTACAGGTATATAGTATATACAGGAGGAGATGACACAGGTATATGCTATGTATAGGAGGAGATGACATACAGGTATATACTATATACAGGAGATGACACACAGATATATACTATATATAGGTGAGATGACACACAGGTATATACTATATACAGGAGATTACATACAGGTATATCTAATATATAAAGCTGAATGTGTGTATGTATGTATGTGTGTATGTCCGGGATTGGCATCTGTACCGTCGCAGCTACAGCCACAAAATTTTGCACAGTCACACGTCTGGACCCCGAGAGCGTCATAGGCTATGTTGTGAGGTGAAATTTTAACCCCGCGCGTTCCAATTCACCAAACAATTTTGCTCCTATCTACATAATGGGGAAAAAGTGAAGGGAAAAGTGTTGGAGGAAAATTGACAGCTGCCAGATGTGAACAATGAGGACTTAAAGAATGAGAGCGATGGCGACAAAGAGTATATACCGTACAGTTGCTAAGGTGGGGCCCCGACATGGGATACTCACCACACACGGGGATATGAACACAAACACAAAATGCGCCACACACTACCACGTGCTTGAACACATATACCACCCTCAGCACACATTTCACCACACACACACACCAACCTCGCCACATAAAAGTCGAAACACAAAAGTCACCACTCAAAACTCGCTACATGCAAAACTCGCCATATGCAAAACTAGGCTCACGCAAAACTCGCCACACGTGCAAAACTCACCTCATGGAAAACTCACCTCATGCAAAACTTGCACACACAGAAAAATTGCCACATGTACAAAAGTTGCACCACATGCAAAAGTTGCCTCACACAAAACTTGCACATACTCAAAATGCACCACACATAAAACTCGCCACGCGCAAAACTCGCCATGCACAAATCTTGCTGCACACAACTTGCTACACTAACCTGTCACATGCAACTCAACACACAAAATGTTGCTACACGCATGTCGCCACACAAAACTCATCTCACAAAAGTCGCTACATGCATGTCGCCACACGCAACTCAACACACACAACTTGACACATAAAACTCGCCCTAAAACACACACAAGTCTGGTATTGTCCTTCAAAAATAAAAATCTGATTAATAAGCAAACTACAAGAGCAACAAATGTACCATATAGGAAATACGGCAGCTGTCAGTCACATGACCTGTCTATTATGTGTATGTGTGAGCTAATATATACTGCCAGGGGGGAGGGCTTCCTGTTGGCTGGGGATTTATCAGGCTGCCAATAGCAACCAATCACAGCTCAGCTTCTATTTTGCTACAGTTAATTAACCTGAGCTCTGATTGGTTAATATAGGCAACAAAGACATTCTCAGTATAACAAAGCTAATATATGTTGTGAAATGCTTCTATTTGCTTAGTTTTTGCCTTTTAATAATTACATTTCTATCTATTTGTTTTGTGGTTTTTGTGTGCAGAATAAATTTTTGTTAACACATTCTATTTTGCTAACAGCAGTCATTAACCCGGGCGAAGCCGGGTAGTACAGCTAGTATATATATATATTCCAAAAAAGAAGGCAGCACTCCATTTTCCATATCAGTTGTGGACCCCTACGGGAGAAAGGGTAACTTGTTCCTTTTTCATGTTTATCTGATACCTTGTGGCAAAAAAGCTTTCTATCAGTTAAAATGATGGACCGTTTGGTTTCTACAGCCTCTTTGTATCATGGTACATAACAGACTGAAGAATGAGTTGGGGGTCAAACACGTCTAGTAGAATAGTATTTTAATTCTCTTCCCTTTCGGAACCACCATCTGAGGTGATTTTAGATCAAAGTTCACCTTGACATGGCAAATCTGCAGCATGCTCTTGCTTTTTTTCTCTCCACCAGTCTATATGCCCACAGCACTGAGTTTTCCCAGGCAAAACAACTTCAGGAAAATGCAGTCATTCTTGAAGTGGCTCCGCTGCTTGCGTCTTATTCTATACTGTTAAGCATATAGATTGAGCAGCTTCCAAGCGGAAGCTGCCCGAAGAATGAGTACGTCAATTGTAACCCCTTAAAAGTTTCCGAACCTAGAAGTGGATAAAAGAAGTGAAATTAGAAGGAAAATGTTGTTTTGTTCATTGCACGGGGTGTTTTTTAGAGTCCATCTGAAAAAGTCACTGTGTAAAATATATCCTTAAAAGGACTTGTTCTGTAGCTAGTAGAAGATTTTTGCAACAGAAACTATGCCAAAAATTCACGAAGAGTTGAGTACAGATAAACTTGCCATATCAGTACCCTTATAAAAGGCACAGTAAAACGGCTGTATAACATGGACAACGACCGCATTGCAGTGCATGGACGGCTGGCGGCTCTCCTGACCAGAGCGTGACAGCTGCATAGAAATACGTGCTGATCAGGAGAGCTGCCAGCGAGTCCGAGTATTGTGATGCAATCGTCATCCGTGTTATACGGCCGTCAAGCGGTTTGTTAGTATCGGTCAAGACATTTATAATTTGCTTAAAGAAAGAAGAAAAAAAAATTAAATATAAAAATAGTATAAGTTTTTATAAACTCCTGTAATCTAGCTCATCAGCATGCCCGAGACAGACATGAATGTCTCGGCATAATTCCGGTATTTATTAACTTTTTATCCGTCCCACTCTTGACCGGTTTTAAATATAGACTGTATACCTCCCTCCTAAAAGAATTTCCACATGATTTCACAAGAAACAACTTCAAAAATTATGTGGCAAAATTCGATTTTTCTCCAACTGGCATTCATCGGAATCCTAACAATTTTCCTATAAAAAAAACAAAAAACAAAACCCAAGCTCAATGAAGAATCCAAAGAGACAAGAACAAGCCAAAGTCATTAGAACTCCGTCCATCACACGTCTGAAGAACCTTCATGGAGAGTCCCATCTATAGCCAAAAAGGGAATTTCTCATGTTGGCAGTATTTCCACTCCTCCGGCCCCTCTATTAGGGTCTTTTCAGCTGGACTTTACATACCAGCATGCCTCCTTTCCTGACAGAAATCCACCCAGGGCTGCGAGGAAAAAGAAATGCTAAACAATACCAGATGCCATCAATCAGAGTGGGTTGCGCCATATTAGCATCAAAGAGTATTACTCAATCTTTAGTCCATGCACATATCAAACGAATGAATGCGCTGTTAATAGCCTTCACTTTGCTCTTGTAAAAGCCAATTTTAACATAAAAAAACTACCATAAAAAGAAGCAAGACTGCATTTATTAGCAACCTTCCATTTAGTCTCTCTGCAAGACGGGACTGTATCATCGAAAGCGAGAAAATCTCATTCCGACATGCTAAAGAAAAATGGGGGGTGATTACTCCTATACACGCGGCATTTTGTAATATCAAAAATTAAAAAGTATACAACTCAAAAGATTAAAAATAAATTCTTACAAGGAGATTAAACATATTTTCCCCCCCAAGAAGAGCTCCACCCCGGTCAAGAGTCACTCCGTAACCCAAAATCTGTCAAAGTTGACATTTTTTTTTTAGGCATCTAATAACGATGGGCAAACGTTCTCGGATAAGGAGTTATCCGAACATGTTCATGCGATAACCGAGTGACTTCGGCGTGCTCAAAAAATGTGTTCAAGTCCCGCGGCTCTTCGAAAGCCACAACACATGTATGGATTTCCTGTTTGTTAGCCAATCCGTGCAATCAACTAGATTTTCAATCTAAAAATGTCGGTAAACAAGGAGCCCAAACAGTCGAAATCGACACGAAGCAGCACCCTGCCTAATCAGAGACCGACTGCCTCCTTTCTGTTCTACTGGGCATTGTATATAGACCATGATGACCTTCAACCAGTTTCCCTTCAAAGAAGGCCAGAACTTTTTTAAATATGGCCAAAGGGTCATCTACTGAAGCTCTGCCAACAATGAGAGGAGGTCCCCGTAGAATGAAGACTTTATAAACAATGCCGGGGTTGTGTTCCACAATTTTGCTGAGAGACTTTTGATCAATAGTCCACTTTTCCTTCGAAGATTTCTAATTAGAAGAAAGTGAAAAGTAAAAAAAATTCGGGTGCACAAAGCACAAGTTGTCTGCACGTTAGGAACGTCCTCACACACCCCGAAAAAGGGTGTTCGGGAGGAGGCAAATTTTAAACGCTTAGCATCAGAAGCAATGGTTTGAGGCAGGTCAAGTACACCGAAGAGAGGGTGAAATACAGAGAAAACCATTTTAAGGAGTTGCCTTTGAGGGGCTCTCCTGAATAGAGGAAGAAAGTACTTGTCAGATTTGAGCTGAAGTGAAAGCCACTTGTGCTGGTGAAGAGTACAGATGGCAGTGAAGAGGGGGCGTTAATGAGTCCTAGCTCAAGCTCCATTATGCTTTTATTGCACAGTAAATGAAATGTCTGTCTCGGGATTAGGAAAACCTCGATTTTCTCACAGCGAAGAGCTACTCAATCAAAATATGGAATTAGTGGCTTTGTCGTCAGTGTGTACCGGTAACTTCCAAACATTATAAAAAATTAAATGACGTTTATAGATAAAGAAGAAAAAAACCCAGGGCTCCAGACAAACGTTTTATAGCAAGATTTTTCCCATTTCAACTTTCAACTGACCATAGAATTAAAAAACAACTCAGTGGCCTCCATTCATCAAACCATTTGCACCAGTTTTTGATGTAAATTAGGCCCTAAAAAGTGGCAAATTGATTGAAACTTTTGCACGTTTTTGAGCGGTTTTCACCATAAATTTTGGCACAAATCTGCGCCTGCTCTTAAGAGGTCCTCCTGATTCATCGAGACTGGTGTTGTTCATGCCGGTCGGGATAAGGAAACATGTTGGAATCAGGATGTTCCCGATTCAATAAGAGGCACCATGTCACAAATCTCACTTCAGTTTGGATGCCACAGCTTGTTGTGAATAAGCTCAGTGCCAACGCCCTATCCCAACTCAGCCCATTTTGGTGGACCTGGTCAAAACTATCGTGGAAAGGCCAAAAGTCTCAAAATTTTGCTTTGGCATAAAAACAAACAAACAAAAAATCATACTTGACAAATCAGTCCTTTAGGGCAGCAAACAAAGGCATGATAAAATTGCAAAATCTTGTTACACACGGTGCCCTCAAAATGGTTTCCTCAATTCAAAACCCCCTATCCAGAAGCCCAGTTAGGTCAAAGGTTGAGAATTGTAAACAAGCAGTTGGACCTCACCATGGGGGACCTGGTCCATCCCTGTGTTACGTTCATCTAAGAGGCCGCATGGATGGCTACATTTCCCCCTTTGTGGCCTCTGTAGGAGAAAAAGCAGCCAACATAAACTTTTCCTGATGTCTCTTGATAGGGGTCTCGTGCAGGGGCGATATGGTAATAGGGTTGCGTGATGAAACAACTTTATAGTTAGAGGAAAGAGGCTCCAAACAACCTCCTACTTAATTCGGAGAACCCTCCATACTAAGTTTACTATTTCTGGTAAGGGAGATATAAAAAAAAAAAATGCTGAAAGTTCACATTGTGAGTGAATACCCCACCTAACGGTATAATAATGGGATTAACACCAAATCACGCATCAGTGGTTACTGACGTAGTAGTTACTTGCATATGGAAAAAATTGTTCCTGAGCCCAAAATTGCGAAACAATCCCGAACATTCAGAATGCTCACATATTAAACCACTAAAATATAATAAATACAGAATGTGAGCAGAAAATCTCCTAGAGTGTAATAATTAAAGTGAATCGGTCACCAGGTTTTTACTATGTAATACGAGAGCAGCATGATGTAGGGGCAGGGACCCTGATTCCAGTGATGTGTCACTTACTAGAATGCTTGCTGTCATTTTGATACAATCACCGTATTCTCTGCTGCAGATCTAGCAGAGCTCAGAATGCTAAGCTGTGTAAAGCCCCGCCCACAACACCGATTGACAGATGTACCTTGACACACAGCAACTGGGGTGCCGAAATTGTAGGAACAGTGCCGCTATGGGAAACGAATATCCAAGTTTTTATTTAAATTGGGGTCCAGATTCCGGAGTTGATTAAGCAGGGGATGCCCAGTAGTTGACAACCACTTTAAAGTTTAAGAGCTTATTGTTCCGCATTCACAGTGCATTAAAATTAAACACTTTTGCTAGAAGCTGCAGCACAGTTTGCCTGGGTCTGCCTGGCCTCTTACTGTGTGGAGTACTCATCTAGCTTATAGGCTCCCCTTTCTATTTCATAGAGTATAATAGGAGCTGTAACCTGACACCTCACTGTGCAGGCAGTCCATCTTGCCTTGTGCAAAACCATTTGAGCTGATGTTCAGCGTAGAGCAGTGTTCCACAAGTCCGGTCCTCAAGAGCCACCAACAGGTCATGTTTTCAGGATTTCCTTAGTATTGCACAGGTGATAATTGCATCACCTGGACAGGCAAGCATTCAATCACCTGTGCAATACTAAGGAAATCCTCAAAACATGACCTGTTGGCGGCTCTTGAGGACCGGAGTTGGGGAACACTGGCATAGAGGATGAGTTCAGCAGTAGGTGAAAATAAAGTTGTTCATACAAGGAGAATGAAAAATAAAATTCCAACGTGTATTACCAAGTTTCTTAAATTTCGTTTGTACTAACAATTTATTAAAAGGGTTGTTGCAAGGACTCAAAATGTAAATAAACACATCAGAAACATTAAGACCAAAAGACAGCGCCAGCCCCCCCCCCCCCCAAAAAAGAAAACAACACCACCAAGGCCTGCACCACCAAGGCCTGCACCGCCAAGGCCTGCACCGCCAAGGCCTACACCACCAAGGCCTACACCACAAAGGCCTACACCACCAAGGCCTACACCACCAAGGCCTACACCACCAAGGCCTACACCACCAAGGCCTACACCACCAAGGCCTACACCATGAGAACCTACCTCCTGACAATCTTCCATGCTGCTGCGGGTCTCCTAGCGTTTGGTTTATGTACATGAATACAGAAATATAAGAGTCAGGAAACAGTCAGGAGACACAGGCAGCAGCATCATAAAGGAATGGATATGGCCCAGTGAGAAGGACTGTGAGAGTTTTTGTTTTCAAATTTTTTTTATTTAGTGGACAAACAAATTAGTATTCACTTTTGATAATACAAATCTAATAAATAATGAACATGGTAGAGCTAAGAGAAGTGTTACAAGCACCCACCCCCCATGCCACCATACTGGGGTACGTACTAGGCTCTTCAATACCAGGATCTAGCCTCCGGAGGAGACGATGGATCATGCTGTTCTCGGCATATGGGTTAATAACCTCACACACAATAAGGCAGGGATGTCCCGCGCGTGCTTGTGGCAAGCTCTCCGCTTCCCTCTCTGCTTGATTCTTGTAATCCCCCACTAATCTACAGTGCGTCCATTAAAGAACCTGAAAGCCCAGACGTGATATTGCTCCTCTCCCTGACAAGACTTGTTCTCACACAGAATTTCACTGACCATGAATCTCTGCCAATTAACATACAGATCTATAAATCTTCCCTCACAAAAGCGGAAAAACCATATGTTGAAGAAGCGGACTCATTTTCCCCAAGTGCCTGCCAAGCAGACAAGCAAAGACATTTAGAGGCCCCGGAACAATGTTACCACAGGGTGCCAAATTTACAGGAAGAAAAAAAAAAAAAGTCCTATAGGCTGCTGTCACGCAAACGTTTGACGAGCGTTGCCAAATGGCTCCATAGGCTGGAGCGCAGTGACTGAGCCCTTTGTGCTCCGGCTTACATGCTGTAGATACAGCTGCTGGCTACGAGACGTGAAATGTTACACATAGCAGCACATAGTCCTCACAGTCCTGCTGAACAGCTCAACTTAGAAGTCTTCAAAAAAAAAGTTCTGCCTATGTGAAGGAGAATATGTCGCTATTGCCGGACTTGGTCTTTCGAGCCACAACCTCAAAAATCCCATATGTTCATATTCTCATCCATAACACATAGTCACATACTTATTCAAACCTTTCCAGCATATGCTCCTTAGTCATTACCAAAATTACTATTATATTATTCACATACCGGCACATAATTACACTTTCATCTTGGGTTAGCGAGTGACCGAATATGGACCAGGTGATGGTAAATCCTATAATACGGCTACGATTCCTTCTTGGCCATTTTAAAGCAAATCTGTCTGAAGGCAGCGAATGATCGGGGAATCGAAGACGAGGTCTCTGATACATAAGACGGTGTTTGGATATACAGCAGGCCATATATATTAGATGTATATTGGCTGAACCCGGCG